>NC_069501.1:1072927177-1073269052 GCF_027579735.1 Bombina bombina | reverse complement strand
CCCTATACTAAATTACAAATAGCCCTTAAAAGGGCTTTACTAAATTACAAATAGCCCTTAAAAGGGCTTTTTGCGGGGCATTGCCCCAAAGTAATCAGCTCTTTTACCTGTAAAAAAAGAAATACAACCCCCCCAACATTAAAACCCACCACTCACACACCCAACCTTACTCTAAAACCCGCCCAATCCCCCCTTAAAAAAACCTAACACTAGCCCCTTGAAGACCACCCTACCTTGAGCCATCTTCACCCAGCCGGGCAGAAGTGGACATCCGATCCGGGCAGAAGAGGTCCTCCATCCGGGCAGAAGTCTTCATCCGATCTGGGCAGAAGAGGTCCTCCAAGGGGAAAGGTCTTCATCCAAGCGGCATCTTCTATCTTCTTCCATCCGACGAGGAGCGGCTCCATCTTGAAGACATCCGACGCGGAGCATCCTTCCTGGCCGATGGACTAACGATGAATGAAGGTTCCTTTAAATTACGTCATCCAAGATGGTGTCCCTTGACTTCCGATTGGCTGATAGAATTCTATCAGCCAATCGGAATTAAGGTAGGATCCGATTGGCTGATCCAATCAGCCAATAGGATTGAGCTTGCATTCTATTGGCTGTTCCAATCAGCCAATAGAATGCGACCTCAATCCTATTGGCTGATTGTAAGAGTAAGGTTGGGTGTGTGGGTGGTGGGTTTTAATGTTGGGGGTTGTATTTCTTTTTTTACAGGTATAAGAGCTGATTACTTTGGGGCAATGCCCCGCAAAAAGCCCTTTTAAGGGCTATTTGTAATTTAGTATAGGGTAGGGAATTTTATTATTTTGGGGGGCTTTTTTATTTTATTAGGGGGCTTAGATTAGGTGTAATTAGTTTAAACTTCTTGTATTTTTTTTTATTTTCTGTAATTTAGTTTTTTTTTTGTACTATAGTTTATTTTAATTAATTGTATTTAATTTTAGCTAATTGTAGTTAATTAATGTAATGATAGTGTAGCGTTAGGTGTAATTGTAACTTAGGTTAGGATTTATTTTACAGGTAAATTTGTAGTTATTTTAACTAGGTAGCTATTAAATAGTTATTAACTATTTAATAGCTATTGTACCTAGTTAAAATAAATACAAAGTTGCCTGTAAAATAAAAATAAATCCTAAAATAGCTACAATGTAATTATTAATTATATTGTAGCTATGTTAGGGTTTATTTTATAGGTAAGTATTTAGTTTTAAATAGGAATAATTTAGTTAATAATAGTAATATTATTTTGATTTATTTAAATAATATTTAAGTTAAGGGGGTGTTAGGGTTAGACTTAGGTTTAGGGGTTAATAACTTAGGCTTATTGCGTTGTGGGGGTTTGTCGGTCTAGGGGTTAATACATGTATTATTAGTAGTGAGAGGGGGGATTGCGGATATAGGGGTTTTACGTGTCGGGCTTTTTTTTGGGAGGCGTGTTAGACTGTTACAGGAGATTTGATATTTCCTTTACTTTTCTTAGGCGCCGGCAGTTTCTAAAGTGGCGTAAGTCACTAGCGACTCCAGAAATATTTACGCTTATTTCTGGACATCGCTAGTTTATCAGACTTTCGGCACTTTTTGAACTGCCGGCGGGGTATATGTAATACCCCGATGTGCAAGGTGAAATTACGGGCGGCGCGGGTTCCCACGCTTGCGCCGAAACCTACGCCGTATATTTGATCGCGCCCATGACTTGTTCTTTCTATGAACTATACATATATATAGGCATAGCTAATAGATCTATAACTGTTTAGACCCCTATGTGTTTACCAATGCGAAAGTGTTTTTGCTAGTGAATTATCATTATGAATACCTTACACTTTGAGTACTTTAAAATATCCTGCATCAATTATTGTATATACTACAGGAGAGAGAGAGACGGAGACGTTGCTGCATTGGAAACAATGTATTCAGTAATAAATGGGTTATACAATGAGTTATTTTCTCTACATTTTGTATTTAGTGGAGGATTTTAAACTCACTTTTCGCCTCTCTTTCATTTTAATTGTTGAGATATATATATACATACTTTTAACATAGTTGTAAGAAGCCTTTAAAGTGCTCTTGTTTATTCATGCTTGTAAATACCTGTTTGACGTAAAAAAAAAAATATATATATAAGTAAATTAGGACAAAGCTAATGGTGTCTGGGCTTATTCAAGTACCCTATGTCTTCTCCGGAATCTCACACCTGGTTTTACTGATTTTATTAAAAGAGATTATGAAATGAATATAAATTAGGAAAACACTTAGCTTTGGTCATGAATCAGCAGTTTGCAGAACAATAAATCAGCATCACAGGTCAGCGAGGTGACTCTTACATCTGGCCCTGCCATTATGTCTTTTCCACCCTAGGATTTACAGGCAGCTATAATATGACAATAACAAAACATGCAAAAGTATAAACAGGATATGCTAGTTCTATCTGGTTATCTCTGCACTTATTTATCAATATCTGGTTATCTCTACACTTGAACCATATTTGTGAAGTTGTTTGTACACTTACTGGAATGTCAGTGGCACTGAAAATAAATTCTAAAGTGTGTATATATATTTTTATATATATATATATATATATATATATATATATATATATATACAGTATGCAAATAAAGGTCTAAACTTGAGATGTTAGATTCCTCTGGATCATACCATTACCTTTTCATGTTCATTCTTTCATTATAATTGTCATTAATTGTTTATACCCATTGTGTAAGATAGGTCTAGCAGATTGTTTTCTTTTGTATTAGCCTCTAGTACTTTAACAGTGAGACCTTTGATTCTTTTCTTCTAATGGGCCCATAGAGGTAGTTTAGCTTCAGTTTTAAGCTATCCTGTGTTTTCCTAATATAATTCTGAGGTTTGTATAAGATATTAGTCTCAATGATGAGAACAGTGTCTATATTTCAGATATGCAAGTATATCATTGTAATAGTTAAAAGAAGGCTGTCTATGTTATTGTTTGTTACATTCGTTTTCTAAGCTCCCAATTTCTTAAAGAAAATTTAAAAAATGTGAATTAGTCCAGCATCTGTTTTGGGTTGGCTGATTATCTATTAATAAAAGGTTTGCAACAAAAAGGGTTTTGCAACTTTAACCAGGTTATCATAGCAAAGCCACTGCAGGCGACTTTGTAACTTAGTTCAGTGAGTGCAAGGGTTAACCAAACACTCTCTAGTCTGTACTAGACCCAGAAAATGCCTAAAACTCCCCTTTTACTGCAACCTACACTACCACTGACGCCACCACTTAGGATTATTATTATATGGGAAATCCTAAGGAAAACCCAGACTTTTAGTTAAAAAAAAAAAAAAAAAAAACAATTTGGCAAAAATCCAAATTATATTTGTCTCCTTGGTAGCATGGTTCAAATTTTAGACAAAGGCAAAACTTAATAAAGATATATTTATCATGAACATAAAAATCACAGTGCATGTATTTATAAATAAGGCTTAGCAAACAAAATTACACAAAGCAGTTTAAAATAAAAATGAAAAAATAACAGAATACTGTATCAGCATAGGTTTTTGCTGAAAGAGAGATTGGAGGAAAGACGCTCACCTACGCAATAGTAGCCCTATAAAGTGACACTATAATTTAGCTAAATTCAACCTTAAACATTTTTGGTTCAGAACCTGGGTAGCGCTTGCTGATTGGTGCCTATTTACTCTTATTATCATTTTTTTTTTTGTTCTCCACCAATCAGTAAGCACTACCCAGATGCTGAACCAAAATTGGTCCGGCTTCTAAGCTTAGATTTCTGCTTTTTCAAATAAAGATAGCAAGAGAACAACAAGAAATTGATAATAGTAGTAGATTAGAAAGTTGCTTGAAATTGCATGCTCTATTTGAATCATTAAAGAAAACATGTGGGTTTTGTGTCCCTTTAAAGTGAAGGTAAAGTTACATGCTTCACTATCCTTAGTTAAATAGTTAATGTAAAATCAATAGTAGTTTCATTCATGATTTTTTTAGAAAGTTCGTTCTAAATACATTTTATCAGCAATGAAAGATAATTTTTTACAAGTTACAATTCAACCCGTTTTTTGTTTTTTTTCTTAGGTCCTGATCACGTTGTGGGATCTCCCAATTGACTTTCTGGCCGTTAGGCGGCCGGGCAGCTACGTCATTAGACTATAGATCGATTTGCGCATGCGTGACATTTTTTATGCCTCAAGTTGTGCGTTCCCGATGCGCGCATGCGCCTACCCGGTTTCTGTAATAAACAGAAATTACCACGGATACGTACATTTTTCAGCGCACTGATTGGACAAGCTTGCCAGTGCCTGAGCAGCACGGGTGTCTGAGGACTGCGCGGTATTCATGTTCAGAAACTGTTACTCGGTGCTAGGAGACTCCCTCTGCGTGTGCACGGAAGAGCAGAGCCTCGGCGTTGTAGTCTGCCTGAGTGAATGCTGCCGAGTGCTGAAGTTATCGCAATGCCTTACACTTAGAATGCTATTCATTACAGTTTCATCATATTGAACATTCTCAATCAGACAAAGCTATTTTTGTTCATGGATAAAACGGATTGATAACACAATAATGTTATCAATCGTTTTATCCATGAACAAAAATAACTTTGTATGATTGAGAATTTTCAATATGATGAAACTGTAATGAATAGCTGAATTGCCATTGGAGGGGCAATGCGCTCGGTGCTTGTGAACACGCATTGCAGCTACGTATAGAGTGGTTGGGAACGCTCTATACATAAACTCACTAAGAGATATAGGAAGTGGAAGGTGGGCAGAGCGTGCTAGATAACGGTAGGAATTATAACACTAAGAATAAAACTGTTAATAATATTTTTATAAAAAAAATAATATAGCAATCTGGATATGTTAATGTCATACAATGCCTGGATGTGTGGTAAACCATGTAACTTTACCTTCACTTTAAGGGACACTGGTAAAAAATAAATTTTCATTATTCAGAGAGAGCACACAATTTGAAACAACTTTCAAATTCACTTCCATCGTCTAAATGTACACAGTCTTTTTATATACACACTTTCTGAGACATCAGCTCCTACTGAGCATTTGCAAGATTTACAGAATATACGTATATATACATTTTGTGGCTATGACATAATGCAGTGGGAGGGATAATAGAAATTACTTAAAGGGACACTGAACCCAATTTTTTTTTCATTATTCAGATAGAGCATGCAATTTTAAGCAACTTTCTAATTTACTTCTATTAACAATTTTTTTTCATTATCTTGCTATCTTTATTTGAAAAAGAAGGCATCTAAGCTAAGGAACCAGCAAATGTTTGGTTCAGGACCATGGACAGCACTTGTTTTTTGGTGCTGTCCAATCAGCAAGGACAACCCAGGTTGTTCACCAAAAATGGGCCAGCATCTAAACTTACATTCTTGCTTTTCAAATAAATATACCAAGAGAATGAAGGAAATTTGATAATAGGAGTAAACTACAAAGTTGCTTATAATTACATGCTCTATCTGAATCACAAAATAAAAAATTTAAAAATTACTTTGTCTTTTTATTCTGCATTTACTGCTAAGCTGGGAGCTTCTAAGTAGTTGTTAAAATGTTTTATACTTGATTTTTATATCAGTATCTGTGCATATTCTTCTTTATAGTAGTGTCTATTACATGCAGTTATATGAAAGTTGATGTATACTGTCGCTTTAAAGGGATATTAAACACTAAATACATGCTAGATAGAATGATGCATTCAAAGAAAAGATTAGTCCATGACTAACATGTAGATGTATTTTTTAAAGTTTCATTAGTTGTTTAAAAAGTGACAAAATAAGTGTAAAGTTTTAGTGTCTATAAAACACTGGGAGCTGCCATGTTGTAACTTGTGTTACCTTCTCTGCTGTGGCCAATTAGGGTTATAAATAGGTCACTAGAGTGTGAAGCCAATGGTTGTGCTGGATTTAACAGTGTTCTGCACTTCCATTTCTAACAGGAACTGAAAAGCTCACAATTTCAGAATGGAATTACAGGCAAAGAGGACCAAATATATAATGAAAGTATATTGCAGAGTTGTTTTATATATACAATTTATCATTTTATATTACCATCTCAAAGTGTTTAATGTCCCTTTAAGTCACCAGAGGACAGTAGCTATTCAGGTCTGAGCACAGCTATTTTGCAGAAGTAGTGATAGGATTTTTCTCCTTTCTTGGATATATATCTTTAAAAAAGGATTTATAGAAAATATTAATATTTTAATTGTTAGTAAATTTAGAGTAGAGTGTAAAGTGGGATCTGAAAGTGTACAAGTTTTCACATTTCCTATTTTTCTTGTACATACACCCTTCAGACACTAGAGGTCAGTAGCTTTTCAGGTTTGAGCACCACATTATACAAAGGTCCATATTACAGAAATAGTGAAATCATCTTATCATTCAGAATAGTCGTGCACAATCAATAATGAAGATACCAATGCAAAATAATTTAAAAGAGTAACAATAAATTAAAGGGACACTGTCTGTCAGACAGAGCAGGAACGAGCTACATTGAGTGTAATGGCGCGATCGGGCTGGGCTGTGACTAGACAGCTGCCCAGATGCGCTCAGAGTGATAACCAGACCCGCTCAGTAGAGCACAGAGGGCGGGTCTGAAAAACCCTCTTTTTTAATAAAAATTCCAGTGGCAATATTATGTTACATAAAGCTAGCACTAATATAATGTTATATAATTCTGCACTATGTGCAGAATTATATAACATTATTTTCTAGGTTTACTGTCCCTTTAACTGTCGGGTGGACATGAGCTTTCGGCATTTAACATTGCACATGCATTTCTGGTGAAATGCTTGTGCAATGCCGCCCCGTATCCGATCGGGATGAATGTTGTCTGCCAACTCAGAGGTGGCTGATAAGTTAAAAAGCAGTGTTATTAAGACCGCTGCTTCTTAACTTATATTTTCGACGAGGCTCGCGCGGAATTAGCAGCATTGACTGCTCCTTGAATCGGCTCCTTTGAGTCAATTTATTTGCTTGGAGCATAGCTGCACATCAGCACTAACAAACAGTGTATATGAAAAGAGTATTCTACTTACCAATGTGTTATGTAGAGCAGGTTATTTTATAACAGAAGACTGGAAAACCATCGACAACTCAGACAAGTAAAACAGACCTTAGTTGTGTTTCTTCCTACACAGTATTTATGAAATACTGTGTGCTATATGTGCTATAGATGTTATTATTATTCTTCTTTATATATAAAGCGCCACCAGATTCCGCAGCGCTGCCCATGGGTACAAGGATAAAAGTACAATGGAGAAACAATAAGAGACAGTAAGAGACAACATTTTACAGACAAATACAGGGGGAATTGAGGACCCTATTCCCGTGGGAACTTATTTATCAAGTGCAAATATATTATTCAGCCCTGTAACATTAAAGGGACAGTACACTGTAAAATTGTTTTTCAATGACTTGTTATACCAGCTGCAGAGTATAAAATGTATGAGAAATTGCATTTTCAGGTTTTTTGTGTTTATAAAGTAGCTGGTTTTGTGCTTTTAAACCACAGCCTATTACAGTGGTTTGAGTTTCAGGTAATATCATATCTCATTACGTTATCACTTTATGTACACACACTTGCTTCCTTATCTTATAAACCAAAGCTCAATACTTATAGAGCACAATGGAAAATTATCAAGTTAATACTTAACCATCCTGAACCCCACTGGGAGTGTAATTTATTCTGCTGGCTGTGTTTATACAATTATATAACTTGTAAGTGTAGGGGGCTCCTTTCAAGGATAGATTTATTTCTATTAGATGAAAGGCTATGTAAAACACAAGTCCAAGCACATATATTACCTATTGTCATATCGGATCATGCCCCTATTTGTCTAGATTTTCGTACGAATAATTTGCACGAGGCCCTAGGCGATTTTTATTTCCCACTTTTCTCGTGAAAGACCTCAAATTTAAAAATTGGTTGGAAATTAAATTTAAAGACTATGCCCACTTTAATCATGATTTTGTCTCTCGCCCGATGTTATTTTGGGAAACAGCCAAGGCAGTATTAAGGGGAGAAATATTAGCCTATAGTGTGAAAAGATCTAAAAAAATTAAGCAAAGAGAGGGAGAGTTAGTGCGGGCAGTCTCAAATGCTTACAATTTGCATTTACTTGAAAACTCTTCGCGAAGCTGGGACAAATATACTTTAGCTCTTCAAAATAGAGATTCTTTCTTACTTTATAAAACAACTCAAAAGGATACCAGGGTTCAATCTAAACTGTATCGATACGGCAATAAGACGGGGAAATGACTAGCAAACCTTCTAAAAATTGAGAAAGGCTCTCAATTGATAGATCTCATAAATACAGAAGCTCAGACTTTTAAAACCTTGGAGGAACTTTTACAAGTCTTTCACGATTATTATACTGATCTTTATTCATTACAAAGTTCGGACACATTAAAACGTGAGGAATTCTGGAACAGAATTTCTCCTCCCCCATTAGATCCAGAGGCATTGCAAGATTTATATGCCCCTATAACTGAGATAGAGGTGAATAAAGCTATCCAAAACCTTCCACACAATAAAGCACCAGGCCCAGATGCGTTACCTAATGAATTTTACCAAATTTTACACTCCCCTATCGTACCATATTTAACTTCTTTATTTAATGATATTTATATAGAGGGAAAAGAGCCAACAGCTAATTTCTCTGCATCTTGTACTTCTTTAATATTAAAAGCAGGTAAGGATCCAACAAAAAAAGAATCCTATAGGCCTATTGCACTACTCAATACAGATTATAAAATTTTAACATCTATATTAGCATCTAGGCTACAAAACATTCTGCCTTCTATTATTCATCCTGATCAAGCAGGCTTCATACAGAATAGAAACTCAGCTGCCAAAATATGTGAACTTTTTCTTGTCATTGATTATTTCGAGTCACTCAGGACCCAGGAAGGGCCGGGGGGAGAGGACACCCCTGACAGGGCGGTAATATCTATAGACGCAGAAAAAGCCTTCGACTCAATACATTATGACCATCTTTTGTTCACCCTAGATAAATTTGGTATAAGGGAAAACTTCGCTAGGGACAGTATACTGTAAAATTGTTTTTCAATGACTTGTTATACCAGCTGCAGAGTATAAAATGTATGAGAAATTGCATTTTCAGGTTTTTTGTGTTTATGAAGTAGCTGGTTTTGTGCTTTTAAACCACAGCCTATTACAGTGGTTTGAGTTTCAGGTAATATCATATCTCATTATGTTATCACTTTATGTACACACACTTGCTTCCTTATCTTATAAACCAAAGCTCAATACTTATAGAGCACAATGGAAAATTATCAAGTTAATACTTAACCATCCTGAACCCCACTGGGAGTGTAATTTATTCTGCTGGCTGTGTTTATACAATTATATAACTTGTAAGTGTAGGGGGCTCTGCCTTCAAGTCACTGTAAACCATCTTTACATAAAACAGGACAGGTGGACTTGTGAACTTACATTCTAAATGTTAACAATAGAAGCTAATGTACAGCACTGATAAAACAAGGAATACAAGTATTCTATACAAGTTGCTGCAAACGCAGTCAGAGAGTGTAAATTGCAGATAAACCTGAACTATCATTCACCCATAAAATCAAAGATTAGTAAAAGTTAAAATAATAAGCAATACATATGATAATATAAATAATGATAATCTTTCTTAGAGGAGACCACAATCATCTTCTTCCTCACCTTGTCTACTAGAGCCCCCCCTTCTGTAATACAGTGTCCCCCTTCGACCACTTGTACCTATTAGTGCCCCCTTCTGTAATACCACTGCTTCCCCCCCAGGGGGCAGTAATGCCCACTTTGAGAATCCCTGTTTCAGCTGATAGAGGAATAAATGCTTATTTGCATGCATTCCCACACATTTCATTCACTATAAGTTATAGAAAATGTCATTCTCTGGTACATACAGCTTTTCTCTTTGGGAAGAATATGCCAAGCATCTACTCAGCAGATAACTTATGAAGAAAACATTATTATACTGTTTTTTTAAAGTATAGTATAGTCTGTAGACCCTGCTAGCAATAAAATAAGATAAATATTAATACTGTTTCTAGGGCCCCGCTGCTCCTCAATCAGTCAAATTTCAGAGCAGCTTGTTTGACAGGGCTGCAGTTGTTCTTATCACCAGTAGAGGTCACTAAACTTGTGGTGACTGAAAAACAACTGGTAAAAGAAAAAGGAAGAAAGCAAGCCGTTTGCTGTGGTGAGTGTTTTTCTTAGTACTGCAATGTTAGGGTTGTTTGCTATGCTGTGCATCAAGGGGTCGATCCGATATAAAGCGTCGCCCGCAAAAGCCGGTGACGCCAATATTTGCGCGGATTTGGTATCACATATACGGCGTAACCTAGAAGTTACGCGCGTATATTTCTGCCGTCGCCCGCAGTTTTTTGGGCCATAGGCAGGTATACCAAACCCGCGCAGTTTGGTATCCAATATGCAGCGTAAGGACTTACGTGGCGAAAATGGAGAAAACTTACTCCATTTTCACCTCGCCACAAAAAGCAGCCGTAAGAAGCCTTACGCTGACTATTGGAGCCCCGTAACTCCCTAAACTAACTAGAAAATAAACCTAACACCTAACGCATGCGCAATGTCTATCTCCCTGTCAACCGCGATCTGCTAAAATAAACCTAACACCTAACGCATGCGCAATGTCTATCTACCTGTCAACCGCGATCCCCCCCCCCCCCCGAAATCCCTAATAAAGTTATTACCCCCTAAACCGCCGCTCCCGGACCCCGCCGCCATCTACATAAACTAACCCCCTACTGTGAGCCTCTAAAACCGCCGCCATCTACCTTATCTATCCCCTAATCTGACCCCTTACACCGCCGCCACCTATATAAAAATGATTAACCCCTAATGTAAGCCCCTTACACCGCCGCCATCTCTATTAAAATGATTAACCCCTAATTTAATCTACCTACCCCGCCGCCAGCTATATTATCTATATTAACCCTAAGTATATTATAGTTAATATAGGTATTACATTATATATATTAACTATATTAACCCTAATTATATTAGGGTTAATATAGTTAATATAGTTACTATAGTATTTATATTAACTATATTAACTCTATCTAACCCTAACTAAATTTATATTAAATTAATCTAATTCATTTATAAACTAAAATGTTCCAATTTAAATCTAAATACTTACCTATAAAATAAACCCTAAGATAGCTACAATATAATTAATAATTACATTGTAGCTATGTTAGGGTTAATATTTATTTTACAGGTAAATTGTTAATTATTTTAACTAGGTATAATAGATATTAAATAGTTATTAACTATTTAATATCTACCTAGTTAAAATAATTACCCAATTACCTGTAAAATAAATCCTAACCTAAGTTACAAATACACCTACACTATCAATAAATTTAATAAACTACAAACATCTATCTAAAAATACAATTAAATTAACTAAACTAAATTACAAAAAAAAACAAACACTAAATTACAAAAAATAAAAAAAAGATTACAAGATATTTAAGCTAATTACACCTATTCTAAGCCCCCTAATAAAATAATAAACCCCCAAAATAAAAAAAATTCCCTGCCCTATTCTAAATTCAACAAATTTCAAAGCTCTTTACCTTACCAGCCCTTAAAAGGGCCTTTTGTGGGGCATGCCCCAAAGAATTCAGCTCTTTTGCATACAAGAAATACAATACCCCCCCCCCATTACAACCCACCACCCACATACCCCTATTCTAAACCCACCCAAACCCCCCTTAAAAAAGCCTAACACTACCCCCCTGAAGATCTCCCTACCTTGTCTTCACCACACCGGGCCGAACTCCTGATCCGATCCGGGCGATGTCTTCCTCCAAGCGGCAAAGAAGAATTCTTCCTCCGGCGACGTCTTCCTCCAAGCGGCAGCAAAGTCTTCATTCTTCCGGCGGCATCTTCAATCTTCTTTCTTCGCTCCGCCGCCGCGGAGCATCCATCCCGGCCGACTGCTGAACTTGGAATGATGTACCTTTAAATGACGTCATCCAAGATGGCGTCCGCCGAATTCCGATTGGCTGATAGGATTCTATCAGCCAATCGGAATTAAGTTAAAAAAATCTGATTGGCTGATTGAATCAGCCAATCAGATTCAAGTTCAATCCGATTGGCTGATCCAATCAGCCAATCAGATTGAGCTCGCATTCTATTGGCTGTTCCGATCAGCCAATAGAATGCGAGCTCAATCTGATTGGCTGATTGGATCAGCCAATCGGATTGAACTTGAATCTGATTGGCTGATTCAATCAGCCAATCAGATTTTTTTAACTTAATTCCGATTGGCTGATAGAATCCTATCAGCCAATCGGAATTCGGCGGACGCCATCTTGGATGACGTCATTTAAAGGTACATCATTCCAAGTTCAGCAGTCGGCCGGGATGGATGCTCCGCGGCGGCGGAGCGAAGAAAGAAGATTGAAGATGCCGCCGGAAGAATGAAGACTTTGCTGCCGCTTGGAGGAAGACGTCGCCGGAGGAAGAATTCTTCTTTGCCGCTTGGAGGAAGACGTCGCCCGGATCGGATCAGGAGTTCGGCCCGGTGTGGTGAAGACAAGGTAGGGAGATCTTCAGGGGGGTAGTGTTAGGCTTTTTTAAGGGGGGTTTGGGTGGGTTTAGAATAGGGGTATGTGGGTGGTGGGTTGTAATGGGGGGGGGGGGTATTGTATTTCTTGTATGCAAAAGAGCTGAATTCTTTGGGGCATGCCCCACAAAAGGCCCTTTTAAGGGCTGGTAAGGTAAAGAGCTTTGAAATTTGTTGAATTTAGAATAGGGCAGGGAATTTTTTTTATTTTGGGGGTTTATTATTTTATTAGGGGGCTTAGAATAGGTGTAATTAGCTTAAATATCTTGTAATCTTTTTTTTATTTTTTGTAATTTAGTGGGTTTTTTTTTTTGTAATTTAGTTTAGTTAATTTAATTGTATTTTTAGATAGATGTTAGTAGTTTATTAAATTTATTGATAGTGTAGGTGTATTTGTAACTTAGGTTAGGATTTATTTTACAGGTAATTGGGTAATTATTTTAACTAGGTAGATATTAAATAGTTAATAACTATTTAATATCTATTATACCTAGTTAACATAATTAACAATTTACCTGTAAAATAAATATTAACCCTAACATAGCTACAATGTAATTATTAATTATATTGTAGCTATCTTATGGTTTATTTTATAGGTAAGTATTTAGATTTAAATAGGAATATTTTAGTTTATAAATGAATTAGATTAATTTAATATAAATTTAGTTAGGGTTAGATAGAGTTAATATAGTTAATATAAATACTATAGTAACTATATTAACTATATTAACCCTAATATAATTAGGGTTAATATAGTTAATATATATAATGTAATACCTATATTAACTATAATATACTTAGGGTTAATATAGATAATATAGCTGGCGGCAGGGTAGGTAGATTAAATTAGGGGTTAATCATTTTAATAGAGATGGCGGCGGTGTTAAGGGCTCACTTTAGGGGGTTATAGATATAATATAGCTGGCGGCGGGGTACGGGAGCGGCGGTTTAGGGGTTAATAACTTTATTAGGTTGCGGCGGGGTAAAGGAGCGGCGGTTTAGGGGTTAATAGCTTTTTTATTGTTAGGCTAGTGAGGGGGGATAGCGGATAGAGGGTTAGACAGTGCGGGCTATGTTAGGGAGGCGTGTTAGACAGTGCGGGCTATGTTAGGGAGGCGTGTTAGACAGTGCGGGCTATGTTAGGGAGGCGTGTTAGACAGTGCGGGTGTTTTAGACTTTAGTCAGGTTTTATAGGCGCCGGCAGATTCTAACGTGGCGCAAGTCACTGGCGACGCCAGAAATTTGTACTTACGCAGATTTCTGGACATCGCTGGTTTGTGAGACTTACGGCACGTTAGCATCTGACGGCGACCTATATGGGATGGCTCGAGTTGCGAGCTGAAACTGCGGGCGACGCCGGTTCCCTCGCTTGCGCCGCAAACTGCGATCGATATCGGAACGCGCCCCAACTCTTGTGTTTTAGTGCTTGTATGTGAATATGTGTATATAATTGTATATGTGTGTTTGGGTGCTTATGTGTTAACCTTTTAACGCCGTTACAGCGTTGTATTCCGTCCAAATTTTTTGGGGCTTTAAAAGGACACTGAACCCAAATTTTTTCTATCGTGATTCAGATAGAGAATGACATTTTAAGCAACTTTCTAATTTACTCCTATTATCAAATTGTCTTTATTCTCTTGGTATCTTTATTTGAAATGCAATAATGTAAGTTTAGATGCCGGCCCATTTTTGGTGAACAACCTGGGTTGTCCTTGCTGATTGGTGGATAAATTAATCCACCAATAAAAAAGTGCTGTCCAGAGCACTGAACCAAGAAAAAAGCTTAGATGCCTTCTTTTTCAAATACAGAGAGCAAGGGAATTAAGAAAATTTGATTATAGGAGTAAATTAGAAAGTTGCTTAAAATTTCATGCTCTATCTGAATCACGAAATAAAAAATTTGGGTTCAGTGTCCCTTTAATGCTGATGGACGGAATACAACATCCTAACTGGGTGGCTTTCCTGAAGCCACTGGCACTTCCCTGATTGGATTGCGGTCTGGAGGGCGTGCCTAGCATCATAGGGACGCCCCCCTGATGCGATCCCATCATTGAAATTTCGTGATCACTTGCACGATCGCGAGATTTCAAATTGTTTACACCGGAACAGTTGTTCCGATGTAGACACTTTAACCCCGGCAGGAAAGGGTTAATGTATGTGATACTATGTTATGTGTATATATTTGTATATGTGTGTATATATATATATATATATATATATATATATATATATATATATATATATTTATATATATATATATATGCGTGCATGTGTTTATGTGCATAGCACTGGTTTTCAAACCTGTTCTCAGGCCTCCCTAACAAGCCATGTTTTGGGGATATCTGAATTGGAGCACAGATGAAAATAATCAGCTGATTAGTAAGCATGGATATTTTACCTGTTGGGGAGACCTGAGGACAGGTTTGAAAACCAGTGGTGTATATGTAAATATTTGTATATCTGTGTGTGTGTATATGTATGTGTATATATTTGTATATGTGTTTGTGTGTATATATTTGTATATCTATGTATGTGTATATATTTGTATATCTGTGTGTGTATATGTATGTGTATATATTTGTATATGTGTTTGTGTGTATATATTTGTATATCTGTGTGTGTGCATGTGTGTGTGTATATGTATGTGTATATATTTGTATATCTGTGTGTGTGTGTATATATGTATGTGTATATATTTGTATATCTGTGTGTGTGCATGTGTTTGTGTGTATATGTATATGTAAATATTTGTATATCTGTATGTGTGCGCATGTATGTATATGTAAATATTTGTATATCTGTGTGTGCATGTATTTGTGTGTATATGTAAAAATTTGTATATCTGTGTGTGTGTGCATGTGCTTGTGTGTATATGTATGTGTATATATTTGTATATCTGGGTGTGTGTGCATGTGCTTGTGTGTGTATATGTATGTGTATATATTTGTATATCTGGGTGTGTGTGCATGTGCTTGTGTGTGTATATGTATGTGTATATATTTGTATATCTGTGTGTGTGCATGTATTTGTGTATATATGTATATATTTGTATATCTCTGTGTGTGCGCATGTATTTGTGTGTATATGTATATATTTGTATATCTCTGTGTGTGCGCATGTATTTGTGTGTATATGTATATATTTGTATATCTCTGTGTGTGCGCATGTATTTGTGTGTATATGTATATATTTGTATATCTGTGTGTGTGCGCATGTATGTGTGTGTATATGTATATATTTGTATATCTGTGTGTGTGTGCATGTATTTGTTTGTGTATATGGATGTGTATATATTTGTATATCTGTGTGTGCGTGTGTATGTGTGTATGTGTATATATTTGTATATCTGTGTTTGTGTGTATATGTATATATTTGTATATCTGTTTATGTGTGTGTATATATATATATATATATATATATATATATATATATGTGTGTATATATTTGTATATCTGTGTGTGTGCATGTATTTGTGTGTATATGTATATGTATATATTTATATATCTGTGTGTGTGCATGTGTGTATATGTATATATTTGTATATCTGTGTGTGTATATATAGTGTATATATTTGTATATCTGTGTGTGTGTGCATGTGTTTGTGTGTATATATTTGTATCTGTGTGTGCATGTGTTTGTGTGTATATGTATTTGTATATATTTGTACGTGTGTGTGTGCGCATGTGTTTGTGTGTATATGTATATATGTGTATATATTTGTATATCTGTGTGTGTGTATATGTATGTGTATATATTTGTATATCTGTGTGTGTGCATATGTGTATATGTATGTGTATATATTTGTATATCTGTGTGTGTGCTTGTATTTGTGTGTATATGTATGTGTATATATTTGTACATGTGTGTGCGCGCATGTGTTTGTGTGTATATGTGTATATATTTGTATATCTGTGTGTATATGTATGTGTATATATTTGTATATATGTGTGTGCATGTGTTTGTGTTTATATGTATGTGTATATATTTGTACATGTGTGTGCGCATGTGTTTGTGTGTATGTATGTGTATATATTTGTACGTGTGTGTGTGTGTGCGCATGTGTTTGTGTATATATTTGTATATCTGTGTGTGTGTGCATGTGATTGTGTGTGTATATGTATGTATATATATATTTGTATATGTGTGTTTGTGTGTATATGTATGTGTATATATTTGTATATCTGTGTGTGTGCATGTGTTTGTGTGTATATGCATGTGTATATATTTGTACATGTGTGTGTGCGTGCATGTTTGTGTGTGTATATATTTGTATATCTGTGTGTGTGCATGTGTTTGTGTGTATGTGTATATATTTGTATGTGTGTGTGTATATGTATGTGTATATATTTGTATATCTATGTGTGTTTGTGTGTATATGTATGTGTATGTATTTGTATATCTATGTGTGTGCATGTATTTGTGTGTATATATTTGTATATCTGTGTGTGTGTGCGCATGTGTGTATATGTATGTGTATATATTTGTATATCTGTGTGTGTGCATGTATTTGTGTGTATATGTATATATTTGTATATCTGTATGTGTGCATGTATTTGTGTGTATATGTATGTGTATATATTTGTATATCTGCGTGTGTGTGTGTGCGCATGTGTGTATATATTTGTATATCTATGTGTGTTTGTGTGTGTATGTATATATTTGTATATCTGTGTGTGTGCGCATGTATTTGTGTGTATATGTATGTGTATATATTTGTATATCTGTGTGTGTGTGCGCATGTGTGTATATGTATGTGTATATATTTGTATATCTATATGTATGTGTATATATTTGTATATCTGTGTGCATGTATTTGTGTGTGTATATGTATATATTTGTATATCTGTGTGTGTGCATGTATTTGTTTGTATATGTATGTGTATATATTTGTATATCTGTGTGTGTGTGTGTGCGCATGTGTGTATATGTATGTGTATATATTTGTATATCTGTGTGTTTGTGTATATATTTGTATATGTGTGTGTGCATGTATTTGTGTGTATATGTATATATTTGTATATCTGTGTGTGTGCATGTATTTGTGTGTATATGTATTTGTATATATGTGTGTGTGCATGTATGTGTGTGTATGTGTATATATTTGTATATCTGTGTGTGTGTGCATGTGTTTATGTGTATATGTATATATTTGTATATCTGTGTGTGTGTGTATATATATATATATGTGTATATATTTGTATATCTGTGTGTGTGCATGTATTTGTGTGTATATGTATGTGTATATATTTGTATATCTGTGTGTGTATGTGTATTTATTTGTATATCTGTGTGTGTGCTTGTATTTGTGTGTATATGTATGTGTATATATTTGTACATGTGTGTGCACGCATGTGTTTGTGTGTATATGTATATATATGTGTGTATATATTTTTATATCTGTGTTTGTGCATGTGTGTATATGTATGTGTATATATGTGTGTGCATGTGTTTGTGTGTATATGTATGTGTATATATTTGTATATGTGTGTGTGTGCATGTGTTTGTGTGTATATGTCTGTGTATATATTTGTATATGTGTGTGTGTGCATGTGTTTGTGTATATGTCTGTGTATATATTTGTACGTGTGTGTGCACATGTGTTTGTGTGTGTATATATTTGTATATCTGTGTGTGTGTGCATGTGTGTGTGTGCATGTGTGTGTGTATATGTATGTGTATATATTTGTACATGTGTGTATATATTTGTATATCTGTGTGTGTGTGTGCATGTTTGTGTGTATATGTATGTATATATTTGTATATGTATGTGTATATATTTGTATATCTGTGTGTGTGCATGTGTTTGTGTGTATGTGTACTGTATATATTTGTATATGTGTTTGTGTGTATATATATTTGTAGATCTGTGTGTGTGCATGTATATGTATGTGTATATATTTGTATATCTGTGTGTGTGTGCTCATGTATGTATGTATGTATGTGTATATATTTGTATATCTATGTGTGTTTGTGTGTATATGTATGTGTATATATTTGTATATCTATGTGTGTTTGTATATGTATGTGTATATATTTGTATGTGTGTGTGCATGTGTTTGTGTGTGTATATGTATGTGTATATATGGGTATATCTGTGTGTGTGCATGTGTTTGTGTGTATGTGCATATATTTATATATCTGTGTGTGCGTGTTTGTGTGTATATGTATGTGTATATATTTGTATATCTGTGTGTGTGTATATGTGTGTATATATTTGTATATCTGTGTGTGCATGTGTTTGTGGGTATATGTATGTGTATATATTTGTATATATGTGTGTGTATGTGTGTGTGTGTATATGTATATATTTGTATATCTGTGTGTGCGCATGTGTGTATATGTATGTGTATATATTTGTATATATGTGTGTGTGTGTGTGTATATGTATATATTTGTATATCTGTGTGTGCGCATGTGTGTATATGTATGTGTATATATTTGTATATCTGTGTGTGTGTGTATATGTATGTGTATATATTTGTATATCTGTGTGTGTGTGTATATGTATGTGTATATATTTTTATATCTGTGTGTGTGTATATGTATGTGTATATATTTGTATATCTGTGTGTGTGTATATGTATGTGTATATATTTGTATATCTGTGTGTGTGTATATGTATGTGTATATATTTGTATATCTGTGTGTGCATGTTTTTGTGTGTATATGTATGTGTTTGTGTGTATATGAATGTGTATATATGTGTTTATGTGCGTATGTGTATATATGTGTGTGTGCATGTGTGTTTATGTGTATATATTTGTATGTGTGGGGGGAAAAAAAGCTACAGGCATAGGAGGATAAATAACTGTACGGTGAGCAGTAACCATGAAATTGTAGTTGTGCCCAGAGGTTCTGAAAAAATCTGCAGACATAGAAGGATAAATAACAGTGCGGTGAGCAGTAACCATGCAGTTGTAGTTGTGCCCAGAGGTTTAATGTCCCTTTAAAGTAAACTGTCATTTTTGTAGCAAACTTTACAGGGATTTACTATCCAGGGACACACCTCTTAAGTACCTGGTGATTGCTAAAGATAGATTGAGGCCAGATTTAAATTACTCCTCTGCAATCACTCTGTAGCATGTTGCAGGGTTGAACGGTGGAGCATATGGTTAAAATATGCTTGTGGTAGCAATTACCGCTTATAAAATTAACCAGAGGTCAGACCTCCTAGTTAATTTTATAACTATGCCCCCAAAATACTGTGTAGTATATTTTATTAAAAATAAAGATGGCACTAGTATTTTGGAGCTAAAGTTGGTGGGAGTGGGGTGTTTGAAGAAAAATAAAAACGACACTGAAAAGTGCCTTTACATTGCGGTCTATGGGAACACGAGATCTGATGCATGACGGCATCAGGAGTCTCCCATAGGAGCCTA
Organism: Bombina bombina; assembly: GCF_027579735.1. NCBI lineage: Eukaryota > Metazoa > Chordata > Amphibia > Anura > Bombinatoridae > Bombina > Bombina bombina. The sequence continues at coordinate 1,073,249,055 of NC_069501.1, read as the reverse complement.
TGGAAGCGCGCTCTAGTGAGTGCAATGCTTCCCAGCAATACGAATGCGAGGTCACGTTAACATTGCTGAAAACTTGTAACACCAGTGCACATTATTATGCGCTGCTATAACACAGTGGAGCACAAATATTGCTTTCATCAAAGCGATATTTAGCTCTCCACTTGTAATCTGCATTTGTTTCTATACAAATTACATATTTAATAGTTTTATGTCAATTTAATGAGCTAAAATGCAATGCAACATGCATTATGGGAGATCATTATACAATAATAATAATAATAATGAAGAACTTGGCTTTTCCGGGTCACAGTTCATTTTGTTAGTGGTTTTCATCTTGTGGTGCTGGGCAGCTACAAGGTATTAATAGACACAGTGCAACAGGTCACAGAAGTGACAGCCAAGCTGATTCAGTCAACCACTAACACAGTGAGGGACAGGAATATAAGTACTCCAGTGTTTGCCCAATTTTATTGAGATTCAATCTTTTTTTATGGTGTTCCTGCTTGTGCATGTGACAATTTGGCACCAAATGTTATATCACTCTTGTTAATATACCGTTTACTAATGGTAAAAAAAATATTTTTTTTTACTCAAGGCTATAATTGTAATGCAGATTGTGTGCAAAACACATTTACTACATTTTAACTTGAGGCCGTATTACTGGTTGTGACAGAAAACAACAGAATAATTATAGTCCGCACAGCACCAGATATTCTGGTAGATGTCTACCTTTGACACAGTAGTTTAAAGAAATATTCTGTAGTTAAAGGAACTGCAAAGTCAAAATTAAACTTTCATGATTCAGATAGGGCACTGCTTTTCAAACCTGTCCTCAGACCTCACTAACAGGCAAGATTTTGAGGATATCTGAACTAGATCACAGGTGAAATAATCAGCTGATTAGTAACCATGGTTATTTCACTTGCTTTCACTCAAGGTAATCCTGAAAATCTCACCTGTTAGGGAGGCCAGTGAGATAGAGCATGCATTTTTAAACAACTTTCCAATTTACTTCTATTATCAAATTTGCTTTGCTCTCTAGGTATTCTTTGTTGAAGACTAAGGCTAGGTAGGCTGATAGGAGCTTAGACGCGTGCATGTGTCTTTAGCAGTCCATGGCAGTAGTGCTTGTAATTATGTATAACATTGCTATAAACATTGTTTCAAACACTGCAGCCAGTTGGCTTAAGACACATGCACGCTCCTGAGCTCACCTAAGATTACCTTTAACAAACAATACCAAAAGAACTAAGCAAAAGTGATAATAGAAGTAAATTGGAAAGTTGATTAAAATTCCATGCTCTATCCAATCAATTTGACTACTTTTCTTGCAAAGCTTTGCTCACCACAATTTATTTTAAAGGGACAGTCTAGTCAAAATTAAACTTTCATGATTCGGATAGGGTACGCAGTTTTAAACAACTTTACAATTTACTTTTATTATCAAATTTGCTTTGTTCTCTTGTTATTCTTATTTGAAAGCTAAACATAGGTAGGCTCATATGCTAATTTCTAAGCCCTTGTAGGCCGTCTCTTATCTGAATGCATTTGACAGCTTTTCAAAGCTAGAGGGCATTAGTTCATGTGTGACACATATATATATATATATCACTGTGCTCATGCAGGTGGAGTTACCTAGGAGTCAGCACTATTTGGCTAAAATGTAAGTCTGTCAAAAGAACTGAAATAAGGGAGCAGTTTGCAGAGGCTTAGATAAAAGGTAATCACAGAGGTAAAAAGTGTATTATTATAACTGTGTTGGTTATGCAAAACTAGGGAATTGGTAATAAAGGAATTATCTATCTTCTTAAACAATAAAAAATCTGGAGTAGACTGTCCCTTTAAAGACAGAGAATTTCTTATGTACTGTATAGTTTACGTCAGACTAAAATTGCAAAAGACCAACAAACAAAATACGTTTTAAAAGCTTTACAAACTCTATTAATGCTTTGCATTAGTACTTGAAAAACACCCTGGTAATTATGTTTGTCTTTTCACTAAATGAACTTGCTCGCTGCTCTAAGGAATCAATGTCTAGTATGTAGTTGGGTTAGGCAAATTGGTATTTTGAAACACAATAAGAAAACCTGGATTAAAAAATTTGCTTTTTGGTTCTCTAGGGAGTGTCACACAAAAGCAAAGTGTTTTACATGGAATGTCTCTTAAAGGGACAGTGTACACCAATTTTCATATAACTGCATATAATAGACATAGACACTACCAAAAAGAAGAATATACAAAGATACAGATATGCAAATCCAGTATAAAACGTTTTAAAAACTTACTTAGAAGCTCCCAGTTAAGCACTGTTGCTTAGGTTAGGCTGGAACACCCAGTGAAAGGGTCTGGGAAAACAAGAAAAGCAGACCCCCACCCTTCCCTGCATATAAAAAGACAGATAACATAAACAGGATCCAGCAGGAGTCTGTAAACACATGTATACATATGACACTGTGGGGCTTGGCTACAAAAACACTCCCAGGGTCATAATGTCTACATCGGATCAACGTTCCAATATAGACAAATTGAAATTCCGTGATCGTGCACACAATCGCGAGATTTCCATTAGCGGATCAAGCCAGGGGGCATCCCTATTATGCTAGGCACGCCCTCCAGACCGCGATCACATACAGGAAGCGCCCAGGGACGGAACTACAGGGAGTGCAGAGGATCGCAACTGCGACTGGGCCCCCGAGGGTGGGTGCCCAGCTTCAAATTTTTTTTTATTTTTTTCAATAAAAAACATTGACATCCACTGCCTGCACTGATGATATGTGAGTGTAACATGATGCTTCACTGGTGTCTCTGTTTACAGGGGTTAGTGTTTCTGTTTTACCCATTGGTGTTTATGTGTATGTGTGTATGTATGTATGTGACTGTGTGTGTATTTATGCATGTATGCATGTAGGTGTGTGTATGTGTGTATGTATGTATGTGACTGTGTGTATTTATGCATGTATGCATGTATGTGTGTATGTATGTGACTGTGTGTGTATGTGTGTATGTATGTTACTGTGTGTGTATGTATGCATGTATGTGTGTATGTATGTATGTGACTGTGTGTGTGTGTGTATGTATGTATGTGACTGTGTGTGTATTTATGCATGTATGCATGTGTGTATGTGTGTATGTATGTATGTGACTGTGTATTTATGCATGTATGTGTGTGTGTATGTGTGTATGTATGTATGTATGTGACTGTGTATTTATGCATGTATGTGTGTGTGTGTATGTATGTATGTGACTGTGTGTGTATTTACGCATGTATGTGTGTATGTATGTATGTGACTGTGTGTGTATTTATGCATGTATGCATGTTTGTGTGTGTGTATGTATGTATGTATGTATGTGACTGTGTGTGTGTATTTATGCATGTGTGTGTGTGTATTTATGCATGTGTGTGTATGTATGTGACTGTGTGTGTATTTATGCATGTATGCATGTATGTGTGTGTGTGTGTGTGTGTGTATGTATGTGACTGTGTGTGTATTTATGCATGTATGTTTATGTTTGTGGAACCAGCAAATTACAGACCTTGTTACTACAGCATGGGGACGGGGGGGGGGGGTAAAAAGTGTCACTATACAGTACCACCATATACTAGGGGGGCTAGACCATGTCACAGACTACTGTGGTCACTTTATAAAGTACTGGGGCGGGTAGGGTCAGGCCAGCCATCACACCGGCAGATTACACACTGTGTCACTAACTCACTATATACAGTACTGGTGAGTTAAACAGTATCACTATATACAGTAATAGGGGGTCAGACCATCTCACAGACTGTGGGCACAGGGTACCTCCTTTTGCAGACATGTAATCTGATTCACATTTTTTTTTCTGTGTTAAATGTTAAAAAAAAAATATGTATCAAATTCACCTTTTTTGGGGGGGGGGGGGGGGTCCCTTCTTAGATTCTTGCACCTGGGCCCTGTGGTTTCTAGTTACTCCTCTATTCGCGCCGTTGGCTTCAGGACAGCCAAACGGCTATGACGTATTTCTGTCAGGGTTTTTTCCCTGCTTTGTCAGCCATTTTACTCACCTCTTACTGAATCTGGTACAGAGTGTGCGATGCTGCTCATTTCCTGCATGCCCTCTTATGGCCAGACTGGGGTACATCATCCTTGTGAGACAGGTTGCAGTCTCAGAATTGTGATGTCATCACTTATTATTTAAAGTGCCTCTGTTCAGTATGCTTTGCCCTTGCATTGTCTCAGACCTGTTTCTGAGTTCCTGTGTATTACCTGGCTGTCTGACGTTCCTCCTGGTTGCTGATCCCTGGCTTGTTCCTGACTCTGCTGTTCTCCTTGTTCTTGATTCCGGCTCGTCTGACTACTCGCTTTGGCTCCTGACTCGGCTTGTCTGACTACCAGCTCTGGCTTTGATTCCTGGCTTGTTATTTGACTTGTGGACTTTTTGTTATTTTTGTTATTAATAAAGGTGTGATTATTTTTGCACCTCTTGTTTCAGTCTGATTCCTGGCACCCTGACATTACGCAAGGGCCATGAATCCTGATGGTGCTAATAATCCACCTTTACCTAGCATCATTTCAAGGATGGATGAACAGGATCACCGCTTGGATCAATTTGCACGAGCCCTGCAAACCCTGCTGACTCATACTGCACATTTGGACCAGAGTGTCCTACAAGTTATGGCTGCTCCTGTTTCCGCTGCTGCACCTAGTCCTACCAGGAGCATGTCCGGTTCTGCACCTCTACCTCAGCGATATGGAGGCGATCCTATTCAGTGCAGAGGGTTTTTGAACCAGGTGGGATATTACTGTACTTTGAGATGTTACCTCAGGCGTTTCCTTTGACAGAGCTAAAGTGGGATTTCTCATCTCGTTACTCTCTGACACAGCTCTTACCTGGGCTAATCCCTTGTGGGAGACTAATAAACCTGTGATTTCAAATTACCCTGAATTTGTGGCCTCCTTTCAAAGGGTATTTGATGTTCTGGCTCGCTCCTCCTCTGCTGCTAAACGACCATGGCCTATGTAATGCTCCTGCTGTTTTTCAGGAATTTATTAATGGTGTCCTACGAGATATGTTGCAACAGTGTGTTGTGGTGCACTTAGACGACATCCTCATACACTCACCCACACTTGAGGCTCATCGTTCTGATGTCACACGGCTACTTCAGAGACTACGTAAGAATGGCCTGTTTTGTAAACTCGAGAAATGTGAGTTCCATCAGACTCAAGTAACCTTCCTAGGTTATGTAATCTCATTGCAGGATTCTCCATGGATCCTGACAAGTTGTCTGCAGTTCTGCAGTGGCCTCGCCCAGTTGGTCTTCAGTCTATTCAACGTTTTTTGGACTTTGCCAATTACTATAGAAAGTTTATTAAAAACTTTTCTTCCTTGGTCAAACCTATCACAGACATGACCCGTAAAGAGAATGATCCACTCCATTGGTCACCTACTGCCATTAAGGCCTTTCATAGTCTTAAGACTGCCTTTGCTGCTGCTCCATTTCTGGCTCATCCTAACCCTGTCCTGCCTTTTGTTCTTGAGGTCGATGCGTCTTGAGACTGGAGTAGGTGCCCTCTTGTCTCACCGTCCTACGCCTGATGGTTCCTTGCATCCATGCAGTTTCTTCTCTAAGAAATTGCCTCCAGTGAAGTTCAATTATGAAATTGGTGACAGGGAATTACTGGCTATTATTTTGGCACTCAAGGAATGGAGACATCTTCTCGAGGGTACTAGCGTACCAGTGCTCATTCTTACTGACCACAAGAATTTAACTTATCTATCCGAAGCAAAACGTTTGTCGCCCCGACAAGCCAGATGGGCTCTATTTTTGTCTTGGTTTAATTGTGTGGTCTCCTACCTGCCTGGTAGTAAGAATGTTAGGGCTAATGCCCTCTCTCGACAATTTTTGCCTCTGTCCAAGGAGGATTCTGTACCTACTCCAGTTATACCTCCTGACCATATTTTGGCTACCATACGTACTAATTTGACTTCTCTCTTGAGGGAGGAGATCCTGGCTGCACAAACCAATGCATTTCCTGGGAAACCTAGTGGTAAGTGCTTGGTTCCTGAGAATCTTCAAACTAAACTTTTGCACACTTACCACTATCCTAAAGCCGCAGGTCACTCGGGCAAGAACCAAATGATTTGGTCTGTCACTCGACAATTCTGGTGGCCAGTTCTTCGTTCTGATGTTGCTGCGTATGTTGCCTCCTGCTCAGTTTGTGCACAGAATAAGACTCCTCAATGTCTTCCTGTGGGTCTTCTTCAACCTATTGCTAATGGTGAGTGTCCTTGGACACATCTTTCCATGGACTTCATTGTCAAGCTCCCTGTTTCCAATGGCAATACTGTTATCCTAATGGTGGTTGACTGTTTTTCTAAATTGTCACATTGCATTCCCTTGAAGAAGCTGCCTACCGCTCAGGAGCTTGCTTCAATTTTTGCCCAGGAGGTCTTCTGTTTACATGGTTTACCCAAGGAGATAGTGTCGGATAGGGGTAGCCAGTTTGACTCCAGATTTTGGCGTTCCTTTTGTACTCAAATGGGGATCCAGCTTTCCTTCTCCTCGGCATATCACCCTCAATCCATTGGGGCTGCAGAACTGTCTAATCAAGCTCTGGAACAGTTCCTCCGTTGCTATGTCTCAGATCACCACAATAATTGGTCTGAACTTATACCTTGGGCAGAGTTTGCTCATAATAGTGCTATTAATGCTTCCTCCCAGTTATCCCTGTTCATGGTGAATTATGGGTTTCAACCATCCTTGTTGCCTGATTTATTCATGTCTCAGGGTATTTCCCGGCTTTGGAGGAACATCTCCGGTAACTCCATTCCACATGGGTGCAGATTCAGGATTGCCTTCATCGTTCTATGCAGTGCCAAAAGTTCCAGGCTGATTGTAGGCGTCTGCCTGCGCCTTCCTACCAGGTTGGTGAGAAAGTTTGGCTGTCCTCCCGCAACTTGAACCATTGTGTGCCTTCCAATAAACTGGCTCCCCGTTATGTTGGTCCTTTTCTAATACTCTGACAGGTCAATCCTGTGGCCTACACTCTTGAATGATGCACATCCAAAACGTTTTTCATGTCTCCCTCTTGAAACCATTGGTTTGTAATCAGTTTACCACTGTGTTGCCTCGTCCCCATCCTATCTCTGTTGACAACCATGAAGAATATGAGTTCAGCAGCATTATTGACTCTTGTATGTCCAGGGGTCGCGTACAGTATTTGGTTCACTGGAGGGGCTACTGTCCGGAGGAGCGTTCATGGGTTCCCTCCTCTGATGTTCATGCTCCCGCCCTCCTCCGTGCCTTCTATGCCCGTTTTCCCAATAAGCCCTTTGTCCTTCCATGGCGGAGGGGTCGTTGAGGGGAGGGTACGGTCAGGGTTTTTCCCTGCTGTTTGCCGTGTGCTGCTGTCAGCCATTTTACTCAATTCTTACTGAATCTGGTACAAAGTGTGTGATGCTGCTCAATTCCTGCACGCCCTCTTATGGCAAGACTGGTGTACATCATCCGTGTGAGACAGGTTGCAGTCTCAGAATTATGATGTCATCACTTATTATTTAAAGGGCCTCTGTTCAGTATGCTTTGCCCTTGCATTGTCTCAGACCTGTTTATGAGTTCCTGTGTTCCAGTTCCTGTTTTTTACCTGGCTGTCTGACATTCCTCCTGGTTCCTAATCCCTGGCTTGCTCCTGACTCTGCTGTTCTCCTTGTTCCTGATTCCATCTCGTCTGACTACTCGCTTTGGCTCCTGACTCGGCTCGTCTGACTACCAGCTCTGGCTTTGACTCGTGGCTTGTTATTTGACTTGTGGACTTTTTATTATTTTTTGTTAATAATAAAGGTGTGATTATTTTTGCACTTCTCGTCTCAGTTTGATTCCTGGCACCCTGGCAAATTAATCCTAACAGCGCTAAAGCCCAGCGCCGTTTGGACAGAATACAAAGCCATTAAAAGGTTAAACAGAACATTTTCAAAACATTTATGCAAAGCAAAATCGAGTGTACAATGTCCCTTTAATGTGTTAAATGACTGTTAGCGTTAAGAGGTCAGAAGTGTGCATTTCAAATTCTTAGAATAAGAGAATTAGCAAATCCACAATTTTTACAGTTAAATTACATTTAAATAAATAAAATAAATAATAAACATATATTGCAAAGTTGATTCGTTATGCAAAACTAAACATTTTATATAAAAGTCCCAAGATGTTTACTGTCTCTTTAACGTTTGCATTTCTTTTAAATTTGGGGTAGAATAATTATCATTATAATATAAAAGTAAAGAATAATGCAAGTACCTCCTCTGCAAATTACATATTTTAACTTGTTTGTATACCTTATCTAAAGGGCCTTCTATGCAACAATTACTTTTACTACCTACAGCAGTGGTTTTGAATCCAGGTGGCTAAATTCTCTTGTTGTAATGGCTCATCTAATACAACTGGTATGATAGGATCTGACAACAAACAAATAGAGTTCCAGCACTCAGGAGAAATAATGCTCGTCACCCCAGGGCCACTACCCAGGACCCCCACAACAATATAAAAAAACAGGCAGGGGGGTGACAGCAAAGTAACTTTATTCAATAGTTAGAGACAATACAAAAAGGCAACGTTTCGGGGTCTTATCCCTTACTCATGCCATGCCAAACAAACACATATTGCTTACTTATATATTAACATACCACTAGATGGCGCTATTATTCATTTAACATTTTAACTCTTTTGTAGCAAACAAAACAATGTTGTGTCTACAAATATAATGCACAATATCAAGTGGTATACATTAAACTATAGAAAACTAATAACCTGACATAGAGGACAGTTCCACCCTCAATCTCTAATTTTAACAACAGCAAACTCACCTTCCAGGAAATTTAACAACATTTGCACTAAATAAAATAAAGTTCAAAGGACATGAAGTTAGAAAAATACTGAGAGGTCCCAATCTTTATTCATAAATCCAGAAGGATTCTCTTTGCTTCAAAGCCAGTTCCCTATCCCCACCTCTACGGGCTTTCTCCATATGGTCTATAACCTGAAATTTAAGCTGGCTAATCGAATGGCCAGTTTTTAGAAAGTGATCAGCTAGGGGAGCTTTTAAATTACCCGTACGGATATTACTCTTATGTTCTATAATACGGTCTTTGGTGCTTCTAGTCGACTCACCTATATAAACACCCCCACATGGACATTTTACCATAAAAATAATAAATGTGGTCAAACAGGTAAAATACCCCTTAATGTTATATATATATATATATATATATATATATATATATATATATATATATATATATATATATATACACAAAACATGGAAGGAAACTGCACTCCAAGACCGGATCAGGTACACATCCTGTGACTCAGTAACATCCAGCCCTGGGTGCTAAATAGCACTCCAAAAAAGCTGTGATGTCACCAGAGCCACAGGCAGTTAACCCCAGTCCGGAATGGGTGCAAGAACCAAGGGAAATTACAAATAAAAAGTAATACAACACATAGAAACACCCAGCACTCACCAGCTAGCTCACAGCTAAGATAAAATCACAACTGGAAAGGTTAGTCACCGCATCTGGCCAAATGGGAAAGCTCAGGCACCACGTCAAGGTCCTTTCCTTAGCCTGAGTCCCTAACACAGGCACACCATCATGCGAGCTCACAAAGCTAAACAAACTGAGAACAAAGAAGGGGTGCACAGGTGGCTGTAATCACCCATAGAAAATACAAAACATGGAAGGGAACTGCACTCCAAGACCGGATCAGGTACACATCCTGTGACTCAGTAACATCCAGCCCTGGGTGCTAAATAGCACTCCAAAAAAGCTGTAATGTCACCAGAGCCACAGGCAGTTAACCCCAGTCCGGAATGGGTGCAAGAACCAAGGGAAAACAGAATTTATGTTTACCTGATAAATTACTTTCTCCAACGGTGTGTCCGGTCCACGGCGTCATCCTTACTTGTGGGATATTCTCTTCCCCAACAGGAAATGGCAAAGAGCCCAGCAAAGCTGGTCACATGATCCCTCCTAGGCTCCGCCTTCCCCAGTCATTCGACCGACGTAAAGGAGGAATATTTGCATAGGAGAAATCATATGATACCGTGGTGACTGTAGTTAAAGAAAATAAATTATCAGACCTGATTAAAAAACCAGGGCGGGCCGTGGACCGGACACACCGTTGGAGAAAGTAATTTATCAGGTAAACATAAATTCTGTTTTCTCCAACATAGGTGTGTCCGGTCCACGGCGTCATCCTTACTTGTGGGAACCAATACCAAAGCTTTAGGACACGGATGATGGGAGGGAGCAAATCAGGTCACCTAGATGGAAGGCACCACGGCTTGCAAAACCTTTCTCCCAAAAATAGCCTCAGAAGAAGCAAAAGTATCAAATTTGTAAAATTTAGTAAAAGTGTGCAGTGAAAACCAAGTCGCTGCCTTACATATCTGATCAACAGAAGCCTCGTTCTTGAAGGCCCATGTGGAAGTCACGGCCCTAGTGGAATGAGCTGTGATTCTTTCAGGAGGCTGCCGTCCGGCAGTCTCGTAAGCCAATCTGATGATGCTTTTAAGCCAAAAAGAGAGAGAGGTAGAAGTTGCTTTTTGACCTCTCCTTTTACCAGAATAAACAACAAACAAGGAAGATGTTTGTCTGAAATCCTTTGTAGCATCTAAATAGAATTTTAGAGCACGAACTACATCCAAATTGTGCAACAAACGTTCCTTCTTTGAAACTGGATTCGGACACAAAGAAGGCACGACTATCTCCTGGTTAATGTTTTTGTTAGAAACAACTTTCGGAAGAAAACCAGGTTTAGTACGCAAAACCACCTTATCTGCATGGAACACCAGATAAGGAGGAGAACACTGCAGAGCAGATAACTCTGAAACTCTTCTAGCAGAAGAAATTGCAACCAAAAACAAAACTTTCCAAGATAATAACTTAATATCTACGGAATGTAAGGGTTCAAACGGAACCCCCTGAAGAACTGAAAGAACTAAATTGAGACTCCAAGGAGGAGTCAAAGGTTTGTAAACAGGCTTGATTCTAACCAGAGCCTGAACAAAAGCTTGAACATCTGGCACAGCCGCCAGCTTTTTGTGAAGTAAAACAGATAAAGCAGAAATCTGTCCCTTCAAAGAACTTGCAGATAATCCTTTCTCCAAACCTTCTTGAAGAAAGGATAGAATCTTAGGAATTTTTATCTTGTTCCATGGGAATCCTTTAGATTCACACCAACAGATATATTTTTTCCATATTTTATGGTAGATTTTTCTAGTTACAGGCTTTCTGGCCTGAACAAGAGTATCAATGACAGAATCTGAGAACCCTCGCTTTGATAAAATCAAGCGTTCAATCTCCAAGCAGTCAGTTGGAGTGAGGCCAGATTCGGATGTTCGAACGGACCTTGAACAAGAAGGTCCTGTCTCAAAGGTAGCTTCCATGGTGGAGCCGATGACATATTCACCAGGTCTGCATACCAAGTCCTGCGTGGCCACGCAGGAGCTATCAAGATCACCGATGCCCTCTCCTGATTGATCCTGGCTACCAGCCTGGGGATGAGAGGAAACGGTGGGAATACATAAGCTAGGTTGAAGGTCCAAGGTGCTACTAGTGCATCTACTAGAGTCGCCTTGGGATCCCTGGATCTGGACCCGTAGCAAGGAACCTTGAAGTTCTGACGAGAGGCCATCAGATCCATGTCTGGAATGCCCCACAATTGAGTAATTTGGGCAAAGATTTCCGGATGGAGTTCCCACTCCCCCGGATGAAATGTCTGACGACTCAGAAAATCCGCTTCCCAATTTTCCACTCCTGGGATGTGGATTGCAGACAAGTGGCAGGAGTGAGTCTCCGCCCATTGAATGATTTTGGTCACTTCTTCCATCGCCAGGGAACTCCTTGTTCCCCCTTGATGGTTGATATACGCAACAGTCGTCATGTTGTCTGATTGAAACCGTATGAATTTGGCCTTTGCTAGCTGAGGCCAAGCCTTGAGAGCATTGAATATCGCTCTCAGTTCCAGAATATTTATCGGGAGAAGAGATTCTTCCCGAGACCAAAGGCCCTGAGCTTTCAGGAGTTCCCAGACCGCGCCCCAGCCCACCAGACTGGCGTCGGTCGTGACAATGACCCACTCTGGTCTGCGGAAGCTCATCCCCTGTGACAGGTTGTCCAGGGTCAGCCACCAACGGAGTGAATCTCTGGTCCTCTGATCTACTTGTATCGTCGGAGACAAGTCTGTATAATCCCCATTCCACTGACTGAGCATGCACAGTTGTAATGGTCTCAGATGAATTCGCGCAAAAGGAACTATGTCCATTGCCGCGACCATCAAACCTATTACTTCCATGCACTGCGCTATGGAAGGAAGAGGAACAGAATGAAGTACTTGACAAGAGCTTAGAAGTTTTGATTTTCTGGCCTCTGTCAGAAAAATCCTCATTTCTAAGGAGTCTATTATTGTTCCCAAGAAGGGAACTCTTGTTGACGGAGATAGAGAACTTTTTTCTACGTTCACTTTCCACCCGTGAGATCTGGGAAAGGCCAGGACAATGTCCGTATGAGCCTTTGCTTGTGGTAGGGACGACGCTTGAATCAGTATGTCGTCCAAGTAAGGTACTACTGCAATGCCCCTTGGTCGTAGCACCGCTAGAAGGGACCCTAGTACCTTTGTGAAAATTCTTGGAGCAGTGGCTAATCCGAATGGAAGTGCCACAAACTGGTAATGCTTGTCCAGAAAGGCGAACCTTAGGAACCGATGATGTTCCTTGTGGATAGGAATATGTAGATACGCATCCTTTAAATCCACCGTGGTCATGAATTGACCTTCCTGGATGGAAGGAAGAATTGTCCGAATGGTTTCCATTTTGAACGATGGAACCTTGAGAAACTTGTTTAGGATCTTGAGATCTAAGATTGGTCTGAATGTTCCCTCTTTTTTGGGAACTATGAACAGATTGGAGTAGAATCCCATCCCTTGTTCTCCTAATGGAACAGGATGAATCACTCCCATTTTTAACAGGTCTTCTACACAATGTAAGAATGCCTGTCTTTTTATGTGGTCTGAAGACAATTGAGACCTGTGGAACCTCCCCCTTGGGGGAAGCCCCTTGAATTCCAGAAGATAACCTTGGGAGACTATTTCTAGCGCCCAAGGATCCAGAACATCTCTTGCCCAAGCCTGAGCGAAGAGAGAAAGTCTGCCCCCCACCAGATCCGGTCCCGGATCGGGGGCCAACATCTCATGCTGTCTTGGTAGCAGTGGCAGGTTTCTTGGCCTGCTTACCTTTGTTCCAGCCTTGCATTGGCCTCCAGGCTGGCTTGGCTTGAGAAGTATTACCCTCTTGCTTAGAGGATGTAGCACTTGGGGCTGGTCCGTTTCTGCGAAAGGGACGAAAATTTGGTTTATTTTTAGCCTTGAAAGACCTATCCTGAGGAAGGGCGTGGCCCTTACCCCCAGTGATATCAGAAATAATCTCTTTCAAGTCAGGGCCAAACAGCGTTTTCCCCTTGAAAGGTATGTTAAGTAATTTGTTCTTGGAAGACGCATCCGCTGACCAAGATTTTAGCCAAAGCGCTCTGCGCGCCACAATAGCAAACCCTGAATTTTTCGCCGCTAATCTAGCCAATTGCAAAGTGGCGTCTAAAGTAAAAGAGTTAGCCAATTTTAAACACCAAAAAACTCTAAGCCATCTCCGTGGAGATGTTGCCTGTACAACGGCAAAGAGAATGACTGGGGAAGGCGGAGCCTAGGAGGGATCATGTGACCAGCTTTGCTGGGCTCTTTGCCATTTCCTGTTGGGGAAGAGAATATCCCACAAGTAAGGATGACGCCGTGGACCGGACACACCTATGTTGGAGAAATTACAAATAAAAAGTAATACAACACATAGAAACACCCAGCACTCACCAGCTAGCTCACAGCTAAGATAAAATCACAACTGGAAAGGTTAGTCACCGCATCTGGCCAAATGGGAAAGCTCAGGCACCACGTCAAGGTCCTTTCCTTAGCCTGAGTCCCTAACACAGGCACACCATCATGCGAGCTCACAAAGCTAAACAAACTGAGAACAAAGAAGGGGTGCACAGGTGGCTGTAATCACCCATAGAAAATACAAAACATGGAAGGGAACTGCACTCCAAGACCGGATCAGGTACACATCCTGTGACTCAGTACCATCCAGCCCTGGGTGCTAAATAGCACTCCAAAAAAGCTGTGATGTCACCAGAGCCACAGGCAGTTAACCCCAGTCCGGAATGGGTGCAAGAACCAAGGGAAATTACAAATAAAAAGTAATACAAGACATAGAAACACCCAGCACTCACCAGCTAGCTCACAGCTAAGATAAAATCACAACTGGAAAGGTTAGTCACCGCATCTGGCCAAATGGGAAAGCTCAGGCACCATGTCAAGGTCCTTTCCTTAGCCTGAGTCCCTAACACAGGCACACCATCATGCGAGCTCACAAAGCTAAACAAACTGAGAACAAAGAAGGGGTGCACAGGTGGCTGTAATCACCCATAGAAAATACAAAACATGGAAGGGAACTGCACTCCAAGACCGGATCAGGTACACATCCTGTGACTCAGTAACATCCAGCCCTGGGTGCTAAATAGCACTCCAAAAAAGCTGTGATGTCACCAGAGCCACAGGCAGTTAACCCCAGTCCGGAATGGGTGCAAGAACCAAGGGAAATTACAAATAAAAAGTAATACAACACATAGAAACACCCAGCACTCACCAGCTAGCTCACAGCTAAGATAAAATCACAACTGGAAAGGTTAGTCACCGCATCTGGCCAAATGGGAAAGCTCAGGCACCACGTCAAGGTCCTTTCCTTAGCCTGAGTCCCTAACACAGGAACACCATCATGCGAGCTCACAAAGCTAAACAAACTGAGAACAAAGAAGGGGTGCACAGGTGGCTGTAATCACCCATAGAAAATACAAAACATGGAAGGGAACTGCACTCCAAGACCGGATCAGGTACACATCCTGTGACTCAGTAACATCCAGCCCTGGGTGCTAAATAGCACTCCAAAAAAGCTGTGATGTCACCAGAGCCACAGGCAGTTAACCCCAGTCCGGAATGGGTGCAAGAACCAAGGGAAATTACAAATAAAAAGTAATACAACACATAGAAACACCCAGCACTCACCAGCTAGCTCACAGCTAAGATAAAATCACAACTGGAAAGGTTAGTCACCGCATCTGGCCAAATGGGAAAGCTCAGGCACCACGTCAAGGTCCTTTCCTTAGCCTGAGTCCCTAACACAGGCACACCATCATGCGAGCTCACAAAGCTAAACAAACTGAGAACAAAGAAGGGGTGCACAGGTGGCTGTAATCACCCATAGAAAATACAAAACATGGAAGGGAACTGCACTCCAAGACCGGATCAGGTACACATCCTGTGACTCAGTAACATCCAGCCCTGGGTGCTAAATAGCACTCCAAAAAAGCTGTGATGTCACCAGAGCCACAGGCAGTTAACCCCAGTCCGGAATGGGTGCAAGAACCAAGGGAAATTACAAATAAAAGTAATACAACACATAGAAACACCCAGCACTCACCAGCTAGCTCACATCTAAGATAAAATCACAACTGGAAAGGTTAGTCACCGCATCTGGCCAAATGGGAAAGCTCAGGCACCACGTCAAGGTCCTTTCCTTAGCCTGAGTCCCTAACACAGGCACACCATCATGCGAGCTCACAAAGCTAAACAAACTGAGAACAAAGAAGGGGTGCACAGGTGGCTGTAATCACCCATAGAAAATACAAAACATGGAAGGGAACTGCACTCCAAGACCGGATCAGGTACACATCCTGTGACTCAGTAACATCCAGCCCTGGGTGCTAAATAGCACTCCAAAAAAGCTGTGATGTCACCAGAGCCACAGGCAGTTAACCCCAGTCCGGAATGGGTGCAAGAACCAAGGGAAATTACAAATAAAAAGTAATACAACACATAGAAACACCCAGCACTCACCAGCTAGCTCACAGCTAAGATAAAATCACAACTGGAAAGGTTAGTCACCGCATCTGGCCAATGGGAAAGCTCAGGCACCACGTCAAGGTCCTTTCCTTAGCCTGAGTCCCTAACACAGGCACACCATCATGCGAGCTCACAAAGCTAAACAAACTGAGAACAAAGAAGGGGTGCACAGGTGGCTGTAATCACCCATAGAAAATACAAAACATGGAAGGGAACTGCACTCCAAGACCGGATCAGGTACACATCCTGTGACTCAGTAACATCCAGCCCTGGGTGCTAAATAGCACTCCAAAAAAGCTGTGATGTCACCAGAGCCACAGGCAGTTAACCCCAGTCCGGAATGGGTGCAAGAACCAAGGGAAATTACAAATAAAAAGTAATACAACACATAGAAACACCCAGCACTCACCAGCTAGCTCACAGCTAAGATAAAATCACAACTGGAAAGGTTAGTCACCGCATCTGGCCAAATGGGAAAGCTCAGGCACCACGTCAAGGTCCTTTCCTTAGCCTGAGTCCCTAACACAGGCACACCATCATGCGAGCTCACAAAGCTTAACAAACTGAGAACAAAGAAGGGGTGCACAGGTGGCTGTAATCACCCATAGAAAATATATAAAAATAATATTTTTTGCCAGTGTGTGGGTGCTAAAACATTGATCCTTTAATCATGTTACTGCAACATGAGCACCCTAAACAGGGGTAACAACCCTGATTTTTAGAAGTAATATATCTAGGACCAGTCTTAATATTAGACCCCACATCTGCCTTTACCAATTTCATTTGAATATTCATACTCTTCTTATATGCCGGCATAGGGCAAGTCTGAAATTCCTTTATATTAGGGTTACATCTAGATAACACATCCCAGTGTTTCCTGATAATACGTTGAATTTCTGGACTCTGAGAATTAAACTCTGAAACAAACAATACTCTTTGATCCTTACTAACCGTATTTTTAGTTTTACTACTGTTGTTTTTAGATGTCAACAAATTAGGTATAGATCTAACTTGATCTCTTCATTAATTATACTGTCAGGGTAACCTCTCTCCCTAAAACTTTTCCCCATTTCTTCCAGCCTTTTATCAATTATATTCTCATCTGAGACAATCTTACGTACTCATAAGAGTTGGCTGTGGGGAAGAGACTTAATCAAAGAGGACGAGTGTGCACTATCGAATCTTGAGACTATTACAATCTGTGCTTTTCCTAAAAAGATCAGTTTTAAATGAGTTACCTGTTTTAATCACCCTTACGTCCAGAAAATCCAAAAACTCCTCACTCCAGACCATTTTACATTTTATGTGATTAGTTGCCAAATATAACTCATTAACAAAATCAACCAGGGTTCCAACGTCGCCCAAATATGTCATTGATATATCGCCACCAGGTGGCGCCATATAGAATAAACATACTATTAGAAAAAATATATTGTTCTTCATATAAATTCATAAATATATTGGCGTAGTTAGGGTCGACGTTGGAACCCATGGAGCTGGAGAAAATAATCATCCTGAAACAGGAAATAATTATTATACAGTATAATCGTTACAATTGTACAAAAAAAATCAGAGTTTAAGACCGAATATACTGAATCAATGCCACTGGTGTGTGTGATACTGGTATATAAACTTTCCACATCCAGACTAAACAAAATGAACTTAGTGGTAGGGAGTTCTAGGGAGCTGAGTTTGAGCAAAAAGTCCTCTCTATCTTTAATGAAGGAATTAGACATTTCAACATGGGGCAGAGAATTTTATCAAGGCATATAGAAATGTTTGTAAAAAATTGAATTAGTGCTTCATGTCCTTTGAACTTTATTTTATTTAGTGCAAATGTTGTTAACTTTCCTGGAAGGTGAGTTTGCTGTTGTTAAAATTAGAGATTGAATGTGGAACTGTCCGCTATGTCAGGTTATTAGTTTTCTATAGTTTAATGTATACCACTTGATATTGTGCATTATATTTGTAGATACAACATTGTTTTGTTTGCTACGAAAGAGTTAAAATGTTAAATGAATAATAGAGCCATCTAGTGGTATGTTAATATTTAAGTAAGCAATATGTGTTTGTTTGGCATGGCATGAGTAAGGGATAAGACCCCAAAACTTTGCCTTTTTGTATTGTCTCTGTAACTATTGAATAATGTTACTTTGCTGTCACCCCCTGCCTGTTTTTCATGATAGGATCTGAAACACACCAAAATTGTTATTGTTTAAAAAGATAGATAACACCTTTACTACCAATTTCCCAGTTTTGCACAACCAACATTGTTATATTAATATACTTTAAAACCTTTAAACCTCTACATTTCTGCCTGTTTCTGAGCCACTACAGACAGCCTCTTATCACATGCTTTTTTATTTGCTTTTCACAACAGGAGAGTGCTAGTTCATGTGAGTCATATAGATAACATTGTGCTCACACCAGTGGAGTTGTGCACAACACAGCACTAATTGGCTAAAATGCAAGTCAATAGATAATAAATAAAAACGTCTCGTGGTCAGGGCGCTGTTAGAAGAGGCTGAGATACAAAGTAATCACAGAGGTAAAAAGTATATTAATATAACCATGTTCGCTGTGCAAAACTGGGGAATGGGTAATAAAGGGATTATTGTCCCTTTAAAGGGACAAACATTTTCTTTTGTGATAGAGCACACATTTTTAAACAACTTTCCAATGTATAACTATTATTAACTGTGCTTCATTCTCTTCTCTTTGTATCCTTTATTGAAGGAGCAGCAATGCACTTCTGGCAGCTAGCTCTACACATCAACAAGCCAATCACAATAGACATATATGTGCAGCCACCAATCAGCAGCTAGTTCCAAGCTTCTGAACCTACCTAGGTATCCTTTTCAGCAAAGGATACTAAGAGAGAGAACTAAGCAAATTAGATAATAGAAGTAAATTGGAAAGTTGTATAAAATAATATGCTCTATCTGAATCATGAAAAAGAAATATTGGGTTAAATGTCCCTTTAATTTGAGTGAGGATAGAAAAGCCTGACTCACATATGTAACACTGGAGCGATAGACATGAAGCTTATTTATTAACAAGTTTTCACTTTAAATTCAGGCTTTATAGGTAATTCAGTCATAAAAGTATAATTACATTTGTATTTTATCATTAAAGCTTTCAAGTCATTCTCTCTTTTGGTCTATGACTACTCTAATCTGCATATAAAATAATAATAATTACATACCACCTTTACCCTTGCAGGGCTCATGAGCCTGCATTTAAAACTACTTAAAGGAGCATGTTAATGCAATAGTAACATGCTCTCATTTGTAAGAGAATTGTATTATTGCATACATTTCCCTTGGTAACTATGGGCTAGATTTCAAGTGACGCGCCGCTGACATTAGTGTGCAAGTAATTTTGAAATATCGTGCCCGCACTAACCTGCGCACACATTACAAGTTGAAAGTAAAGCGACCGCACAAATGCAAACTAAATTTGCGCTCGTCGAGTTAGCGTGACTGAAGTCCTTGCATAAAGGGCTAGGGCTAAATAAAAAGTTGCACCAAACACAACATAAATACATATACATTACAATAAAGTGTTGCACTCCTAAATACACTATCTAATATACTTATTCATATTAAAAAAAAAAAATATATATATATATATATATATATATAAAATATATGAAAAGGTATTTGCATGGAAATGGCTATAATGTATATATACATACATACAGGCATACCTCATTTTATTGTGCTTCACTTTATTGTGCTTCACAGATATTGCGTTTTTTTACAAATTGAAGGTATGTGGCAACCCTGTGTTAAGCAAGGCTATCTGGATGTTTTTACAACATATATACACACATAAGTACACATGTATACACACACATATATATATATATATATATATATATATATATATATATATATATATATATATAAGCAATAAGGGGGTTATTTGGTCAAGCACACCACAAAAAGACTGTTTGCAACTTAGCACACACATTGTGGGAGTGCCACCAAGGTGACCAACAATTATTTAAATTACAAAACAAAAAAGTGTAGGTGCACATCCTACCACTAGAGTCCACAAATTTATAGCATATCTAAATATACACTTCAATTTGCTAAATATACTTGCATTGTTCAAATAAGATTGGGAATAGACATCTCACAAGAATATCGACTTATATTTAAGTTGCAAAGAATATTATCAGATAAATATGATTTTAAATAAAAATGGGATCTTAGTCACACAATATGATCATATTCTGCTAAGCCAGTCACCACTTACAAGGTGTCCCATAATAGACTGGTCCTAACACTAATCAGTGTCCACACTGCAGCAAATCATGTCTACACAGAATGCCTCAGCTTTATATATATATAGCACTATTACTAAACTGGAACACACCTGAGCTGAGTGGTGTGCATTAACCAAAGAAGGGATTGGTCAACTCCCTATTCAGAAAGAAGCAATAAGGGGGTTATTTGGTCAAGCACACCACAAAAAGACTGTTTGCAACTTAGCACACACATTGTGGGAGTGCCACCAAGGTGACCAACAATTATTTAAATTACAAAACAAAAAAGTGTAGGTGCACATCCTACCACTAGTCCACAAATTTATAGCATATCTAAATATACACTTCAATTTGCTAAATATACTTGCATTGTATACATTACATTACTTCAGACCTGAGGAAAACAGAAATCTTGAAAGCTTGACTTTTACTATGTAATGTTGGTCTTATACAAAAGCTATTACTGCAATACTCTTATTATTTGATATTTTGATATATATATGTGTGTGTGTGTATGTATATATATATATATATATATATATATATATATAATCTATACACACACACCACCAGCAATATATACACACCACCAGCAAAAAGATTACGACTCGAAGGCTCAGATGATGGTTAGCATTTTTTAGCAATAATGTATTTTTTTAATTAAGGTATGTACAGTATAGTGTAAAAACTTTTATGTGCACTGGGAAACCAAATACCTGATAACATGAACAATCATTCTGATTCCATTTAAATATTTTATAATTTGTATGAACTGTGTATATCTTACATCCAAACATGATAAACAAATATAAAAATAAATTTATGTGAATTCTAATAATAACGTATCAAAAGGTAATAGATAAAGCAAAAGTTGCGTTATTTAATCCCCTATAGCGCTGCTATTACAAGTTTTTCAAAACCTGGCTTGTGCGTGAGATATGGGGTTTATTAAGCTCCATACCGCACCAAAAACAAGTGCTGTTTTGACGTGCTCGTGCACGCTTTCCCCATAGACATCAATGGGGAGAGCGGGTCAGAAAAAAGTCTAACACATGCGATCGCGAAAAGAAAAGCTCCGTTATGCAGCCCTATTGATGTCTATGGGGAAAGAAAACTAAAGTGTTTTGAACAGCCAATAGGATTTTAGCAGCTCTAATTCCTATTGGCTGATTCAAATCTTTCAACCAATAGGAATGCAAGGGACACCATCTTGAATCGCGTACCTTGTATTCAAGATTCAGTGTACGGCGGCGACCATATGAAGAGGATGCTCCATGCCGGATGTCTTCAGGATGGACCCGCTCCCCGTCACTGGGATCAAGATAGAAGATGCCGCCTGGATGAAGTTTAAAGATACCGCCTGGATGACAACCTTTTCGCCGCTTGGATGAGGACTTCGCCACCGGGATGAAGATTGAAGAGGCTGCCTGGATGAAGACTTCTCATCGCCTGGGTGAGGACTTCTCCGCCGGGATGAAGATCGTTCAAGCGGGACTTCAAAAACTGTAAGTGGATCGTCGAAGGTTAGTGTTAGGTTTTTTAAGGGTTTTTTGGGTGGGTTTTTATTTTAGATTAGGGTTTGGGCATGTAAAAGATCTAAATGCCATTTTAAGAGCAATGCCCATCCAAATTCCCTTTTCAGGGCAATGGTTACCTTAGGTTTTTTTTAGAGTTAGGTTTTTTATTTTGGGGGGTTGGTTTATTTGTGGTGGGTTTTACTGTTGGGTGGGTCTTTCTATTTTTTTTTCAGGGAAAACAGAATTTATGCTTACCTGATAAATTACTTTCTCTTGCGGTGTATCCAGTCCACGGCTTCATCCTTTACTTGTGGGATATTCTCATTCCCTACAGGAAGTGGCAAAGAGAGCACACAGCAGAGCTGTCCATATAGCTCCCCCTCTAGCTCCGCCCCCCAGTCATTCGACCGAAGGTTAGGAGAAAAAGGAGAAACCATAGGGTGCAGTGGTGACTGTAGTTTAAACAAAAAAAATATTTACCTGACTTAATTGCCAGGGCGGGCCGTGGACTGGATACACCGCAAGAGAAAGTAATTTATCAGGTAAGCATAAATTCTATTTTCTCTTGCAAGGTGTATCCAGTCCATGGCTTCATCCTTTACTTGTGGGATACCAATACCAAAGCTTTAGGACACGGATGAAGGGAAGGAACAAGACAGGTACCTTAAACGGAAGGCACCACTGCTTGCAAAACCTTTCTCCCAAAAATAGCCTCCGAAGAAGCAAAAGTATCGAATTTATAAAATTTGGCAAAAGTATGCAGTGAAGACCAAGTCGTTGCCTTACAAATCTGTTCAACAGAAGCCTCATTCTTGAAAGCCCATGTGGAAGCCACAGCTCTGGTAGAATGAGCGGTAATTCGTTCAGGAGGCTGCTGGCCAGCAGTCTCGTAAGCCAACCTGATGATGCTTTTCAGCCAGAAGGAAAGAGAGGTAGCAGTCGCTTTCTGACCTCTCCTCTTACCAGAATAGATAACAAACAAAGATGATGTTTGTCTGAAATCTTTAGTTGCTTGTAAATAGAATTTTAATGCACGAACCACATCAAGATTGTGTAGCAGGCGTTCCTTCTTTGAAGATGGATTAGGACACAGAGAAGGAACAACTATTTCCTGGTTAATATTCTTGTTAGAAACAACCTTAGGAAGAAAACCAGGTTTGGTACGCAAAACTACCTTATCTGCGTGGAACACCAGATAAGGTGAATCACACTGTAAAGCAGATAATTCTGAAACTCTTCGAGCAGAAGATATAGCTACCAAACGGAACCCCTTGAAGAACTGAAAGAACTAGATTTAGACGCCATGGCGGAGCAACAGGTTTATATACAGGCTTGATTCTGACTAAAGCCTGAGCAAACGCTTGAACGTCTGGTAACTTTGCCAGGCGCTTGTGTAAAAGAATAGACAGAGCAGATATCTGTCCCTTTAAGGAACTAGCTGACAATCCTTTCTCCAATCCTTCTTGGAGAAAAGACAATATCCTGGGAATCCTAATCTTACTCCATGAGAAACCCTTGGATTCACACCAACAAAGATATTTTCGCCATATCTTATGGTATATTTTCCTGGTGACAGGCTTTCTAGCCTGAATCAGAGTATCTATAACTGACTCAGAGAAACCACGCTTTGATAGAATTAAGCGTTCAAGCTCCAAGCAGTCAGACGCAGAGAAACTAGATTTGAATGCTTGAATGGACCCTGTATTAGAAGATCCTGCCTCATTGGCAGTGTCCATGGTGGAACAGATGACATGTCCACTAGGTCTGCATACCAAGTCCTGCGTGGCCATGCAGGCGCTGTCAGAATCTCACGAAGCCTTCTCCTGCTTGATTCTGGCGACCAGACGAGGGAGGAGAGGAAACGGTGGAAAGACATAAGCCAGATTGAAGGACCAAGGCGCTGCTAGAGCATCTATCAATACCGCCTTGGGGTCCCTGGACCTGGATCCATAGAGAGGAAGTTTGGTGTTCTGACGGGACGCCATCAGATCCAATTCTGGAATGCCCCATAGCTGAGTCAGCTGAGCAAAAACCTCCGGGTGGAGTTCCCACTCCCCCGGGTGAAACGTCTGACGACTTATAACATCCGCCTCCCAGTTGTCTACTCCTGGGATGTGAATTGCTGAGAGATGGCAGGAGTGATCCTCCGCCCACCTGATTATTTTGGTGACTTCCTTCATCGCTAGGGAACTCTTTGTTCCCCCCTGATGGTTGATGTAAGCTACAGTCGTGATGTTGTCCGACTGAAATCTGATGAATTTGGCCACAGCTAGTTGAGGTCATGCCTGAAGCGCATTGAATATCGCTCTCAGTTCCAAAATGTTTATCGGGAGAAGAGATTCTTCCCGAGACCATAAGCCCTGAGTTTTCAGGGAGTCCCAGACTGCACCCCAGCCTAACAGACTGGCGTCGGTCGTTACAATGATCCACTCTGGTCTGCGGAAACATATTCCCTGAGACAGGTGATCCTGAGACAACCACCTGAGAAGAGAATCTCTGGTCCCCTGGTCCAATTGTATTTGAGGAGACAAGTCTGCATAATCCCCATTACACTGTTTGAGCATGCACAGTTGCAGTGGTCTGAGATGTATTCGAGCAAAAGGAACTATGTCCATTGCCGCTACCATTAATCCGATTGCCTCCATGCACTGAGCTACAGATGGCCAAGGAATGGAATGGAGTACTCGGCAAGTAGTTAAAAGCTTTAACTTTCTGACCTCCGTCAGAAATATTTTCATTTCTACCGAATCTATTAGTGTTCCCAGGAAGGGAACCCTTGTGAGCGGGGACAGAGAACTCTTTTCGATGTTCACCTTCCACCCGTGAGACCTTAGAAAGGCCAGTACAATCTCCGTGTGAGCCTTGGCTCTGGAAAAAGACGACGCCTGAATTAGGATGTCGTCTAGGTAAGGCGCTACTGCTATGCCCCGCGGTCTTAGCACCGCCAGAAGGGACCCTAGCACCTTTGTGAAAATTCTGGGAGCAGTGGCCAAACCGAAAGGAAGAGTCACAAACTGGTAATGCTTGTCCAGAAAAGCGAACCTTAGGAACTGGTGATGATCTTTATGGATAGGAATATGTAGGTACGCATCCTTTAGATCCACTGTAGTCATATATTGACCTTCCTGGATCATTGGTAAGATTGTTCGAATGGTCTCCATCTTGAATGATGGAACTCTGAGGAATTTGTTTAGAATTTTTAGATCCAGGATTGGTCTGAAAGTTCCTTCCTTTTTGGGAACCACAAACAGGTTTGAGTAAAAGCCCAGTCCTTGTTCTGCAATTGGAACTGGATATATCACTCCCATCTTGAGTAGATCTTCTACACAGCGTAAGAACGCCTCTTTCGTTGTCTGGTCTGTAGACAGACGAGAAATGTGGAACCTTCCCCTTGGAGGGGAGTCCTTGAATTCTAGAAGATATCCCTGAGTAACAATTTCTAATGCCCAGGGATCGTGAACATCTCTTGCCCAAGCCTGAGCGAAGAGAGAGAGTCTGCCCCCTACCAGATCCGGTCCCGTATCGGGGGCTACCCCTTCATGCTGTCTTAGTAGCAGCTGCAGGCTTCTTGGCCTGTTTACCCTTGTTCCAGCCCTGCAACGGCTTCCAGGTTGCCTTGGGCTGTGAAGCGTTACCTTCTTTCTTTGCAGCTGTAGAGGTTGAAGCAGGACCGCTCCTGAAGTTGCGAAAGGAACGAAAATTAGCTTTGTTTTTAGCCTTAAAGGGCCTATCCTGCGGGAGAGCATGGCCCTTTCCCCCGGTGATTTCTGAAATAATCTCTTTCAACTCAGGCCCGAAAAGGGTCTTTCCCTTTAAAGGGATATTTAGTAATTTTGATTTTGACAACACATCGGCCGACCATGACTTGAGCCAAAGTGCTCTGCGCGCCATAATGGCGAAACCTGAATTTTTTGCCGCTAACTTAGCTAATTGCAAAGCGGCATCTGTGATAAAAGAATTAGCCAGTTTTAGAGCATTAATTCTATCCATGACTTCGTCATATGAGGTCTCCCTCTGGAGCGACTCCTCCAGCGCCTCAAACCAGAAAGCCGCTGCAGTAGTTACAGGAATAATGCAGGCAATAGGTTGGAGAAGGAAACCTTGTTGAACAAATATTTTCTTTAGTAAACCTTCTAACTTTTTATCCATAGGATCTTTGAAAGCACAACTGTCTTTGATTGGAATGGTTGTGCGCTTGGCCAGTGTAGAAACTGCCCCCTCTACCTTAGGGACTGTCTGCCACGAGTCCCGCCTGGGGTCAGTTATGGGGAACATTTTCTTAAAGATAGGGGGGGGAACAAAAGGAACACCTGGTCTCTCCCACTCCCTAGAAACAATATCCGCCACCCTCTTAGGGATCGGAAACGCATCAGTGTATACAGGGACTTCTAGGTACTTGTCCATCTTACACAATTTCTCTGGAACCACCATAGGGTCACAATCATCCAGACTGGATAAAACCTCCCTAAGCAATACGCGGAGGTGTTCCAACTTAAATTTAAATGCTACTGAATCTGATTCTGCCCGCTGAGAAACCTTTCCTGAGTCAGAAATTTCTCCCTCAGACATCAAATCCCTCGCCCCTACTTCAGAGTGTTGTGAGGGTACATCAGATAAACCTCCCAAAGCTTCCGACTGCTCATAATCTGTTCTTAAAACAGAACTATCACGCTTTGTAGGGAAAATTGGCAGTTTGGATAGAAAGGCCGCAAGGGAATTATCCATGACTGTCGCTAGTTGTTGCAATGTAAAAGGTGCCAATGCACTAGAGGTACTAGGTATCGCTTGAGCGGGCGTAACTGGTGATGACACATGGGGAGAGGAAGGCGGACTATCCTCATTACCTTCCATCATAGAATCATCTAGGGTGACATTTTTAAGTGACACAATATGATCTTTAAAGTGTATAGACACATTAGTGCACTTGGGACACATTTTGAAAGGGGGTTCCACCATGGCTACTGAATACATAGAGCAAGGCTTTTCCTTAGTGTCAGATATGTTTAACAGATTAGTATTATATGCAAGCAGGCTTGGAAAACACTTTAATCAAGTAAAAATCCCAATTTGAAAAAACGGTACTGTGCCTTTAAGAAATAAAAAGCGCACACAATTTTACAAATCAGTGAAAAATGTACCAATCCTATTGAAATCTTCACATAGGATTGCACAACAAGTTTCAGCCCAATTAACCCCTTAATGCCCAAACTGGAGCAGCCTAAAGCCCACAACCGGTTAACAAACTACAGCACCTTGCCACAGCTGCCTGCTGTGGCCCTACCTGCCCTTAGGGATTAGTTTTGGGGAAAACAAGCTTCTTTGAAGTCCTCAAACAGTCTCTGGACCCTCCATGTGAAGCAGCATGAACTGTCTGTTAAAAGGAACTGCGCAACTGAGGCGCGAAATTAGGCCCCCTCCCACTCCACTCCGGAGTTGTGAGGCCTTCAAAATCACAATTAGGTGACTAAAATTATGCTATGTGGAAAAAAACCCCGTAATAAACACACCAAAAGTGTTTAAAAAGTGTCTACAACGAGTATTTCTTCAATTAAATAATCGATTGCCCTGCAACAGTGTCAACCAGCCTATTGAGCCCTGTTAAGTAAGCCTTCAATTCTATACTGAGTCTCAGAACATAGCTTACCCTTCCCACATGGGGATTCTTGTCAGTCTTCTAGCATTATCTGAGTCTTGACTAGAAAAAAGATGACTGAACATACCTTAATGCAGTTAAGCCTGCAAACTGTTCCCCCCAACTGAAGTTTTCTGGTACTCCTCAGTCCTGTGTGGGAACAGCAGTGGATTTTAGTTACAACATGCTAAAATCGTTTTCCTCTCAGCAGAATTCTTCATCACTTTTCTGCCAGAGAGTAAATAGTACAAACCGGTACCATTTAAGAATAACAAACTTTTGATTGAAGATATAAAACTACAATTCTTACACCACATTCCCTTTACCCTCCCGTAGAGAGGCCCTGCTGCTAGAGCTGGCAAAGAGAATGACTTGGGGGGCGGAGCTAGAGGGGGAGCTATATGGACAGCTCTGATGTGTGCTCTCTTTGCCACTTCCTGTAGGGAATGAGAATATCCCACAAGTAAAGGATGAAGCCGTGGACTGGATACACCTTGCAAGAGAAAAGAGCTGATATCTTTGGGGCAATGCCCCACAAAAAGCCCTTTTAAGGGCTATTGGTAGATTATTGTAGGCTAGGGTTTTTATTTATTTTGGATGGGCTTTTTTATTTTGATAGGGCTATTAGATTAGGTGTAATTCCTTTTTATTTTTGATAATTCATTTGTTATTTTCTGTACTTTAGTGTTTGTTATTTTTTTGTAATTTAGTATTTTTTTGTTGTTGTAATTAGATGCTTTGTAATTTTTAGAGTAATGTTAGGATTTTTAAATGTGTATTTTAGTTTTAATTAATCGGTAGTTAGTTTAATATGAGTTAAAAAGTTATATTAGTTTAATTGTTAGTTTAAATTTAGTTTTTTTAATTTGACAGGTAAATTTTAATTTAATTTAACATAGGGAAATTGTAATTTTAATATAAAGTTAGGGGCGTTAGATTTAGGGGTGAATAGTTTAAATTAGTTTATTGTGATGTGGGGGGCTTTCGGTTTAGGGGTTAATAGTTTAGTTTAGTATATTTCGTTGTGTGGGGCTTGCGGTTTAGGGGTTAATAGGTTTATTATAGTGGCGGCGGTGTAGGGCTTAATAACTTTAGTATAGTGGAGCGATGTGGGCAGACGGCAGATTAGGAGTTAATTATATTTTAATAGTGATTGCGATGTGGGAGGGCGGCAGTTTAGGGGTTAATAAGTTTATTATAGTGTCGACGATGTCAGGGAGTGGCAGAATAGGGGTTAATATTTTTTAAGTGGTGACTATATCGGCAGCGGTAGATTAGGGGTTAATAAATATTAATATAGTGTTTGCGATGCGGGGGGCCTCGGTTTAGGGGTTAATAGGTAGTTTATGGGTGTTAAGTGTACTTTGTAGCAGTATAGTTATGAGTTTTATGTTACAGATTTGTAGTTTAAAACTCATAACTACTGCTTTTAGATGGCGGTACGGATCTTGTCATTATAGGGTGTAACGCTATTTTTTTAGCCTCACCACAAAACTCGTAATGGCAGCGCTATGGGAATCCCATTAAAAACGTCATTTTTACGAGTGCGGAACTGATGTTACATTACAAGCTAAAAGGCTTGCGGTACAGCTATACCGACAGCAATGACTGCGTTGCTGTTTTAACACTGAAATTACCATATTTTCAGCGTTAAAAGACGAACGCACAACTCAAGCTAGCTGTTAGTTAGCACAGCGATGACAAATCCGGCCTCCTCCAATCATTGAGTGCCCCCTTTGGCGTCCAGCTCGTGGGGCCACACAACTATTGGAGAAAGCCGGATTCGTCATCGCTGTGCTAACTACAGCAGGGGAAGCGGGAGGATCGCCGGTCTGTTTTCCATAAAGAAAGGTAAATATTTTTAAAAAAGATTCATTGTAAAGTTTAATGAATGAAAGCGCCTCTGTTTTTAAGAGTCTTTTTAGATACCGGGAACTTATTCATTAAACTTTACAATCACTTTAACGTCCCCTTTACTTCTTTAAACACATTGGTACAAAGGAACATTGATGTAATACTAATGTGCCTGAACAATGCAGAGCATTTCATTATTGCATTAGATATATTAAACATATTAATAAACCTCCAACCCACTGTCAACAAAATATAAGATTGTAGATATGCTGCATTACACCTATGCAACACCTATTCACAGCTGTGAATAAAGAGGTGTAAGCTTCCCTTTAAAACTTCCCTGTGTGAAAAGGTCAATGTCTAGGCCTTGGGAAGCATCCATATTTAGTAACCTGCAAGACCGCTGACCCCTTTACTATTCCTGCAATGTACACTTGATACATCTTGTAAGGTGCAGCCAAAACCATGGGCCCATACTGAGCCCTTAGTGTGTCTGAGGACAGCCTGGGAAGATACTTTGTTATACAGGTTAAGAGCAGATTACAGCAGGCTCAACAATGAGATTCTGTGGAACCCTGTTACAAATGTGGGGAGGAAAAAGAAATGTGGGCTTTATTCTGTTTGTTTAGCTGGAGAAAGGTTATCAGGGCTGTGACATTTAGCACAGAAAACCTTCCCTGCTCAGTCAGCAGATTAGGTTCCTTCTCAGCCTGTGGGGGAGGGAGCAGAGTTACTTCAAAGGTCAGACTGCCCACATCTCACACGCTGTTGTGCCCTGCACTGCAAAACCGAGAGCTACAGTACAGCACACAGTTCTTTTACATACAGCATTAGACTGGTTTTCATTCAAACACACAAAAACCCTACAATAATTATCTCTTATATAAAACATGCACAGCTTCTTTGTTTTGTTACAGAAATTCCAAGTAGTAAATAATTTTATATTGATATAAAGTTAATGAGGATCTTAAAGGTGATTTTATTTTAAAAGCCCCTTAATTTAAAAAATTTTTTTTTAAAAAATAAGCTTTTCCCACCTTCTGATAATGCATTCTGCACATGAATACTAATGGTCTCTGATAATATAAAGGGAACAAACTTCTCAAGAAGAGATGCTGAAATCAAATGCAAAGTGTACAATAGACAGAATGTATGGAAATAGAACTTACAGTATATTGGAAATGCTTTGTTAAAAGAGTCTGAGAAATGTTATTGCACTTTTTAGAGTTATCCTTTAAAGGAATATGGCATTCAAACAAGTTTCACTATTCACAGATGAGCATGGGCTTAAAAACACAAAACAAGAAAAACAAAACACTTATACTTAAAGGTATAGGAAAGTCAAAATTAAACTTGCATGGCATGATTCAGACAGAGCATGTCATTTTAAGACACTTAAATTCACTTCTATGTTTAAATGTGCTTTGTTCTCTTAGTATCCCTTGTTGAAAAATAATATGCACATATCATACACTAGTGGGAGCTGCTGCTAATTGGTGCCTGCACACATTTGTCTCTTGTGATTGGCTAACTAGATATGTTCAGCTTCCTGCCAGTAGTGCAATACTGTTCATTCAGTAATGGATAACAAGAGAATGAAGAAAATTTGATAATAGAAGTAAATTGAAAAGCTGTTTAAAATGGTATGTTCTATCTGAATCATAACAGACAATTTTGGGGGTTACTATCCCTTTAAGCTATTGTCTAATTTACTTTTTTGTTTTCCTTTTGATATACTTTGTTGTAAATGAGTAGTTTCCTTAAAGCAACATGATACCCCAATTTTTTCTTTCATGATTCAGAGATAACTTTCAAATTGACTATTATCTAATTTCTCTTGGTATCCCTTGTTAAAAATCTTACTTAGGCTTAGGTGCAGCAATGCACTTCTGTGAACTAGCTGCTAGTTGGTGGCTGCATATACATGCCTATTCTCATTGGCTTCATGTCCCTTTAAGAGCATACTGAGGCAGGCTCAGGAGCAGTCCTGCCCTTTGGGCAGGGTGAGGCGGCACCAGCCCCGGCACTATGGGCCCAAGTTCCTGTCATCAGGGATGAAGGTATTAGAAGGTGCAATGTGCATCCGGTATTTAGTCTATGAATACGTTTTTTGTGTATCAGGAAGTGTAATGTATAGATTTTGTGATTATTTTTTATCATCATTTATTTTTATAGCCCCGCAAAATTGCGTAGCGATGTACTGTTATTTTTTATGTAGAGATCATAAAGGGGGAAGAGCATACAGGGGTTGGGGAATAAGGGGGCTGGATTGAGGAGCCCCACAAATTTGTCTTGTTCAGGGCCCCGCAGACGCTAAGGGTCCCTGCTCACGAGCATCCATGTGTCTTCATCACAGTAAGTATAACTATATGTATAACATACATTTATTACATTGTTACAAACATTGTTGCAAACTCTGCTGCCATATAGTGATTTAATGGAAATGTTTGAACAAATGATACTGTCTGATGCAGTGGATAATAAGCTGCCAGATATATATTTTTTCCATTTTGTTTACTTCTCAAGTGCTATTTATTGAAGTAGAGAACTGCAGAATTATCTTGTGTGTTATTTCCAGATTTTCACTGCTCTGATGATCAGGAAAGTGTTGTGTGTATTTGGGATTTGTAGACCACTATTGTAAGTAATCAGGGTTTGAGCTGCCAAAAGATGAGAAGCTTTAACAGATAAAAAGATCAGTTTAATGAGCCTGTTGGGTGCCATGTTATAGTCAACAGCAAAAGCATCTCTCAGATACAATATACCTTGCTGCCATTATGTAGAAACATTCACTGTCTCCTGCAGTGCCTGTCACTGTCAGTGCTATCATTCACTACATCCCCAAATTACAATGTGAGAAGGAGCCAGAGGCATTAGTGTGACTAACCCATCATTCAGCAGTCACAATGAAGCTAAGCAATTAGTTCAGCAAACACATTACCTGTGAACACGCAACACAAGGGGCCAGATTATGAGTGTAGCACAGCGTTTTTGTGCAGGTTTTTGCGATAGTTTGCGCACAGGTTAAATTGCGCTCGTATTACGGGTTGAGCGTAAACGTGGTCGTGTGAGTGCAATTGCGATTTACACTAGAATGATTACCGCTACTTCAGAGCTGTGGTTAAACACATCAAAAACACATTACAAAGTACAGTTACACTCATAATAACACTATCTCATAAAAAAATAATCAAAAAAATTGCACACATATATATATGTAGTAGGGAGGCCAGCACTCACGGTTAAAGTTTCATCCACCCAGGTTGCTTACAAGGAATAGATAATAACAGGAGAGAAGGATGCACTCTCCAGGATTTTCAATGTTACCCGTTTAATGTAACATTTCGGGGTGTTATCCCCTTTGTCAGGCAGTACAAAATAACAGTGTACACCCTATCAACCACCGTGCCTTTTAAACTATGCTAAGTGTATGTCAGGGTTTTTTTCCCTGCTTTGTTTGTCATGTGCTGCTGGCAGCCAGTTTACTCACCTTTCTTGCTGAATCTGGTTCAGAGTGTGTGATGCTGCTCATTTCCTGCATGCCCTTTTATGGCCATACTGTTGTACATCATCCGTGTGAGACAGGTTGCAGTCTCAGAATTGTGATGTCATCACTTATTATTTAAAGGGCCTCTGTTCAGTATGCTTTGCCCTTGCGTTGTCTCAGACCTGTTTGTGAGTTCCTGTGTATTACCTTGCTAGTCTGACTACTCTTCTGCTTCCTGATTCCTGGTTTGTTCCTGCTGTTCTCCTTGTTCCTGATTCTGGCTCGTCTGAATACTCGCTTTGGCTCCTGACTCGGCTCGTCTGACTACCAGCTCTTGTTTTGACTCCTGGCTTGTTATTTGACTTGTGGACTTTTTATTATTTTTGTTATTAATAAAGGTGTGATTATTTTTGCACTTCTTGTCTGTCTGATTCCTGGCACCCTGACATTATGCAAGGGCCATGAATCCTGATGGTGCTAATAATCCACCTTTACCTACAATCATTTCCAGGATTGATCAACAGGATCACCACTTGGATCATTTTGCACTAGCCCTGCAAACCCTGCTGACTCGCACTGTACATTTGGACCAAAGTGTCCCATAAGTTATGGCTGCTCCTGTTTCCACTGCTGCACCTAGTCCTTCCAGGAGCATGTCCGGTTCTGCACCTCTACCTCAGCGTTATGGAGGCGATCCTAATCAGTGCAGATGGTTTTTGAACCAGGTGGGCATTTACTTTGATATGTTACCTCAGGCGTTTCCCTCTGACAGAGCTAAGGCGGGATTTCTCATCTCTTTACTCTCTGACACGGCCCTTGCCTGGGCTAATCCCTTGTGGGAGACTAATAAATCTGTGATTTCTAATGACCCTGAATTTGTGGCCTCCTTTCGAAGGGTATTTGATGTTCCAGCTCGCTCCTCCTCTGCTGCCAAACGACTCATGTCCATTCAGCAAGGTACGAGATCTGTTGCTCAGTATGCCATTGAGTTCCGTACGCTTGCCGCAGAGGTTGGTTGGAACAATGAAGCCCTTGTTGCTGCCTTCTTTCATGGGCTTTCTGATATGATTAAAGACGAAGTTGCTGCCAGAGATTTACCAGAGGATCTCGAGGCTTTGGTGTCTATTTTTAATCCTAATTGACATCAGACTCAGAGAGAGGCCCTCTTTCAAGGAGCGCTTGCGGAAGCCTCCTGTACCGTTGTCTCCTACGTTGTTGTTCCCACCCATGCCTCCCTCTCCTCCCATTTCTCCTGGTCCTGAGTCACCAGGTGCTGCTGTGCCGATGCAGTTGGGATTTACGCGTCTCTCCGCGGTGGAGAGGGCCTTTAGGAGGAGGGAGGGGCTCTGACTCTATTGTGGGTTACAGGGCCACCTTTTAAAGTTTTGTCCTACACGGCCGGTTAAACGCTCGCACCTAGGGTCCTGTCGGGAGCAGACCTTGGGTGGTTTATACTTGTCCCCGGGACCGCTAAAGGGGAAACCTTTGGTCACGGTTGTCTTTTCCTGGGTGGACTCCTCCATAGTCACCCAGGCTTTTGTTGACTTTGGTGCTGCGGGCTATTTCATTGACAGTGCTTTTGTATCACAGCACTCCATTGATGGCCTCTTCAGCCTGCACTTGTTACTCACGAAACCACTCCGTTATCCATGGCTGTTGGCGCTCTCTATTTTGAAACCCTCCAGTTCCAGGTGATTAACTCTCCGCATTTTCCGGTTGTTCTGGGTTATCCCTGGCTCCACACACACAATCCCAGTATCGATACAAAATAAATGTGATAATGAAATACAAAAAGTGAATCGTGAAAAAAGTTCATATATAAGGATATGTAAATTTTCTAAGAATGGTCTCTTCACTCTTCTGCAATCCTCCGTGTGTTCTCAAAGAAAAGGAAACAAAATATGCAACATAGTGTAACTCTGTAACCACTTATAGTGCAACAGTTCTGCTTGTTTAACGAGTGATTACTCACATTTGTTGGAGCTTATGGCCAAGCTCAGGGAAATGCGCACTCCCACTTTATACTGGTGGGAAAACAGTACTCTCAGGCAAATTTTATAAAAGCAAACATTTATTAAAATACATATATAAAAAGCGTCACAAATGCTTTTACACTTTGATAGAAAACACAACAGGAAGGTAGGCAATCTGGAATTCTTAGGTATTAGAAGATTAGAACACAATTGGAGGGGAGGAGATATTCAGAACAGTTTAGGTCAGTTAGAAATGAAGTGGATACACACTATGGACAGCTTCATTCCTAATGGACTAACTATGTTGCATATTTTGTTTCCTTTTCTTTGAGAACACACGGAGGATTGCAGAAGAGTGAAGAGACCATTCTTAGAATATTTACATATCCTTATATATGAACTTTTTTCACGATTCACTTTTTGTATTTCATTATCACATTTATTTTGTGTTAATTTTCTTTGTTTGTGATTTTTGGTATATTTATTATATACAATCCCAGTATCGACTGGCGTAGGTCCGAAATTTTGTCATGGTCTTTGCAATGTATTTCCACTTGTCTTCAGAAACCAGTCAAAGTCCTGTGCCCTTCTTCGGTATCTCAATTGCCTGAGGAGTACCGAGAGTTCCAAGACGTTTTTGACAAGGTGCGTGCTGGTACGTTGCCTCCTCACAGGTCTTACGATTTTGCCATAGACTTGCAACCCGGAGCCATTCCTCCTCGGGGCCTGGTTTACCCTCTCTCGGTTGCAAAGAATTGTGCTATGGAGGAGTATGTTGCCGATGCTCTGTCATGGGGGATCATCCGCAAATCCTGCTCTTCTGCAAGGACTGGCTTCTTCTTCGTGAAGAAAAAGGGTGGCAAGTTAAGACCATGCATCGATTATAGGGGTTTTAATCATCTTATCATTAAGAATGCTTACCCTATTCTGCTCATTGAACGCCTCAAGGGAGCTACGGTCTTTTCTAAACTTGATTTGAGAGGAGCATACAATCTAGTTAGGATTAAGGAGGGCCAGGAATGGAAAACAGCATTTAACACCAGGAGCGGGCATTATGAGTATCTTGTAATGCCCTTTGGCCTATGTAATGCTCCAGCTGTTTTCCAGGAATTTATTACTGATGTTCTACGAGATATGTTGCAACAGTGTGTTGTGGTGTACTTAGATGATATCTTCATACACTCACCCACTCTTGAGGCTCATCATTCTGATGTTACATGGGTACTTCAGAGACTACGTGAGAACGGCCTGTTTTGTAAACTCAAGAAATATGAGTTCCATCAGACTGAAGTAACCTTTCTAGGTTATGTAATCTCAGTTGCAGGGTTCTCCATGGATCCTGACAAGTTGTCTGCAGTCCTGCATGGGCCTCGCCCAGTTGGTCTTCACTCTATTTAAGTTTTTTTGGGCTTTGCAAATTACTATAGGAAGTTTATTAAAAACTTTTCTTCCTTGGTCAAACCTATCACTGACATGACTCGCAAGGAGAATGATCCAGTCCATTGGTCACCTACTGCCAATAAGGCTTTTGAGAGTCTTAAGACTGCCTTTGCTGCCGCTCCAGTTCTGGCTCATCCTAACCCTGCCCTGCCTTTTGTTCTTTAGGTTGATGCGTCTGAGACTGGAGTAGGTGCCCTCTTGTCTCAACGTCCTACGCCTGATGGTTCCTTGCATCTGTGCGGTTTCTTCTCTAAGAAATTGTCTCTGGCGGAGTGCAATTATGAAATTGACGACAGGGAATTACTGGCCATTATTTTGGCACTCAAGGAATGGAGGCACCTTTTTGAGGGTACTAGCGTACCAGTGCTCATTCTTACTGACCACAAGAATTTGACTTATCTATCCGAAGCAAAACGTTTGTCGCCCCAACAGGCCAGATGGGTGCTATTTTTGTCTCGGTTTAATTATGTGGTCTCCTACCTGCCTGGTAGTAAGAATGTTAGGGCTGATGCCCTTTCTCATCAGTTTTTGCCTCTGTTTAAGGAGGAGTCTGTACCTATTCCGGTTATACTTAATGACCATATTTTGGCAACCATACGTACTAATTTGACTTCTCCCTTAGGGGAGGAGATCCTGGCTGCACAAACCAATGCACCTCCTGAGAAACCTAGTGGTAAGTGCTTTGCACCTGAGAATCTTCTAACTAAACTATTGCGCACTTACCACTATCCTAAAGCCGCAGGTCACACGGCCAAGAACCAAATGATTTGGTCTGTCACTCGACAATTCTGGTGGCCAGGTCTTCGTTCTGATGTTGTTGCATATGTTGCCTCCTGCTCAGTCTGTGCACAGAATAAGACTCCTCGACGTCTACCTGTTGGTCTTCTTCAACCTATTGCTAATGGTGAGCATCCTTGGACACATCTTTCCATGGACTTCATTGTCGAGCTCCCTGTTTCTATTGACAATACCGTTTTTCTAAAATGTCACATTGCATTCCCTTGAAGAAGTTACCTACTGCTTAGGAGCTTGCTTCAATTTTTGCCCTGGAGGTCTTCCGTTTACATTGGTTACCCAAGGAGATAGTGTCAGACCGGGGTAGCCAGTTTGTCTCCAGATTTTGGCATTCCTTTTGTGCTCAAATGGGAATCCAGCTTTCCTTCTCCTCGGCATATCACCCTCAATCCAATGGGGCTGCAGAACGGTCTATTCAAGCTCTAGAACAGTTCCTCTGTTGCTATGTCTCAGATCACCACAATAATTGGGCTGAACTGTTACCTTGGGCAGAGTTCGCTCGTAATAGTGCTATTAATGCTTCCTCCCAGTTATCCCCGTTCATGGTGAATTATGGGTTTCAACTATCCTTGTTGCCTGATTCATTCATGTCTCAGGGAATTCCGGCTTTAGAGGAGCATCTCCAGCAACACCGTTCCACGTGGGTGCAGATGCAGGATTGCCTTCATCATTCGATGCAGCGCCAAAAGTTTCAGGCTGATCGTAGGCGTCTGCCCGCGCCTTCCTACCAGGTTGGTGAGAGGGTTTGGCATGCCTTCCTGCAACTTGAACCTTTGTGTGCCTTCCAATAAACTGGCTCCCCTTTATGTTGGTCCTTTTTGGATACACCGACGGGTCAATCCTGTAGCCTACTCTCTTGACCTTCCTCCTGCAATGCGCATCTCCAATGTTTTTCATATCTCCCTCTTGAAACCATTGGTTTGTAATCGGTTTACCACTGTGTAGACTCGTCCCCATCCTATCTTTGTTGACAACCATGAAGAATATGAGGTCAGCAGCATTATTGACTCTCTCGTATGTCCAGTGGTCGCATACAGTATTTGGTACACTGGAGGTGTTATGGTCCGAAGGAGCGTTCATGGGTTCCCTGCTCTGATGTTCATGCTCGCGCCCTCCTCTGTGCCTTCCATGCCCGTTTCCCCAATAAGCCTTTTGTCCTCCCGCGGAGGAGGGGTCAATGAGGGGAGGGTACTGTCAGTGTTTTTTCCCTGCTTTGTTTGCCATGTGCTGCTGGCATACATTTTACTCACCTTTCTTGCTGAATCTGGTTCAGAGTATGTGATGCTGCTCATTTCCTGCACATCCTCTTATGGCCAGACTGTTGTACATCATCCGTGTGAGACAGGTTGCAGTCTCAGAATTGTGATGTCATCACTTATTATTTAAAGGGCTTCTGTTCAATATGCTTTGCCCTTGCGTTGTCTCAGACCTGTTTGTGAGTTCCTGTGTATTACCTGGCTAGTCTGATGTCTCTTCTGGTTCCTGATTCCTGGTTTGTTCCTGACTTTGCAGTTCTCCTTGTTCCTGATTCCGGCTCATCTGACTACTCGCTTTGGCTCGTGACTCGGCTCGTCTGACTACCAGCTCTGGTTTTGACTCCTGGCTTGTTATTTGACTTGTGGACTTTTTATTATTTTTGTTATTAGTAAAGGTGTGATTATTTTTGCACTTCTTGTCTCAGTCTGATTCCTGGCACCCTGACAGTGTTACAGTTCCAGGTCACCACCTGTGTTGCCACTCCCACCTGTAGCAAACAAGTGAAGACCCCCTCACTGTACTCCAAAGTGTATGTCTATCTACAATCTAAACCCCCAAAATTGCTATATCACAAGAAAAATATATCACATAGGGATCTGATCCCATAAAAGAAAAGACCCACAGCATAATGTGATCCTAAATCTTTAAACAACCATCTGTGTCAGATACAGTAGCAATAGGTTGTCATGGCAACCCTAAAAAACAACTACGGCCTCCAGACCATGGGTATGGCACAACACGGCCAATAAAAGAACAGAAGAATGGAGGAGCGCCCCTCACCCAACCAATGACAGAACACCAAATGTATAAACAGCAAAGATGCAATCATCAGTGTATCGCAACATATGCGTAAGTTACAATACATACAGTGATACATAAATGCATAGATGCAGGTCTCCTCAACAAACAAAGACATAATCTGACTGAATTGTAATCCACGCTAGATGCATTGGCAACGAACCCTTCAGCTATAGAAAATGTAATCTACATAGAGCTGCGGTACTCGGATCCAATCAGATCATAGATACAAAATGTAGAGAGATATAGACATAAAAGAAACAAAAAAAGAAATGCTAGCCAGCTTACTCAAATGCCTGGGGTTGACAACCAGTTAGATAATAATGGCGCACCACAAAGAGGATAACACCACAGATAACACCATAGATCCGTTCATCTTAACAAGGGTGCAGCAGAATTAACCAATGGGAAGGGGAGATAATACAAATGCACATCAACACTAGTAGAGAGTGTGACAATAAACAAATAGTACAGGGAGATGCATTATATCCGGATGCCTGATATAGCAGAAACATACTAAATGGGCATAAGTGGAAAAGGTCAAGGACCTAGATAGCCCTCTAAAGGAAATACATAGAGGAAAGATGGGAGACGGACCTACAGAGAAGGAGAGGTACAACAACAATAACAACCAAACGTATAAAAACACAACATTGGGCGAGGCCCATTAGTACGTCAATTTATAGGCAACAATGCCAGTCTAAATGTGCACTTCTGAATGGCCAACCATATAGATGACCTATGGTAGGTCATCTATACGGTTGGCCATTCAGAAGGGTACATCAGACCAACCAGTGGCCAGGCACTTCATCCAAAGAAGACACACTGTGAATGACTTAAAATACACCATCATGATCCCACCCCTCCCTAGAGGTGGAGATAGGGGAAGGTTGTTCTCGAAAGAGAAGTCAGGTGGATCCACAGGCTGGGGACCATTTAGACTGGCATTGTTTCCTATAAATTGACGTACTAATGGGCCTCGCCCAGTGAGGTGTTTTTATACATGTTTGGTTGTTATTGTTGTTGTACCTCGCCTTCTCTGTAGGTCCGTCTCCCGTCTTCCGCAGCTTCCTGAGAGTGCAATTGTGAACCCAGGGCTGTGCATGTTGCAGGGTCATGGGATGTGTACCCGGTCCGGTCTAAGAGTGCAGTCCCCTTCTGTGTTTTGTATATGTCTAGTGTGATTACATAAGCCTGTGCACCCTTCGCTTGTTCCCAGTTTGTTGGATTGAGAGCTTGCATTGTGTGGCTGTTTGGGGACTCGGGTTTTGGGGGAGACGTTGACGTGGTGCCTGGGCTTATCCCATTTGACCATATGCGGTGACTAACTCTTCCAGTTTTGCTTTTAATCTTAGCTGGGAGCTTGTGAGTGAGTGCTGGACTTTCTCTGTGTGCTGTATTAATTTGTTTTGTAATTTTCCCTATGGGCCTTGCACCCAGACCTGTCTGGGGTTAACTGCCTGTGACTCTGGGGACAGTGCAGCTTCCTGAGAGTGCTATTGTGCACCCAGGGCTGTGCATGTTGCAGGGTCATGGGATGTGTACCCGGTCCAGTCTGAGTGCAGTCTCCTTCCATGTTTTTTATATGTCTAGGGTGATTACATAAGCCTGTACACCCTTCACTTGTTCCCAGTTTGTTGGATTGAGAGCTTGCATTGTGTGGCTGTTTGGGGACTCGGGTTTTGGGGGAGACCTTGACGTGGTGCCTGGGCTTATCCCATTTGGCCAGATGAGGTGACTAACTCTTCCATTTTTGCTTTCAATCTTAGCTAGGAGCTTGTGAGTGAGTGCTGGACTTGTTTTGTAATTTTCCCTATGGGCCTAGCACCCAGACCTGTCTGGGGTAAACTGCCTGCAGCTTCCTGAGAGTGCTATTGTGCACCCAGGGCTGTGCATGATGCAGGGTCATGGGATGTGTACCCGGTCCGGTCTGAGAGTGCAGTCCCCTTCTGTGTTTTGTATATATATATATAGTGCATTGGAGTCCTTTGCAGTTAAGTAGATGAAAACATGAAAAAACATATTTATGCAATATTCATATTTATTAAAGTGTTATACTGTGTATTTACTGTAAATATTTCACATTCCAATGTTCTGCATAAATCAGAATATGTTCTAAGTATTTTTATATCCGTATATATCTTTCTATACCTATATATAATCATGTATATGTAGAAATATGTATTTATGAATAAATAGAACATATTGTTCTATGTGAAGAACAGTGGAATGTGAAATATTCATATTTTCATGTCTGGTTATCGCACATTAGAATACGCGTTTGGGTTAGCACATATGAGAATATGAGTTCAGGTTAGCACATATGTGAATATGAGTTTGGGTTAGCACATATGTGAATATGCGATCGGATTTGTACGAGAGTGGGGTGTTATTTTTCTCCATTGACTTCTATGGGAGAATAGGTCATTGCGCACGCAATATTTTAATTGCGCTAGAATTAAGCAGTTAGCGCAAGAGCACAAACTTTTTACTCTAAACTCATAATAAGAGTGCAACAAGATTACTTCTAGCGTAATTAGCGCTCTAGCATAAGCGCTAAATAGCGCTCCACTTGTAATCTGGCCCACAGATGGCTACACACACTGGCTAGATACAGACCATAGAATCTCACAAATTTAAATATTATTTTAGACCTATCCTCAGGCCTCCCTAACTGACCAGATTTTCAGGATGTCTAAACTGGAGTACAGGTGAAATAATCAGCTGATTAGTAAACATGTGGCTAGATTACAAGTTTTGCGTTATGAGTTAAAAAGCAGCGTTATAACGCTGCTTTTTCACTACCGCTGCTATTATGAGTCTTGGCAAAAAAGCTGTACCGCACACTTTTTGGCCGTAACGCAAATTAACTTACGCAATTTGCTTAAAGTCTTTTTTCAATGGGACTTCCATAGCGCCGATATTACAAGCTTTTTCTGGGAGGCCAAAAAGTGAGCGGTACAGCCTGTCCCGCAAGATTTGTAACGCAATCTAAAGTCAGTAGTTATGAGTTTTACGCTACAAAGCTGTAGCATTAAACTCATAACTAAAGTGTTAAAAAGTACACTAACACCCATAAACTACCTATTAACCCCTAAACCGAGGCCCTCCCGCATTGCAAACACTAAAAGAAAAGTATTAACCCATAATCTGCCGCTCCCGACATCGCCACCACTATAATAAACATATTAACCCCTAAACCACCGCACTCCCGCATCGCAAACACTAGTTAAATATTATTAACCCCTAATCTGCCGCCCCTAACATCGCCGCCACCTACCTACATTTATTAACCCCTAATCTGCCGCCCCCAACGTCTCTGCCACTATACTAAATTTATTAAACCCTAAACCTAAGTCTAATCCTAACCCTAACACCCCCTAACTTAAATATAATTAAAATAAATCTAAATAAAACTTACTATCATTACCTAAATAATTCCTATTTAAAACTAAATACTTACCTGTAAAATAAACCCTAAGCTAGCTACAATATAACTAATATTTACATTGTAGCTAGCTTAGGGTTTATTTTTATTTTACAGGCAAGTTTGTATTTATTTTAACTAGGTAGACTAGTTAGTAAATAGTTATTAACTATTTACTAACTACCTAGCTAAAATAAATACAAATTTACCTGTAAAATAAAACCTAACCTGAGTTACACTAACACCTAACCTTACACTACAATTAAATAAATTACCTAAATTAAATACAATTACCTAAATTACAAAAAAAACAAACACTAAATTACACAAAATAAAAAAAGACATTATTAGATATTTAAACTAATTACACCTAATCTAATAGCCCTATCAAAATAAAAAAGCCTCCCCAAAAAAAAAAAAAAAAACCTAGCCTAAACTAAACTACCAATAGCCCTTAAAAGGGCCTTTTGCGGGGCATTGCCCCAAAGAAATCAGCTCTTTTACCTGTAAAAAAATACAAACACCCCCCAACAGTAAAACCCACCACCCACACAACCAAATCCCCCAAATAAAATCCTAACTAAAAAAACCTAAGCTGAAAAGGGCATTTGGATGGGCATTGCCCTGAAAAGGGCATTTAGCTCTTTTTCAATTGCCCAAACCATAATCTAAAAATAAAACCCACCCAATAAACCCGTAAAAAAAACCTAACACTAACCCCTGAAGATCCACTTACAGTTTTGAAGACCGGACATCCATCCTCAACAAAGCCGGGACAAGTCTTCATCCAAGTGGCAAGAAGTCCTCAACGAAACCGGGAGAAGTCTTCATCCAAGCCAGCAGAAGTGTTCCTTAAGACGGGCTGAAGTCTTCATCCAAACAGCATCTTCTATCTTCATCCATCCGGCGCGGAGCGGGTCCATCTTCAAGACATCCGGCGCGGAGCATCCTCTTCAATCGAAGTCTTCTTCCAGAATGAAGGTTCCTTTAAGTGACGTCATCAAAGATGGCGTCCCTTGAATTCCAATTGGCTGATAGAATTCTATCAGCCAATCGGAATTAAAGGTGAAAAAATCATATTGGCTGATGCAATCAGCCAATAGGATTGAGCTCACATTCTATTGGCTGTTTTAAGGGTTTATTGGGTGGGTTTTATTTTTAGATTAGGGTTTGGGCAATTGGAAAAAAAGCTAAATGCCCTTTGAAGGGCAATGCCCATCCAAATGCCCTTTTCAGGACAATGGGGAGCTTAGGTTTTTTTAGTTAGGATTTTATTTGGGTGGTTGGTTGTGTGGGTAGTGGGTTTTATTGTTGGGGGGTGTTTGTATTTTTTACAGGTAAAAGAGCTGATTTCTTTGGGGTAATGCCCAGCAAAAGGCCATTTTAAAGGCTATTGGTAGTTTAGTTTAGGCTAGGATTTTTTTTTCATTTTGGGGGGCTTTTTTTATTTTGATAGGGCTATTAGATTAGGTGTAATTAGTTTAAATATCTGATAATGTCTTTTTTATTTTGTGTAATTTAGTGTTTTTTATTTTTTTTGTAGTTTAGGTAATTGTATT
Organism: Bombina bombina; assembly: GCF_027579735.1. Taxonomy (NCBI): domain Eukaryota; kingdom Metazoa; phylum Chordata; class Amphibia; order Anura; family Bombinatoridae; genus Bombina; species Bombina bombina. The sequence continues at coordinate 1,073,205,070 of NC_069501.1, read as the reverse complement.
TAATTTAGGTAATTTATTTAATTAGGTTTTAAGGTTAGGTGTTAGTGTAACTCAGGTTAGGTTTTTTTTTTTACAGGTAAATTTGTAATTATTTTAGCTAGGTAGTTAGTAATTGGTAATAACTATTTAGTAACTATTCTAGCTAGTTAAAATAAATACAAACTTGCCTGTGAAATAAAAATAAACCCTAAGCTAGCTACAATGTAACTATTAGTTATATTGTAGCTATTTTAGGGTTTATTTTACAGGTAAGTATTTAGTTTTAAATAGGAATTATTTAGGTAATGATAGTAAGTTTTATTTAGATGTATTTTAATTATATTTAAGTTAGGGGGGGTTAGGGTTAGACTTAATAAATTTAGTATAGTGGCGGCGACGTTGGGGAGCGGCAGATTAGGGGTTAATAAAAGTAGATAGGTGGTGGCAATGTTAGGGGCGGCATATTAGGGGTTATTAATATTTAACTAGTATAAATGAAAAGAGAGAAGCGCTCAAGCTGAGAACGAACAATAGCATAATAGCTTGTTCTATGGCTAGTTACCACACAAGAAGAAGCCTTTTTTTGCTCAACATGTGCCTTTCACAGAGAAGAACTTTCCTGAAGCATATCAGTCTGATCCTGACTTCACAGAGGCTGCTTCTTGGGTGGTAACTAGCAATAGAACAAGCTATTATGCTATTGTTTGTTCTCAGGTTGAGCGTTTCTCTCTTTTTATTTATGCAAATTATGACACTTAGGGAAGTCTCCCTAAGTGTGATGCAGGAATCCAGATGTGGACCCATTGCTCAGTGTGCCTAGAGGGATATGGCTGCACCTCACTGATGAGGCCCACAATAGGCCGAAACATACGTCTGGGGTTTTGCTGTTTCTCTCGTTCAGAGAGGGATTGCCTGGTATTTCGGGGCTGGACTGTACTGTGAAGTCAGGATCAGACTGAGATGCTTCAGGAAAGTTCTTTTCTGTGAAAGGCACATGTTGAGCAAAAAGAGGCTGCTTCTTGGGTGGTAACTAGCCATAGAACAAGCTATTAAGCTATTGTTCGTTCTCAGGTTGAGCGCTTCTCTCTTTTTTTTTTTTTATAAATTTTTATTTATTTTCAAAAATTTAGGAGTAACAACGAGGGACTCACAGGTCCCCAACACAAACATCAAATCCAGTCTTAAATATTCAAGAACGATACGGACCAATGGTCCTAAGATAAATATGTAGTATACAAAGAAACAAGAAACAGGTTGGTCACCACAAGTGCAAAGATGAGTGCATACACCAAATTGAACAATGGTGGGAGACCAAAGGGTAGTCAATACAACACCTTAAATGACATGTATCAGGAACATATTGGGGAAGGGGGGGGACATGATTTTGAAGAGGGGTGGAATGAGGAGAGATATGAGTTTTCTAGTGGGGAGCGGGCAAGAAGTCTTGAGTCGTGACAGATGGGCCCCAGGAAGTGTCCTATTTGTCTTTCCAGTCAGCCCATATTATTTCAAACAAGTCTGATTTATTTAAGTCGAGGTATATGGTCTTTTCCATGTTGTATAGGAAAGCCATGGTGTTCACTATCTCATTCCACTTAGGGGGGAGTCTCTTTTCCAAGATCTAGCTAAGTTAGTTCTAATAGAAGCTAACAGGTAAATACTGAAAATGCTTTGGTGCTTGGGTAAGTCGTGTAGGCCTAAGTGTAGTAATGCTGTGGCTGGTCCGGCAGGAACCCTGATTCCAAGGTCAGTAAGGGTGCGATGCCCTTTTGCCCAAAGAGGATTTATTTTAGGGCATTCCCACCAAATATGGAGCATGTTGTCCAGGAAACCACAATTCCTCCAACAGAGGGATGAGGTTCCTGGATACATCTTGGACAAACGAGAAGGGACGAGATACCATTGAGAGATAACCTTATAATAAGTTTCAAACATTGTAACACAATGAAGGGTTTTCTTTGTCAGTAGGATGGCCTTTTGCCAAGAATCTACAGATACTTGAGAATGCAACAAAGCGTCCCACCTCAACAAATGCGGGGCAATTTCGGGCGGAACTGATCCGACCAGTAATCTATAATGAATTGATAATGGCTTGACAAGTCTGCGCCCTGCCCACCAAATAGACTCCCACGGGGTGGGTTGCCGAGAGGAGGCGGGGAGGAAACCCCAGCTCTTCAAGAAGCTTTTAACCCTGATGGCCTCAAAATAAAGGAGCAGAGGAATATCTCTGTGCGGTTCCAGTTGCGCCAGGTCTATGAATCCATCTGGCTGCGAAGCAGACCAGAAGTCCGAGACCTGCCTAATCCCCAATCGAGCACAGATATTAGGATGAGTCTCTGCCAGCCCAGTAAAGAGACCAGCTATCAAGGTAATAGGAGAGGGGTGAGGGGCAATTAATTGGCAATGCCAAATCCTATCCCATACATGAAGACATTCCAGGATAAACATATTACTGATTCCCAAATTTCTACGGCTATGTGGTGGAGTCCAGATTACATCATTTAGAAGGATTGAGGCCTGTTCAATTTCCCGCCATCTGTCGCAAGACTGGAGTACTCCCCATTGGGAGATGCTAGACCTCCCAGATGGATAGGGAATTTCAAGGTTTTTTGGGCAATTCGGGGAGTCTTCCCCTGCCAGATGAACTTTGATATCTCGCTCTGAAACTGTAGTAGAAGGTGCATGGGGACTCTAATTGGGAGACATCTGAAAAGGTAGGAAAGTTTAGGAAGAAAAGAAATTTTAATGGAGGCAATGCGCCCCATCCATAAAATAGATTTGTGGTCCCAGATATTTTTTAGGGTTCGCAGTTCTGACGACAAGGGAAGATAGTTATCTTTAACCATTTGTGTAGCACTATTGGATATCTTCACACCCAAATGAGTAACCTGCTCATGCGTCCACTTAAAATTAAAGCGCTCCTTTAGGTTTTGGATTCAATTGTGTGAGTATCCCCACTAGTAAATTTCTGTTTTTTGAACATTCAGTTTATAGAATGAGAGGTCTCCAAAGATCTTCAAGACATCCAATAGTCTAGGAATGGCTCTACCCGTATCCGCAGTAAAATTGGTGATGTCGTCCGCGAACAGCGCAATTTTTTGCAATGTACCTGATAACATAATCCCCGGTATGGACGCATTTTCCCGAATATGAGCAGCCAGGGGCTCGACCGCTAGGGGGAACAGCAAAGGGGACAAAGGACACCCCTGCCTAGTGCCATTCGAGATGCGGAAAGGGTTGATTGAAATCCGAGGCCCCGGACAACAGCCGACGGGGCAGAATATAGTGCCTGGATAGCTTTGCAGGTTGAAAGGGGGAAATTAAAGGCTTTAAGGGTTTCCCATAAAAAGGACCAGAGGACTCGGTCAAAAGCCTTCTCGGCATCAAGGGAGATAACCGAGTAAGGCCTATGCATCCTAGTAGATTCACAAACGATATTTATAAGACGCCTTGTATTGTCTGGCCCCTCACGCTTATGGATGAATCCCACCTGGTCAGGACCAATTAGGCTTGGAAGTAGCTTGCCAATGCGGTTAGCAAGAATTTTGGATTAGATTTTAACATCCATATTGATCAAGGAAATTGGCCTATAACTTGCACATAAAGAAGGGTCTTTATCGGGTTTAGGTAAGGTAATTATAGCTGCTTTTAAGAATTCTTCCCTCAGGGAGCCCTCTTTACTTGCCAAGACAAAGAACCTTTGCAGATATGGAGAGAGTTAGTGGTTATATACCTTGTAAAACTGAGCAGGGAAGCCATCCGGCCCTGGGGCCTTAAAGGGTTTAAGATTTTTATCGTTTTTTTGATTTCTAAAAGGGACAATGGAGCTGTAAGTGAGTCTTGTTGTTCAGTTGTAAGTGTGGAAAGGTTTGCTGAAGATAAGAATAGTCTAATGTCTTGGCTGGAGGTGGTGGTTAAATTCTCATTTTTTTTAATATTGTACAGTTTAGAGTAAAAATCAGCAAAGCATTCTCCTGTTAAGGAGGGCTTCTTGTATGTTTTGCCGTTGTGAATAATTTGGGATATGCGGGAAGTGCTATATTTATGCCTGAGTCTATTCACAAGCATAGAGTCAGCTCTGTTTCCTTTGTGGTAGTAAAGTTGTTTTAATTTGCTAAGGTTGTGTTGGGTACGGCGTAATTCTACGAGATTAATGTGCTCCTTAACTGTAGAGATTTGCGATGACAAATCTTCACTAATGGAGGAGCGATTAATGGATTCTAGAGATCTGAGTTTCGTGTGTGCCTGTGCAAGGGTAAGACCCGCTAACTTTCTCAAATGGCCCTGTTTACGAATAATGAGGCCCCTGACCGTCGCTTTAATAGCGCCCCAAAGGATGTCATCCGAGGTCTGGCCATTGTCATTACGACCCAGCAATTCAATCAAATCTCGCCTCAATTCTTCCCTGAAAGGGATGTCGGCTAGTATGTGTCTTGGAAGACACCAATTAGATTTAGATGGCGAGCTATCAGACGGGTATAAGTCTGCCATGACTAAGTCATGATCAGACCAAGAGCTAAGTGAAATGTTGGCCCGAGAAACTGAGTCCAGGGATCCTGTCTGTATCACACACTTTTATATATTTTGTTTGGAAGAGGATTTGCTATAAGCGTCTAGGATGTTATGGTAATCAAAGTAATAAGGTAAATGTTGTATATGTATCAGAGGTGCTATTCCACATCAGATGATATAGACTTAACCCCTCTGAAGTTATTATATGCCAGAAGTGAGAGTTATGGTAGAGACACTAAGTCAGTATTAACTCAAATTAGGCAGGCATGTATCATATGACATAGATAGGTAAAATGAGGATTAGGCATACAATGTTATAACTTGCAACAGCATATGAATAATTTGGCGAAAGCCCAGCATACAACCTGACAACTAGTTCCCACTTGAATGAGATGTCCGTTACTACAGGTATTTAGGAAGGCAGTTGAGGCTTCTTTGCAAATAGAAAGTAGGCTTAAAGCGTTTCTCTGTGGAGTGAGCTAAGCGGTAGTTCCCTGAAAGCCGGGACCGGCAATAGCTGATGACGTCACAGGCAGGAACACAGGCAGCGTCTCTCACGCTGTGAAGCAGAGTGCTGACAGGAAGATTCAGTTCAAACGGCTGATTGCAGGAAGGTAGATCGTGAAGCCGGATTGGCTCAGAATTCACTACGGTTAGAGAATCAATAATCCAGCAAAAGGAATGGTAAGTGACAGGTTTAAATAGGATAAGGAGGAGATAAGGGGCCAATAGGGAAAGGCAAAAGAGATTCTGACATATCCCCCCCCCAAAGGAACCCACAGCGAGGGTTCAAGGACTAGGGCGATCCGGATTCCGGCGATGAAATAAGGTAACACAACGAGGTGCTGATACAGAGGAGGCAGGTTCCCAAGAATCCTCAGCATGATCATAGCCCTTCCAATGGATCAAGTATTCCAAGCGACCTCTTCGGCGTCTGGAGTCAAGAATAGACTGGACCTCGTATTCCACATCCTGAGAAAGAACATGTGAAACGGTATTAGATGGTAAACATCCGTCATGACATGGTTTGATCAGGGAGACATGGAAAGTGGAATGAATCTTGTAGGAGTCGGGAAGTCTAAGGGTGACAGTAGCCGGGTTTCTGATAGCCAGAATTGGGAATGGACCAATGAAGAGTTTACTCAACTTCCGAGATGGAGTGTGCAAACGAAGGTTCTTGGTAGACAACCAGACTAGCTGACCAACCTGGTACTGAGGTTGTGGTGTGTGTCGCAAATCGTAGAACTTTTTATGGGAAGCTTGAGCATGCTTGATGTTGTCCCGAGCAACCGCAAAGGTTTCTGAAATGTCATTGACAGTATCATTAACAGTCGGATTCGGAGATGGCAAGTAAGGTAAGTAGTCAATCCTGGGATGTATTCCATGGTTGATAAAAAACGGACTGAAACCAGTTGATGAGTTAGTGGCATTATTATAGGCAAATTCCGCCAACGCAAGATGGTCAGCCCAAAATTCCTGTTGATTGGAACAGAAACAGCGGAGATACTGTTCCAACCACTGATTCGTGCGTTCTGCTTGCCCATTGGTCTGAGGGTGATATGAAGTAGTGAGTTTTTGAGTTATGTTCACAAAGATGTCTCCAGAAACGGGACGTGAATTGTGATCCTCTGTCGGTTAATATGACCAAGGGAAGGCCATGCAAACGAACTATCTCTTTGATGAACATGTCACTCGTTTGTTGTGCGGTGGGTGTGCCAACCGCCGGTAAGAAATGGGCCATTTTTGACAGGAGATCGACTACTACAAGTATGGAGGTGTAGGAGGAAGATTTCGGCAGGTCGACAATGAAATCCATTGCAAGATGGGTCCAAGGAGTCTCAGGGACTGGGAAAGGCTGTAAAAGGCCTACTGGAAAAGAATGTGATGGTTTAGTAGTGGCACAAGTAGTGCAAAGAGTGATGTAGTCAAGAACAGACGTAGCCATAGCTGGCCACCAGTAGTGCCGTTTAAGGAGATTCAACGTTTTCCATTCCCCAAGGTGTCCTGTAAGAGGTGAGTCATGATAAACTTGAAGGAGAGTGGCCCTGTAGGTAGGAGGAATATAAAGTTGATCAGCATGGAAGAGAAGACCATTAGATTTCTTATGAAGCAGATGTATAGGTTTTGTGGGATCCTCAAGCTGAGATTTCTGGAAGGCAGGATCTGAGTTAACAATCATACCTAAGAATTTTGAGCTAGGGATGATGGAGGTTGGAATGTCAGTCAAAGGTGGTCTAGTGTCTCTTCTGGATAAAGCATCAGCCTTACCATTGCGGATCCCAGGGCGGTACATGATGACAAAGTCGAAGCGGGAGAAGTACAAGTTCCACCGAAGTTGTCTGGCGGATAATGTCCTGTTTTGTTGCAGATATTGCAAATTTTTGTGGTCTGTTATAATGATAGTGGGGAACTTGGCACCTTCCAAGAGGTGTCTCCACTGGTCAAAAGCAGATTTTATTGCTAAAAGTTCTTTCTCCCCAACAGGGTAGTTACGTTCAGCTGGAAGCATGAGCCTGGATAAATACGCGACAGGATGCATAGAATCAGTGAGCGATTGTTTTTGTGACAGCACTGCGTCCAGAGCATAATCTGAAGCATCAACCTCAACTATATATTGTAGTTCAGCATCAGGGAATGTGAGTATTGGTGCAGTGGTGAAGTCAGTTTTTAATTTTTCAAAAACCCTCTGACAGTCTGAAGTCCAGTTGAATGGTTGAGTTTGTTTTGTTAGGTCAGTGAGAGGTCTGGCAGTATGGGCGAAACTTTTAATAAATTTACGATAAAAATTCGCAAAACCGAGGAATCTTTGCACCTCTTTTCTGGTTTTTGGAGTGGGCCACTGAATGATAGCTTGGATTTTAGAATCATCCATCTTAATACCTTTATTAGAAATGACATAGCCTAGAAATGTGACTTGTGTGCTGTTAAACTCACATTTTTCTAATTTCGCATACAAGCGGTGTTCACGGAGCCGTGCTAGAACAGTTCTTACGTGTGTAATATGTTCTTGTTGGTTGTCAGAAAAGATAAGTATATCATCTAGATATACAACGATAAAATTATCTAGTATGTCTTTAAATATATCATTTATGAAGCACTGAAATGTTGCTGGAGCATTACACAACCCGAAAGGCATGACTGTATATTCATACAGGCCATAACGAGTTCTGAAAGCTGTTAACCATTCATCTCCAGCCCTCATTCGTATGAGATTATAAGCCCCCCGAAGGTCCAGCTTTGTAAAGACCTTTGCAGTACGTAATCTCTCGATAAGCTCAGGAATGAGCGGCAAGGGGTAGCGGTTTTTCTTAGTTCTCTTATTTAACTCCCTATAATCAATGATAGGCCTAAGTGACTGGTCTTTATTCTTTACAAAAAAGATTCCAGCCCCAGCTGGAGAGGTGGAGGGTCTTATAAAACCCTTTGTGAGATTTTCTTGCAAGTACATTTTTAAATGATCTAGTTCGGGTTTGGAAAGTGGATATATGTGACCTACAGGTATGGTTGCGCCTGGCAATAAGTCGATAGGACAATCATATGGCCTATGTGGTGGGAGTGTTTGTGCATCAACCTTATCAAAAACATCTTGAAAATCAGAATAATCATCAGGTATTATACTAGTGGTTGAAAGTAGAATGTTGTTAATAGGGTAGCATGTCTGTGAACAATAAGATGAAGATAAGTTAACAGTCATTTGTTCCCAATCAAACTCAGGTTTATGTATTTGTAACCAAGTGAGCCCAAGGATAATAGGGAAAAGGGGACTTGGTATAACGTCAAAGCTAAGTGACTCCCTGTGACCAGTGTTAGAATGCATAAGTAAAGGTATGGTTTCTAAAGTTATGGGACCTGTTGAAAGAGATGAACCATCCACCAAATTAATAGAGACAGGAGACTGTTTTGCTTGTGTAGGTATTTTATTACTATTTACAAGATCATAATCTATATAGTTCCCTGATGCTCCAGTATCGATAACTGCGTCAATCCTTATACTGTGTTGATCCCACTGTAATGTAAGAGGTATGGATATATGAGGTGGTGTTAACTTAGTAAATGATAGTGATACAGTGTTAGTGGTATTCTTACCTAATTTCATCTTCTTTAACAAAGGACAGGCGTTCACATCATGCTCTGGGGCAGCGCAGTACATGCACAATCTATGTGCTCTTCTCCTTCCTTTTTCCTCTGTTGAGAGGGGGCCTCTAATAAAGCCGATATCCATAGGAGTTTCAGTCTCCTTAGGAAGAGTTGAGGATGGATTGGAGCGTCTGTAAGAAGCTGGAGGGTTGTTTGCCCTTTCTTGTTTGCGTTCGCGCAACCTTCTATCAGTAGTGGTACAATGGATGAACAAGTCTTCCAATCTCTCTGGGACACCAGTGCGGGACAGTTCATCCTTGATGTCCTCAGAGAGCCCAGATCTAAATTGGTGTTTAAGTGATGGTTCATTCCATTTAGAATCAACTGCATATATTTTAAACTGTGAGATGTAATTCTCAACGGGTTGTCTGCCTTGCCGCAGAGCCCTAAGAGAGGTTTCTGCGGTCTCCTGTTTAAATGGATCATCATAAAGTAATGAAAAGGCTGTTAAGAAATCCTGAATGGAATTTAATATGGGATTTTGTGTTTCAAACAGGCTGTCTGCCCAAGCACGAGGCTCACCCCTCAAATAAGAAATTATTGTTAGTACCTTTATTCTGTCATTACTGTACGTTCTTGGTTTAAGTTCAAACAGTAGGATACAAGCATTTCTGAATTCTTTAAATGTAGCTCTATTACCAGTGAATTTGTCAGGTAATGATACCTGGGGCTCAGGAAGTACTTCAGTATGTGCAGGTTTAGCTGTGTAAATCTCTCTAAAACAATCTTTCAGGACCTGGTTTTCTGTTTGTACCTCCCTGAGTGTTTGGGTAATTGTATCCATACGTTGTGTTAGAGAGGTAACCTGGTTAGCTAATTCATTCACATCCATAATTGCTTATAACCTCTATTTTTAGGCTGGATTATTATATCACACACTTTTATATATTTTGTTTGGAAGAGGATTTGCTATAAGCGTCTAGGATGTTATGGTAATCAAAGTAATAAGGTAAATGTTGTATATGTATCAGAGGTGCTATTCCACATCAGATGATATAGACTTAACCCCTCTGAAGTTATTATATGCCAGAAGTGAGAGTTATGGTAGAGACACTAAGTCAGTATTAACTCAAATTAGGCAGGCATGTATCATATGACATAGATAGGTAAAATGAGGATTAGGCATACAATGTTATAACTTGCAACAGCATATGAATAATTTGGCGAAAGCCCAGCATACAACCTGACACCTAGTTCCCACTTGAATGAGATGTCCGTTACTACAGGTATTTAGAAAGGCAGTTGAGGCTTCTTTGCAAATAGAAAGTAGGCTTAAAGCGTTTCTCTGTGGAGTGAGCTAAGCGGTAGTTCCCTGAAAGCCGGGACCGGCAATAGCTGATGACGTCACAGGCAGGAACACAGGCAGCGTCTCTCACGCTGTGAAGCAGAGTGCTGACAGGAAGATTCAGTTCAAACGGCTGATTGCAGGAAGGTAGATCGTGAAGCCGGATTGGCTCAGAATTCACTACGGTTAGAGAATCAATAATCCAGCAAAAGGAATGGTAAGTGACAGGTTTAAATAGGATAAGGAGGAGATAAGGGGCCAATAGGGAAAGGCAAAAGAGATTCTGACAGTCTGACAAAAAATGTAGTCCAAACCAGGAATAAGTTCTGTGTGGGTGGGAGTAGTGAGTGTAGTCTCTCACATTTGGAGAAGTCTGCATTCTAATGACAAAGTATCCATAGTATGTCATTACAGCACGGAATTGGGCTGAGGTGTGAGTCGCCTGGGGGTGCCTACTACCTGTGTTGAGCAGTTTGCGGTCAAGTTCTGGGTCCCATGTCATATTAAAGTCACCTGTGATCAGAACCCTCCCTTGCTTGAATTTGTCAATTATCTGGAGGATTTTATGGAGACATGTAGGCTGTCGTGAATTGGGTAAATATATGGAGACCAACGTATGGAGAACGTGGTCCAATTTACAGACCAAGATAGTGTATCTGGCCTGAGGGTCAATAAATGCTTGTATCTGTTCATAAACAACCCTGTTATGAAGTAAAATGGCCGTGCCTCTAGCTTTCTTAGAGAAGGGGGAGTGTTCTAGCACTTTGTATGAGCTGGAGTAAAAGTATTGAGGAGAACCCAACTGCCATTGAGTCTCCTGCAGGAAAACTACGTCTGGATTATGAAATTTGAGTTCACGGGACAGAAGACTCCTTTTAAAGGTTATGAGTAAGAACTTTTAGGCAGTGTGCCATCTTAAAGGACAGGCTCGGAGTAGGGAGGCAGGGGGGGGAGGAAGGGGAGTGGAGTTAGGGGGGGTTAGATCAGAATATCAACTCTTTGGTGTTGTATTGGGGGATGAGGTGAAAATAGTTCACCTGATTGGAACCCTGGCGTGGGCTACCTATATGGGGGGGAGCTAGGAGAGAAGTATCAAGAGAGAGAGCCGAAGCCATCGGCCCCCCTCAATGTGCAGAGGGAACAGAACATGTAAGTGTTTAATTTGAATGGTGAACCTGAGAATAAATTAGAAGATGCGTGTGGCCAAAAAAAACAACAATAATTAAGATGCAATATAGCCATCTAGACAGTAGTACAAACAACCGTAACAAAAAGTGGTAAAACAGTGCAACTACTATCTAGGGAGTATTATCCCACCTACCTAATTAGAGGCAATTGGCCTGTGTTGGAATGGCCCCATAAAGTATTTATAAACAGATTCAAACTCACATTTCAAATGTAAACATAATCTAGTGTAACAAAAGATAATAACAGTAATAATAATAATAATAATAATATCGGGTCCCCATATCGGGGACCATATACGGTCCAGCTCAAGATGAACACCTCTGTATCTGTAAGTCCGCCCTTTAAGGACAGTCCCCGTGATGAGGCGTGGTGGTTGGGAAATGCAGTTGTTGGCCAAAGGTGCCTCCCTTTCAAGGAGAGGAAACTTGGGGTCCCTGAGAGTCCTGTATCTGCTGTGTTTTTTGTCTCTTGGATCGCTGATCTTTGGCGGGCCATTCAGGAGCTGTGGCTCTCAACTTTGCCTTGCCAAGAGTAGGTTCCAACATATCGCCCCTTGTGAGACCCCACTGTGCGAGTAATGTAGTGTCCTGGGCCAGCAAAGATACTATATGTGTTTGATTGTCCCTTGAAATCAGCAACTTAGATGGGTACCCCCATCTGTACCTAATGCCAGCTTTTCTAAGAGCCAACGTGACTGGCTGGTATTGTCTTCTATATTGTAATGTATGGGCTGACAAATCTGGAAGTAGTTGGATAGCTTGAAATCTTTCTGCCACTTAAGGCTTGCGGAAGGCGACCTGCATCAGCTTATCTTTGAAAAGGAAGCTGTGAAAACAGACAATAACGTCTCTTGGTTTCTCCTGTGAGACTGACCTTGGGTACAGAGCTCTATGTGCTCTCTCCATAGTAGTGGTTAGACCCTCGGTGGGGCCCAGCAAGCTATCAAAGAACTCCAAAAGAAAGCCTTGCAGGTCTGCTGGTGTAATATCTTCCGGTATACCACGAAATCTGATGTTATTTCTTCGGGCCCGGTCTTCAACATCTGCAAGCTTCAACTCAAGTTGACTCAGTTGGTCTGATAGAGCTTCAGAATATACCAAGAGGTTTGATTGATCTGTAGTGATGTCGTCATGCTGCCTTTCCAAGGAATCCACCCTTTCTCCTATTTCCGAAATATCCTTTTTAAGCTCAGCGTGGCTTTTTTTAATTTCTTTTGTGATAAAACGTGTTTGGCTAGCGAGCATCTTTTTGAGAGTGTCCTCCGTAATATAGTGTTGAGACCTGGGTTTGGCGTAGCTTCATGCTGGGAACCCTCCCCTAAAGATTCAGATCCACTCAGGCCATCGTTAGAATCCTCTTCTGGCTCCTTGTGGGATTGGGCAAAATGATCTAGGACCATTTTCTTCACTGATCCGGGGTTTTTTGCATGCCGTCTGGAAGTATGAGGCATTTTGCAAGTATGGCAAAGAGAATCTCAAGGGAGTAAATACAGACACAGGTCAAGCAGGGCTATAGAGACACCAATGGTTGAACTCACAGGTGGTTACAAAAATGAATACATTAATAGGAAACAGTGAAAATCAGCACATGGAGAGGAGCCCAGAGGGCCACTCCGACCCCTACCCCTCCATGGCGGCAATCACACTAGAGGTCAAATGTCCTCAAGCACATTATATAGAGAGGAAAGCCGCCACCAAGGGGTGAGGGCCAGCGAGACCCTCCCCAGACACAGGTCAACAAAAGAACTGCCCCTGAACCCAAAAGTATGACTAAGTTTGTCTTTGAGGTAGACCCCCGCCTGGCCCGGGAACAGAGGATACGACCTTGCGGAAGGGAAAAGGGTAAGAGGAAGTGACCAACCCAGACAAGCTGGGCCGGAAAGGGGGGGCCAGCCGGGGGTCCCCTACCTGTAATATGCAGTTAAAGTTACTGGCTGGACAGAGTAGGTTAGTTTCCCTCCTGTAACACCTAAGATGAACCTTTGTTAAACAAAATGTTAGTAGAGACTATAAATAAACATCCTGTGGGATTGAAAAGTTAAGTTAGTCAGCATACATAACACCACAGATGGGATGATGTCCAGAATACAGACAGGCTGACGTAGCAGCCAATAACACAGAACGGATAGTACCTGTGGAAAGAAAATGTTAAGGCAAATATCATATAAAACACTACACCCTGGGCAACCACCCCAGGGACACCAATGCTGGCGCAGCAGCTATAAATGTATACAATATTGATCAATGCTGCCCATGTGGGGATTAGGAAGTCCAGGCCAATACTTGTGGGGGTTGTGAAAAGATCAAATGGACATGTGCCCCCCTACTGGTGTTGGAAGATAGGGGAAGCCAAAAGTTCCAGTGGACAATGGTGCAGGCTGATGTACAGAACACAGTATGTGGTAATGAAAAAAAAAATCCTCTGTGGCTGCTGAAATGAGGCTAGCATACAGTGACTAGAGTCTGTAGACATGTGGTGTAAAAGTCCACTGGTCGGTGGGTACCTCTTTATTTCTAAAGCATAAGTAGGGTACAGAATATGTCTAGGAAAAGGTAGAGGGGCTGCTGGCAACAGTGACGTGCGGTGACCTCAGATGCTGGTGAGGCACTGGCTTAAGAAACACACACACATATATATATATAATACAGGGAGTGCAGAATTATTAGGCAAGTTGTATTTTTGAGGATTAATTTTATTATTGAACAACAACCATGTTCTCAATGAACCCAAAACACTCATTAATATCAAAGCTGAATAGTTTTGGAAGTAGTTTTTAGTTTGTTTTTAGTTATAGCTATTTTAGGGGGATATCTGTGTGTGCAGGTGACTATTACTGTGCATAATTATTAGGCAACTTAACAAAAAACAAATATATACCCATTTCAATTATTTATTTTTACCAGTGAAACCAATATAACATCTCAACATTCACAAATATACATTTCTGACATTCAAAAACAAAACAAAAACAAATCAGTGACCAATATAGCCACCTTTCTTTGCAAGGAGACTCAAAAGCCTGCCATCCATGGATTCTGTCAGTGTTTTGATCTGTTCACCATCAACATTGCGTGCAGCAGCAACCACAGCCTCCCAGACACTGTTCAGAGAGGTGTACTGTTTTCCCTCCTTGTAAATCTCACATTTGATGATGGACCACAGGTTCTCAATGGGGTTCAGATCAGGTGAACAAGGAGGCCATGTCATTAGATTTTCTTCTTTTATACCCTTTCTTGCCAGCCACGCTGTGGAGTACTTGGACGCGTGTGATGGAGCATTGTCCTGCATGAAAATCATGTTTTTCTTGAAGGATGCAGACTTCTTCCTGTACCACTGCTTGAAGAAGGTGTCTTTCAGAAACTGGCAGTAGGACTGGGAGTTGAGCTTGACTCCATCCTCAACCCGAAAAGGCCCCACAAGCTCATCTTTGATGATACCAGCCCAAACCAGTACTCCACCTCCACCTTGCTGGCGTCTGAGTCGGACTGGAGCTCTCTGCCCTTTACCAATCCAGCCACGGGCCCATCCATCTGGCCCATCAAGACTCACTCTCATTTCATCAGTCCATAAAACCTTAGAAAAATCAGTCTTGAGATATTTCTTGGCCCAGTCTTGACGTTTCAGCTTGTGTGTCTTGTTCAGTGGTGGTCGTCTTTCAGCCTTTCTTACCTTGGCCATGTCTCTGAGTATTGCACACCTTGTGCTTTTGGGCACTCCAGTGATGTTGCAGCTCTGAAATATGGCCAAACTGGTGGCAAGTGGCATCTTGGCAGCTGCACGCTTGACTTTTCTCTGTTCATGGGCAGTTATTTTGCGCCTTGGTTTTTCCACACGCTTCTTGCGACCCTGTTGACTATTTTGAATGAAACGCTTGATTGTTCGATGATCACGCTTCAGAAGCTTTGCAATTTTAAGAGTGCTGCATCCCTCTGCAAGATATCTCACTATTTTTGACTTTTCTGAGCCTGTCAAGTCCTTCTTTTGACCCATTTTGCCAAAGGAAAGGAAGTTGCCTAATAATTATGCACACCTGATATAGGGTGTTGATGTCATTAGACCACACCCCTTCTCATTACAGAGATGCACATCACCTAATATGCTTAATTGGTAGTAGGCTTTCGAGCCTATACAGCTTGGAGTAAGACAACATGCATAAAGAGGATGATGTGGTCAAAATACTCATTTGCCTAATAATTCTGCACTCCCTGTATATATATATATATATATATATATATATATATACATATATATATATATATATATATATATAAAACCATATTTAGAAATTAAAGGGACATTACAGTTGAAAAACTACATACTCTTTTTCTGTAGAGCATGCAGTGTTAAGACTAGTGACCTGCACCTCTACGTGTTTAACCCTTGCAAATGGGTTAAATACATAGTATAAGTACTGCACTGCTGGTCCTGAGTGGAAACTGCTGCTAATACATTCAGCAGCGCTAGTTACACCTCAGAATCACGCTACTAGTGCTGATAATTGTATCAGTGTCAGTTTCCATTCAGGACCAGTGGTGTTGTGTGAGGCCTGAGTCGTACTTCTACTATGTGTTTAACACCTTTGCAGGGGGGGTATAGTGGTATACATAGTCTTAACATAGTGACATAGACATAGTGGTGCAGAGTCTTAAAATAGCATGCTTTAATGAATTAGTGTATGTCATTTTCTTTTTTACTATCCGCACCTGTAGTTCCACCCCTGGCAGGGCCCTTACAAAAAAATTGTAGGCCCCTTACTATACCATTGATTGGGCCCCCTTAACCACATAAATACACATATAAACTCACACAGACACACACACAGATACACTCACACAGACACACACACAGATACACTCACACAAACACAGACACACACACATATACACTTATACACTCACACAAACACACAATGTCAAGCATGACATATACAGTGTAAAATTATTACAATCAAAGAACAAAATTGCAGAGAGTGAGAGAGAGATACTCATTAGGATCTGAACCTCTATCCTGGCAAATGGATGACCCCTAAGTTACAGTAGCTGTTATAGATGAGCGCTAAGTTACAGTAGCTGTTATAGATGAGCCCTAAGTTACAGTAGCTGTTATAGATGAGCCCTAAGTTACAGTAGCTGTTATAGATGAGCCCTAAGTTACAGTGTGGGGAACATATTGATCAGAGCATAATTATTGAGAAGCAAATTATTTATCACAGCCATTAACCATATACACATAATAATCTTAGCAAAACTTCACTAAAGTAAAACGATTCCCACTCAAACAGATGAACAATAAACATAATATAAATTTGCATAGAAAAATAATTTGCTCATTCAATATATTTACTTAATCAGTCAGACAGCTATAAATGTACCTTTGTTTCCATAATAAAATTAGTCTAAATAACACATTTTCTGGTTTACAGTCTCTGGTCATATTTTTTTAAATTAAAATGATAGGGTTTTTACTTTTTTAAACAATATCCTTACAATGTCTAATGGCCAGTGCCAGTAAATACTTTACATTGTTCCAACTACTACAGGAGGCAGTGTTCTCCTATTCTTTATGCAATGCCTTTCCGACCTTTATTTATACCTCCAAGCATCATGTTGTAGTTCCTGGCACTAGGAGTGTGGGTGTAGAGTCACAGTGGGTTATTAATTGCAGTAGTCCAGGGGAGGGTCTTACGGACACTTTGTGCATGGGTCAGTGTTACAGGAATGTAATTAAGATACATGGATCATGGATGTCATTACCTAACCGACTCCTTACCTGAGCTGATGAGGACACTGTCAGACACTGATAGACTGACTCTGTAACTCCACCCACGTGGCTCCGCTCCTCCGTCCACCCCTCCTGAGTCCTGACTTCTCCACGAGTGAGTCCACAGCCAGTAAGTGAAAGTCCACTGACTCCAGCTCCACACAACCACGTCCGCAGCTGACTAGCTGAGCACTTTAATTTATTTCAGCTGCGGGCACTGACTGAGCCGAGGGCAGGCCGGGCAGGGCGCAGTATACGGGCATGGGGCCATGCACTTCAGCTGCAGCAGCAGCTCCCTTCTGTGAGTCACTCTCAGTCTCTTCCCGCCTGAATCTGAATGTGTCGGCGCAATCATGTAAATCCGACGTCACGTGACCCACACTCTGTCACTCAGCTCAGCAGCCCAGCAGGCAAGCCTCCCCGGCAGTGCTGATGCTGATTGGCTTAGTGATCTAGCTCCATCATGGAGGTGGTTTTGAGAACCGCCTCCATTGGAGCTGTATGAGGGCCCGGCAAGACACCACTAGGTGGCACTAGCGCTAAGTAAGCAGTGGAACTTATTCAGATCCATGTTGCGCATTTAATGGAGGGCAGCGGACCGGCTCAAAGCCTCCTAGTTGCGCAACAATGGATGCTGAATTTGGCAGCGCAAGCACAGTTAAGTACATATGAAATATGATCACCGTTGGGGGGTGGGGGGGTACCCTTGGGGTGGGCGTGGTAAAAGAAAATAAAAGACAAAAAATACTTTTTTTTTTTAATAAATATTATTTTAAATCGTTTTTTCTCTGATTGGACAGGGCAGGTACTGCCTCCTATTACTGCACGTCACTGGCTGACAATATGATAATGCTCCCAGAAGGAGAGCTGCCTAATATCCACTGAGTTTGGAGAAAGGCCTTTGTGTACTTCCTAGAATCATGGGGTTAATCTTGCAGGTCAGATCACATTCTTTAGGGGCTATGTAGTAGGCAAAAGATAGATTAAGAGAAGGAGGCCGCTGATACTTGTGTGGGTATTGGTGCCAATGAGGCAGCGGCAGTAAAGTGTACCCAGTGCTCCTGAAGTAAGGGCAGTGTGGTAGGAACTGTGTTATGCGTTGTGATTAACACAGTATGTCTTAATTTGCATACAAAGAGAGAAGCGCTCTACCAGGAACGAACAACAGCTCAGTAGCTTGTTCTATGGCGATTTACCACCCGGAAGCAGCCTCTTTTAGACCAGTGTGCTTTTCACAGAAGAAAACTTTCCTGAAGTATATCAGTCTGATCCTGCCAAGAAAGGTCAGTCCAGCCCCGAAATACCAGGCAATTTTCCTCTGAACAAGGAACATGACAACCCCAGACGATCGTTTCGGCCTCCTATGGGCCTCGTCAGTGAGGTGCAGCCACATTCCTCTAAGTACACTGGGCAAGGAGTCCACGTCTGGTTTCCCCCATCACCCATAGGGAGACTTCCCCAGGGTCATAATAATTTGCATACAAAGAGAGAAGCGCTCTACCAGGAACGAACAACAGCTCAGTAGCTTGTTCTATGGCGATTTACCACCCGGAAGCAGCCTCTTTTAGACCAGTGTGCTTTTCACAGAAGAAAACTTTCCTGAAGTATATCAGTCTGATCCTGCCAAGAAAGGTCAGTCCAGCCCCGAAATACCAGGCAATTTTCCTCTGAACAAGGAACATGACAACCCCAGACGATCGTTTCGGCCTCCTATGGGCCTCGTCAGTGAGGTGCAGCCACATTCCTCTAAGCACACTGGGCAAGGAGTCCACGTCTGGTTTCCCCCATCACCCATAGGGAGACTTCCCCAGGGTCATAATAATTTGCATACAAAGAGAGAAGCGCTCTACCAGGAACAAACAACAGCTCAGTAGCTTGTTCTATGGCGATTTACCACCCGGAAGCAGCCTCTTTTAGACCAGTGTGCTTTTCACAGAAGAAAACTTTCCTGAAGTATATCAGTCTGATCCTGCCAAGAAAGGTCAGTCCAGCCCCGAAATACCAGGCAATTTTCCTCTGAACAAGGAACATGACAACCCCAGACGATCGTTTCGGCCTCCTATGGGCCTCGTCAGTGAGGTGCAGCCACATTCCTCTAAGCACACTGGGCAAGGAGTCCACGTCTGGTTTCCCCCATCACCCATAGGGAGACTTCCCCAGGGTCATAATAATTTGCATACAAAGAGAGAAGCGCTCTACCAGGAACGAACAACAGCTCAGTAGCTTGTTCTATGGCGATTTACCACCCGGAAGCAGCCTCTTTTAGACCAGTGTGCTTTTCACAGAAGAAAACTTTCCTGAAGTATATCAGTCTGATCCTGCCAAGAAAGGTCAGTCCAGCCCCGAAATACCAGGCAATTTTCCTCTGAACAAGGAACATGACAACCCCAGACGATCGTTTCGGCCTCCTATGGGCCTCGTCAGTGAGGTGCAGCCACATTCCTCTAAGCACACTGGGCAAGGAGTCCACGTCTGGTTTCCCCCATCACCCATAGGGAGACTTCCCCAGGGTCATAATAATTTGCATACAAAGAGAGAAGCGCTCTACAGTATGTCTTAAGCCTGAAGCCAAAGGCAGAATGAAGGCTTGTAGCGGTCTCCTTATTGTGCCCACAGATGTCTCTGGACCAGGCAGAGTTGGGCCCCTGTGCTCCCATGCGCCACGCAGAGTCCCCATGCTGTGTTTTGTGTGCAAGCAGGCTGCAGGTCTGAGGGAGGAAGCAAGATGGCCGCCGTTCGTGCCACTTCGACTGCAGCCGGATCGTGCCAGTTACCCCTGCTCGATAGAAGGTCTGGGAAGTAAGGGTGTGTATGTGGATCTACCACCAAGCCAGATGCAGTCCCGGGCAGCCTGGGAAGGAGGCAGCAATATCCGAGCCCCTGATGGAGTCCGGTAAGTGGGTAGTGAATGGGCGCTTACGCTGCACCCGCCGGAGGTCCTTCCAGAGACACCGCTCACACGACCAACACTCCGGAGCGGAGCCCCGACCTTCCGGAGTTGCTGGGCAATGGGCCCTGAATGTAAGTTTGTTCCCTGGGCTGTGGACAGACACCCGCCTCTATTTCACCCAGGACAGCGTTGCGGTGGGAATAAATCAGGGAAGTCCTGTATCTGGTGGGATCCCTCAAGGCGCTAATGTCCCACAAGTCCGGGCATGTAGTACTGACCAGTAAAAGCAATAGGTCAGGGTCCTTTATTGAGTTAATAGCTTATTTTTACTAATTTTAGTGCAGAGCTCTCCGTTTGTACGTCCTCTCGGTTAGGCAGCTAGCTCCGCCCCCTCTCTTTTTATTTACGCAAATTATGACACTTAGGGAAGTCTCCCTAAGTGTGATGTGGGAATCCAGACATGGACCCGTTGCACAGTGTGCCTAGAGGGATATGGCAGCACCTCACTGACGAGGCCCACAATAGGCCGAAACATACGTCTGGGGTTTTGCTGTTTCTCTCGTTCAGAGAGGGATTGCCTGGTATTTCGGGGCTGGACTGTACTGTGAAGTCAGGATCAGACTGAGATGCTTCAGGAAAGTTCTTCTCTGTGAAAGGCACATGTTGAGCAAAAAGAGGCTGCTTCTTGGGTGGTATCTAGCCATAGAACAAGCTATTATGCTATTGTTCCTTTTCAGGTTGAGCGCTTCTCTCTTTTTATTTATGCAAATTATGACACTTAGGGAGGTCTCCCTAAATATGATGCGGGAATTCAGATGTGGACCCGTTGCTCAGTGTGCCTAGAGGGATATGGCTGCACCTCACTGACGAGGCCCACAATAGGCCGAAACGTACATCTGGGATTTTGCTGTTTCTCTCGTTCAGAGAGGGATTGCCTGGTATTTTGGGGCTGGACTGTACTGTGAAGTCAGGATCAGACTGATATGCTTCAGGAAAGTTCTTCTCTGTGAAAGGCACATGTTGAGCAAAAAGAGGCTGCTTCTTGGGTGGTAACTAGCCATAGAACAAGCTATTATGTTATTGTTCGTTCTCAGGTTGAGCGCTTCTCTCTTTTTATTTATGCAAATTATGACCACTTAGGGAAGTCTCCCTAAGTGTGATGCGGGAATCCAGACGTGGACCCGTTGCTCAGTGTAATTTATTTACAACATAGATTAGAAAACAAGTATGTTAAAAAACCTTTACGAACATTATAAAAACAGATTTCTATTACTAAAACTGATTTGTATTATTAAAACTTATATTGAGATTTATGGCACGTGATTTGTGTAAGAAAATGACTATAAAAACAATCTGTTTAGATATGGGACGTCTCCCTCTATGTCAAAATTATTATATCTAGCCTATCTTATATCTTATACTTTATAACACAATATATCTTGTACTTTATATCATTTATTTGTATTAATCAATTATTTCTTAAATACCACCTTTATCCACCTTATATAAACGTTTTTTTTTTAAAATAATACTTTCATGGTTTTTAAATGAATAAAATGTTCATCATAAAAACTTTGATTTTTAAAAGTTCATTTCTTCTCAATATTGATACAAAGTTGCGGAGTTCCAGCTAAAAGTTCATATATACTATGTAATCCGATACACTTTTGTTCTTTTGTTCTCAGAAGAAAATGCAGGAATGTTATTTATAAATTTGTAATACTTAAGTCTTTTTTGCAAATATTTGTCAGTGTTATTAAAGGGCTTACCGGGTCTTCTGACACTTGCTGTGTCTGGCGGTATTTCAATCTTACCGGGAAGATTTTGTATGCCTCCTTTCTGCTTTCTAATCTTGTACGATACAAGAATCTCCTGGAAGTTTGTTTCTTTTGAGCCTGTATTTGCCTGTATGGCTCCGGTGGTTCAATACCCTCTATTATGTTTTATCTTTGGCTGTCAGTTCCGGCAGCAAGCTTTTCGATTGGGTATGAACTTGCGCTGCACGCTCCGGCGTGTCAACAGCTCCTCCAATGTTCAGTATACAAACGGCCGTTTGTTTTGATTACCTTCTTCTTCCCCCGTACTCAATTTGTCTTTGAGATCTTGCAGGGGATATGTGAGTTGCAATAGAATAATGTCTACGCGTTTCGCCGGTTGGCTTTATCAAGACGTCTTGATAAAGCCAACCGGCGAAACGCGTAGACATTATTCTATTGCAACTCACATATCCCCTGCAAGATCTCAAAGACAAATTGAGTACAGGGGAAGAAGAAGGTAATCAAAACAAACGGCCGTTTGTATACTGAACATCGGAGGAGCTGTTGACACGCCGGAGCGTGCAGCGCAAGTTCATACCCAATCGAAAAGCTTGCTGCCGGAACTGACAGCCAAAGATAAAACATAATAGAGGGTATTGAACCACCGGAGCCATACAGGCAAATACAGGCTCAAAAGAAACAAACTTCCAGGAGATTCTTGTATCGTACAAGATTAGAAAGCAGAAAGGAGGCATACAAAATCTTCCCGGTAAGATTGAAATACCGCCAGACACAGCAAGTGTCAGAAGACCCGGTAAGCCCTTTAATAACACTGACAAATATTTGCAAAAAAGACTTAAGTATTACAAATTTATAAATAACATTCCTGCATTTTCTTCTGAGAACAAAAGAACAAAAGTGTATCGGATTACATAGTATATATGAACTTTTAGCTGGAACTCCGCAACTTTGTATCAATATTGAGAAGAAATGAACTTTTAAAAATCAAAGTTTTTATGATGAACATTTTATTCATTTAAAAACCATGAAAGTATTATTTAAAAAAAAAACGTTTATATAAGGTGGATAAAGGTGGTATTTAAGAAATAATTGATTAATACAAATAAATGATATAAAGTACAAGATATATTGTGTTATAAAGTATAAGATATAAGATAGGCTAGATATAATAATTTTGACATAGAGGGAGACGTCCCATATCTAAACAGATTGTTTTTATAGTCATTTTCTTACACAAATCACGTGCCATAAATCTCAATATAAGTTTTAATAATACAAATCAGTTTTAGTAATAGAAATCTGTTTTTATAATGTTCGTAAAGGTTTTTTAACATACTTGTTTTCTAATCTATGTTGTAAATAAATTACATATATAAAAAATATCAATCTCCATATCTTCCTTTAAGCTTTTCAAGCGCTCCCAAACTATATAAATTTAAAGGTATCTGTTTAGTGATTTGGTAATCATAGGGAAGATTGCCTGTGAGGGAGCATAAGGATAACAACTTGGCGCTTATCTTAAATTAACCCATATACCCGTTGCTCAGTGTGCCTAGAGGGATATGGCTGCACCTCACTGACGAGGCCCACAATAGGCCGAAACGTACGTCTGGGGTTTTGCTGTTTCTTTTGTTCAGAGAGGGATTGCCTGGTATTTCGGGGCTGGACTGTACTGTGAAGTCAGGATCAGACTGATATTCTTCAGGAAAGTTCTTCTCTGTGAAAGGCACATGTTAAGCAAAAAGAGGCTGCTTCTTGGGTGGTAACTAGCTATAGAACAAGCTATTATGCTATTGTTCGTTCTCAGGTTGAGCGCTTCTCTTTTTATTTATGCAAATTATGACACTTAGGGAAGTCTCCCTAAGTGTGATGCGGGAATCCAGACGTGGACCCGTTGCTCAGTGTGCCTAGAGGGATATGGCTGCACCTCACTGACGAGGCCCACAATAGACCGAAACGTACGTCTGGGGCTTTGCTGTTTCTCTTGTGCAGAGAGGTATTGCCTGGTATTTCGGGGCTGGACTGTACTGTGAAGTCAGGATCAGACTGATATGCTTCAGGAAAGTTCTTCTCTGCGAAAGGCACATGTTGAGCAAAAAGAGGCTGCTTCTTGGGTGGTAACTAGCCATAGAACAAGCTATTATGCTATTGTTCGTTCTCAGGTTGAGCGCTTCTCTCTTTTTATTTATGCAAATTATTTAACTAGTGTTTGTGATGCGGGAGTGCGGCAGTTTAGGGGTTAATATGTTTATTATAGTGGTGGCAATGTCCGGAGCGGCAGATCAGGGGTTAATAAGTATAATGTAGGTGTCAGCGATGTTGGGGGTGGCAGATTAGGGGTTAATAAGTGTAAGATTAGGGGTGTTTAGACTCGGGGTTTATGTTAGGATGTTAGGTGTAAACATAAATTTTGTTTCCCCATAGGAATCAATGAGGCTGCGTTACGGAGCTTTACGCTGCTTTATTGCAGGTGTTAGACTTTTTTTCAGCCAGCTCTCCCCATTGATGTCTATGGGGAAATCGTGCACGAGCACGTAAAACCAGCTCACCTCAGCTTTCAGCAGAGCTGGTATTTGAGTGTGGTATGGAGCTCAATTTTGCCCTACGCTCACTTCTTGCCTGATAACGCAGTTTTTATAAATCTGTAATACCAGGGCTTTAGGTAAGTGAGCAGTGACAATAACGTGCAAGTTAGCACTGCACCCCTTATAACGCAAAACTCGTAATCTAGCCGATGGTTATTAGCCTGCTCTCACCTAAGGTAATCCTGAAAACCTGACCTAGGGAGGTCTGACAGGTTTGAAAACCAGTGCACTAAAGAATGTAACAAGGAGGCACATTGATTTCTGCAAACAATTTTATGAGGAGGGGAAGCCAAATATTAATATGTCTCATCAGTAATGAAAATAGTTAAATACAGTTGAATAAAGATACACACTCATTATAACCCTGAATGCACACTCAGATCTCTCACATAGTGTATGTATTTCTACTCAAAAGCTAAACAAATAATTGAATTTACATGAGCACATACACAACAATACATATGCATTCTTAAATATGCAGAAACGTGTATAATACAGACATCCCAACTCTCCCTAAAGTTCAGGGAGTCTCCCTGATTGTAATAGCGGCTCCCTGATGCCAGCAAATGGAATGCAATCTCCCTGAAACTCCAAGTACCATGATCCAATGTGGCCCAAATTCGGAAAAGTGTTTCTTTAAGGAATGCCTTTAGTTGCTGGGACGTTATAGAACCCTCAAAGCATGCACCAGTAACCAAAAAGCCCCCATTTATTCGAATAAAATAAAACACAAATACTACCTTATTTACTGCACGTAATTAAACTTTGTATCTTAAAATATTTAAGCATTCAACAAACGTACGATCACTGGAAAATAGGTTGTGCAATAAAGCTACTTTTTTTTAATGTGACTTTAGTGGGAAGCTACTTTAATGATAAGTCTCTATCTTATTTAGGGTTTCAAGGTGTCCAATATATAACTGGATGGGGGGGAGGGGGGTGGCGGCGCAGTAGCGGGTGAAGCCACCTCCCTAAAATGAGTTTTTGCAGGTTCGGATGTCTGATAATATAAAGTATAATCAAAGAGGTAAATACAGGGTAAAGCTTGTGATTGTCACCATTCTTCTTTTGTAATTAAATAATAATATAACAGAGAGAAATAGTGTGAAAACCTGCTTTTTATATATTTATGAAATGAGAAAAATGACTGAAGATGGCAGCCTATTTTATGCGCTGTTATAAGTGTGTAATAAGTATGTATTTGTGTGTGTACAGTGTGTATATATATATATATATACATGTTAACATGTTTACTTTTCACTTTATACCCCCACACACTGTTTGAAAGGCAATTGCCTGCTCTTGCTTCTTCCAACATCCTGGCACTTCCAGAGTCTCTGAGGTGTAGTGATGTCACCAGCATCAACAGATTCCCACTTGGCCAAGTCATATTCCTCAGTATGTGCAGGGGGAGGCAATGATTAACTCTAAAAGGGCTCCCCCTCTCATCAGATAACAAGTAGTTGTCGGCCACACTTAAAAAAACATTGTGCGGATGATGACCATGTGCACGTCATTTCAGCAATTTACAATCCCCCAGAAATGAATTAAATTAACAAAAATAAAATGAATTATGTTTTAGATAATTTATTTTTCTTGCTTTTGGTGTAACATTGCTCTACAAATCGTGCTTCTTCCACGCTCCATACGGAGACTACAGCTCAGTGGCGAATTTAGTTTTTGTGCTGCCCCAGGCACTAAATTTTGGATGCCCTCCACACAAACCCCACCCCCACAGGTTTTAGGCCTTTTTTAGCCATAATATTTTTTGAGACTACTGTAACTTGCTTCTAAGGACTGATGTTTTGTCAGAAGTTACTGCCCAATACCAATGTCTGAACCCTCCACAAACCTAAGCACTTTCACATTGTTTATCTAAAGACAGCACTCATTTAGACGAATTGCTTTGCTAAATATGTAAAACAAAATACACCAACTAATCGAAATTAGAAAAAAAGGTCACCTATATGCCACAACTTCTGATCATTCATGTTAATGGCTTACTCTGCTTTGTTCTATAGTATTCTTGGCAGCTGCCTATCTAAACATGCTCTATGTCAATTGTCCTCTCCCCCTCTCCTGCTGCACAGTTACCCCGCTCTAAAGTCCCATCCATCTCTTGTTTTTTTCTGGTATCCAACTGCTTTGCTTCCCTATTCCTGCTGCACCATACCCTAGTGTAATGCTGTCCTGAGTGCCCATGTCGCATCCTTGTAACTTGTGTGTCACAGCCCTGTCGCAGTGACAGGTGCTGTCCCCGGTATGGCTCAGTAAATAATACAGCAGATGCAGGGGGGCTTATAGCAAGTGGTAGAGGCTGCTGTGTAAGTTGGTGTGAGATGCTGAATCTCATAGTAGCTGCCATTTATCGCACCTGTGGCTGTGATAGGGCCATGAAACACAGAGTACAAGGTAGCCGGTGGCTGCTGCAGAAGCTTCAAGCAGCAGTATAGCTCAGCAGAATTGTTAAATGCAATATTCAGCAAATGGCATGTTGCATTGAAGAAGTGGCCACATTGTGTAGGGTATATGGTCCAGTACATGGCCTCTTTTGACTGAGTAAGTGGAGGAGTGATAGTAAGCTGTGTATTTTAGCAGTTTTATTTTTACTTTTCTTACGTAGCATTACATTTTTATATTGTTAGTTAGGCTGAACATTTTAAATAAACTGTGAACTGTCAGCAGTAGGCTTGCCGCTGGTTACATGCTATGCCAATAGTGTTCTGAATGTATGGTATAGAAATTATTTTTTACTCTTTTTTTTTTAGGTGCAATAATAGAAAGCATGGAGGGGTCTGTTCTTTTATAATACTGCACAAGAAGTGTTAAATCCTCCTACTGGATCAACATATTTTTATGGATCACAAAACTTAACTGCAACTCAGAATTGATTTTTTTTGTTTTTTTTGCGGGGACGACAACTTTGTCTCTATGCATTAATTGAGGGATCTCTTTTATCATTGGACCAGAAGTAGTCATTTATCCAGAAACAGGCGCTCTCACATTTAGAGTGACTTTATATTGTATTTCTACACACTTTCACTTATCTTATATTAATTTGTATTGTTTTTTTCCTGTTACTACAGAGTTGTATGTTATTTTATTTCCATATAATTTATGTGTTTGATTTCATACATACATAAACCAATAAGGGACTTATTGCATAAATATACTTTTACATATTTTCATCTACTTGACTGCAAAGGGCTCCAATGCACTTATTTATATGTCTATATATGTTACATCCTCCATCTTTCCTGCCTTTCTGGGAAGCTCCCACCCTACCTGAGCAGAATGCTCTCCCCTGCTATTCCCACCTCCTATAACCTCCGATCCAATAACAGCACATTATTTAGCTTGCCTCAATACAAAAAGAAAGCAGCTCGATCCTCCTTTTCCTACAGAGCGCCACAATTATAGAATGACCTCCCTCACACTATAAAAACTTCCCCAAGCCTAAAATCCTTTAAGAGATCCCTCTATACATATCTCAAAACAGAATGCTCCTGTCATGGTTGATTAAATATTTCGTTCCTGCTCTATGTTAAATGTTTGCATCTATTGTGTATTATTATTGTTTTTGTATTTTATTGTACCCTATTGTATCAATGCAATGTTTTGTGGTCCCAGGACATACTTGAAAACGAGAGAAATCTCAATGTATCCTTCCTGGTAAAATATTTTATAAATAAAATAAAATAAATACATATGTATTTATGTCTTTATATAGCTATATATGTCTGTAAATACATATATACACATATGTACACACACACACACACACACACACACATATATATATATATATACATATATATTTTTTGACACAATGTAATATGTCATGCGTTTACCTAATTTTAAGATCTGCTAATGACCAGCTTGCAGAACATCCCAGATTAGTGGAGCAACTTGGAAAGTTCAGGGCAAATTCTTCATTGCATATTATATGGTAAAAATGGCCCGCAACTAAATAATGGGGTCTAGCTGAAGAATAGTTTATCTAACGATTTTTCTTCAACATTCAGCATTAAAGTCTACGAGGAGTTTTTAATAATACATTTCATAAGCTTTTCTAAAGGATTGTTATCGACTCAAATATGTTTTACCTGTGACTAGCTTACTGGTCTATTATAGAATGAAAATCAGCTTAGCAAAAACACAAACTTGTTCTTCAAAGTCAAATTATCAATAACCAAGTCAATGGCATACGCACTTCTAGGCATTTCTAATTAAAAGGAACAAAAAAGGAAAGTAAGGACTGAGGAAATAATATCTTGACCTATAGGAAAAAACGGGAAAAAAAAGAAAAATTAAAGAATTCTGTGAACAGCTCCAAGAAAAAACAGTGGTTAACTTTTTGATTCTAATTATTATCAGTCAATGAAGCAGAGCAATTAGAATAAATATGTTTTAAATACTGAACTTTCCCAGGATCCCTGTTGCATCTAAATTAAAGGCACGTAGATCCCTGGATATGGCACAATACTTGCCAACCATGATTGATTTTTTGACAATCTAGGCGCCCCTTTTCCTGTTAATTTTTTTATAAAATAAACATGCATGTGAAAAGGTTATTCCTCTGAGTGAATAAATAGTCCAACAACACATAAAACTGCTACACAATTCTGGGGGGCGGAGCTTGGCCGCACTGGGTAATGGCCGCGTTTTAGAGAAGCTCCTGGGCCCTCTTTACCCAGTTCAGCACTAAATAACTGACATGCAGGGGGGAAAAGCTTCCTACGAAGGGACAAAATTAAGGTGACCACTCGGAGACCACAGGTCAGCTATCAAACTGACAGCTAGCAACAGCAAGTGCATCGAGTGCTCCACTGCCTATACACGCAAGCGCAACATCAGACTACAGAAGCGTGGCAAAGCATGGCGCAGGGCCGAGAAGCAGCATCTAGGGGAAAGTGAGGAGAGAAGGCTGCACACAACAAAGCACCGGAGCGGCTGGAACCGCTATACATCTTCCACTTGAAAACCGCTGCGGAGGTGTAAGGTGAGCGCATAGCCGACAGCTAACACAGCAATAAACAGCGCAGGCCTGCACGGAGAGGTCACAAAGCATAGTGGAGACCCAAAATAGCCTATTAATCATATCTGTTGCACAAAGTACAAATAGGGGGGGGGGGAAAGCGCCCACTCACAGAGAAAACCTGACATATATAACAAAAAGTGACTATAATACAAGAGACCCAGGGAGAAAGGACAGACCACAGGGCCCACGTGGAATCAGATTTTGATCCCTACACAGCCATCTTGCGCACCAGCGGAGTGCCTAAATCTTTGAGCAAGGGAGATCATAGTCTGGGACACCGTTGGGAAACAAGATATACCCCTATCTACAACATAAGATATAAACTGCATTTAATAACCCAACTTATATCAATTAACCTCTAACACGGAGAGCTGACTTTTGTGAAGCACATTTATACTTAAAGTGAATAACTGGTGAATTAAACGCACAAGTGCAATCTCACACTCAAGGAGGCGTAAACAACACACAAAATCTTGGGTATGCCAGCAAAAAAACAACCTAAGACAGACACTCCTGCTAAATTTAAAAAAATAAACCAATATCTGAAACCTATAGAAAACTCTGGAAATCAGATCACAGATTCTACAGAAATGGCTCTCAAGACAGCGCAAGACCCAGACTTGCAATCTGCTGGTGCTTCATGTGACATCACCAAAGCTGACTTACAACACTTAGCAACCAAAGATGACATTAAATCCGCTATGTCTGATATGAAAGAAATGTTTAATGAGATGAAAAAAGACATTAAGAAAGTAGAAAGAAAATTGTCAACCCTAGAAGAAGGACATAATGTTGCGACACAGGACATACAACATTTGTCCCAACTCTCCTATGATCAAGAAGAAGTTATACATAACCTCATGGAGAAGGTGGAAGACCTCGACAACAGAGGACGCCGCAATAACTTGCGGATAAGAGGGGTCCCCGAAAGGATACACCCCCCAGCCATACCGGGATATCTGCAAGACCTCTTTAGAACCATAAAGGGAAACAACACAGCCCCGATTGTTACTATTGAACGGGCCCACAGAGCACTAAGAGCTAAACCACCGGCAAAGGCCCCGTCGAGAGACATTATTGTGAAATTTCTTTTTTTTTTTTTTTTTATTGATTTATTTATAGCCAACATGTGGTATTACAGACAAGGAAAAAAAAAAGGAAAAACACACCTCGCAGGGTGAGTAAAATAACATAAAGAACAATTAATAACATTGTAGAATTTCAACAACATTCATCAATAGAAAGTTATCAACTGTTATAGCAGAATGAACTAAACCAAATTGTGTCCACATCTAGGCACCACTTTCATCATTTGTCTAACATATACTGCTATGTAATCATAATTTTATTAATACCATCATGTTGGGATTTTTAACATTTTGGGGAACACTCTCAACCTAGCTACCGAAACCAAGCTAAACCACGCATACAAAAAAAAAAAAAAAAAAAAAAAAGGAGGGGGGAGGGGGAAACAAATTCCTTTATCCTAATACAATCCAATCGGCCGGGAAATCTCCTAATAAGACCAAATCCATAAAACTTTCTGAACTCAAAAAAGGAAATAGTATCAATTTTTGAATATCGAAGGATTTAATTATGGGCAACCAACCCACTAAAAATTGTTTGATTTTTTTTTCTTTCAGAAACCTAGTATGATAAGATTCAAAAATAATCTGATTTTGGATTTCTTGCAGAACAAATTTTAATGTGGGCGCTCGTTTAGCCTTCCAATTTTTGGATATTAAATGTCTTACTAATAAAATTATAGTATTTAATATAGTCTGACCTAGGGGAAGTGTTAATATCTGAATATTTAATAGGAATATGTTCTCTATCTCCAATACTACATTTAGTTGATAGTGCTTATTAAAACAGAAAACCACCTTCTTCCAAAGCTGTAAAATCTTAGGGCAATACCAATACATATGAACCAGGTCAGCTGCATCCGATGAACACCGGGGGCACAGACAGAGTAGCTGGGGAGAAAATCTTGAGAGCCTCGCCGGGGTTAGATAAAAGTTATTTATGAGTTTGAAATGAGCTTCCCTCCAACTCATCGGGATTTGATACTTGCTTATCAAAGTACAACTTGCTATGATTTTATCTGTATTTATATCTGGAAGAAGCATTGCCCAAGACTCACACGTCTTATTCAGTGTGAACAGGCTTTGCTTAGCCAGCATTATGTCATACATTAAAGATATAGAGGTATTCCCTGCTCTGAAAATTTTCACCCAACTCTTGACTTCGGCCCACTCTACCTCCCTAGTAATATCCCAATTCCATTCCTGTATATAATGTCTTATTTGTAGGTACGCAAAAAAATTATTAACATGAAGACCAAACTTATGCCGCAGCATCTCAAACGTTAATATATATCCCTCTGATGAAAAAAGCTGTTGAACGACTGTGAGGCCCTTTTCAGCCCAACTTTGAAATACTAATTGATGTATCCCGGGGGAGAAATTTATGTTGCCCCTTATTGGTAAGAACTCTGAAAAAGAAAAGTCCATTTCCAATATAGTACATAGCTTCTGCCAGCCTACGACTATGTTTTTTAATGACACAAGACCAGCAATATTTGCCGGGAGTTTCTTTACAGGAGAATGTAAAATAGCTTTTAGTGAGAAGGGATATGCCAAGTGACTTTCTAGGTCACTAGTAGAAAAAATATTACCCTCCGATAGCCAATCTGTAATAGTCTGTATTTGTAGCAGTTTGAACAAGCATTTAATTTTGTTATATAAATAAGAACCAACAATTTCCTCAAAGGTAGGTTTGTAACATAAAAGAAGCTTGATGAATTCGTTGTCAGTGCTTCATATAATGTATTACTATTTGCCCAATAAGTGGCAGTTTATTAACTTCATAAACTGTATTACTTTCAGGGCATTTGATAATGCAAACAGTTCAAATAAAACAGTAACATAAAATATAGTATTCCTTAATTAGGCAGGTAAAGTTCATCAAAATAAGTAATGATAACGATTAATAGTAAAATAATTGGGTCTGACCTGAGAACACATGAATTGTTACTTGTCCGTTTGTTATGAACAGCAGCGTGGTACTCAGAGGGAGAGCGGTTGCGGCTGCAGCTGATGACGTCACCGCTACTTGCTGTGCTGTGTATGAAGCTGCTTGAATCCTGTTACCTTGTGAATGCTTCAGAGTTTGATGTTGAGTTAGTTTGATTCCCTTGTAGTATGCAATATCTTCCGGAGTTGAATTGAGTAAAAGAGCTGCTAGAAGTAGGAATGAAAAATAAGAGATGTTATCAGAACTTCTTCAAATAAGAAATTATGAGACTGTTGGAGAGTGAGGAAAACTCCCAGTGTAACGCTTGTGCTGTGAATCAATTCTCAATTAACCAGCAATGAATGCTGGGGGGAAGTGCTTGATATAGGAGGCTCTTAAAGGGACAGATCATTAGCAAGCAGTAACCCTGACAGAGCCCCCCACAAAAAGAACCACAGCGAGGTTCAAGGCCTAGGACGATCAGGGTTACGTCTATGGAAAAGGGAAATCAGACGTGGAGCAGATATGTTCGAAGCAGGCTCCCAGGAATCATCCTCATGGCCAAAACCTTTCCAATGAACCAAATAGAAAAGATTCCCACGACGTAGTCTAGAATCCAGAATGCTATGAACCTCATACTGGCAATCAAGATTAGCAGAAGGTATTGGGTCTTCTGATGTAATATTTGTTATGGGTAGGTTGCAAGGTTTGATAAGAGACACATGGAAAGTTGGATGTATCTTAAAAGTTGATGGTAGTTGGAGTGTAACTGTTGTTGGACCATTTACCCTGACAATAGGGTAAGGACCCAAAAAGAGTTTACCTAGTTTCCTACAAGGATAAGGTATCTTGAGGTTCTTAGTGGAGAGCCATACTTGTTGTCCTACGGAATATTGAGGACTAGGTCTGTGGCGAAGATCGTAATACCTGGGTTGTGATGCCTGTGCCTGAAGAATATGTTCACGAATTGAAGAAAAGTTAGCTGAAATGTCATTAACCAGATCATTCACCTGAGGACATGGGGTGTCAATCTTCGGAAGTAGTGTGAAATTTGGATGTAAACCATAATTTATAAAAAATGGTGATGTGCCAGTTGTAGAACTCTTATTATTATTATAGGCAAATTCTGCTAAGGGCAAGTAGGTGGCCCAAGAATCTTGTTGGTGAGAGCAGAAACAACGTAGGTATTGCTCTAGCCACTGGTTCACCCTCTCTGTCTGCCCATTCGTCTGAGGATGGTAAGCAGTGGTGAGTTTTTGTTCTATATGCAGAGCAGCACACAAATTTCTCCAGAACTTAGATGTGAATTGGGTTCCACGGTCACTAAGGATGGTTTTAGGTATTCCATGCAGTCTTACAATGTTTTGAATGAATAATTCACTGGTGAACTTGGAAGTGGGTAGGGAAATAACCGGTATGAAATGTGCCATCTTTGAGAATAGATCGGTGACAACCATTATAGTGGTATATTTGTTAGAGAGAGGTAAGTCCACAATAAAGTCTAAGGATACCGCCTCCCAGGGTACTTGAGGTACAGGTAAAGGCTGTAAAAGACCCACAGGGAGTTGTTTAGAAGGTTTGGAGGTTGCGCATATAACACATTTAGAAATATATTCTTTGAGATCGAGGTTAAGAGTAGGCCACCAAAAAGATCTCTTAAGTAAATCCAAGGTTTTATCCCTTCCCATGTGTCCAGCAAGGGGAGATTCATGAACTGTTTTCAAGATTGAAGATCTAAGATTTGGAGGTATATATAGCTTCCCGTCCTTATAGAGTAAGCCATCAGAATTGTAAGTAAGATCTGTATGAGGTACTGATGGATCAATAGCAGTAGCATCTTTTATCACTGTAGTTAGACTTGTTATAACTCCAATGATAGAGTCCTTAGGAACAATAGTAGTAGGAATGCATGGTATTATAGGTTTAGGACCTTGTCTAGAGAGGGCGTCAGCCTTGCCATTTTTTGTACCAGGCCTGTAGGTAATGATGTAATGGAAACGAGAGAAATAAAGACTCCAGCGTAATTGTCTGGAGGATAGAGTTCGATTAGACTGAAGATATTGCAGATTTTTATGGTCAGTATATATGACAGTTGGTTGTGTTGCACCCTCAAGCAAGTGCCTCCAGTGATCGAAGGAACACTTTATTGCAAGTAATTCTTTCTCGCCAACTGGATAATTTAACTCTGCTGGTTGCATCAATCTTGAGAAGAATGCGACCGGATGTAAGGGTTCTTTGAATGATTTCCTTTGAGAGAGGATTGCCCCTATTGCGAACTCAGAAGCGTCAACTTCCAGGATAAATTGCTTTTCTAAATCCGGGTATTGGAGAATGGGTGCTGTAGTGAATTTATTTTTTAAAAGGTCAAATACCTGTTGAGTATGGCTTGTCCACCTGAAAGGATGATTCAATTTGGTGAGTTCAGTAAGAGGTTTGGTAATAGCAGCGAATCCAGGAATGAATTTCCTATAATAATTTGAGAAGCCAAGGAAACGTTGAACATCTTTCTTACATTGGGGAGTCGGCCAATTATGAATGGCCTGAACCTTGTCATCTTGCATCTTGATTCCTTCAGGAGAGATGTTATACCCCAGAAAAGAGATATTATTTGACTCAAATATACATTTTTCTAGTTTAGCGTATAGGTTATTTTTTCGTAACCTAG
This sequence comes from Bombina bombina, assembly GCF_027579735.1. Lineage (NCBI taxonomy): Eukaryota > Metazoa > Chordata > Amphibia > Anura > Bombinatoridae > Bombina > Bombina bombina. Next base: position 1,073,170,235 of record NC_069501.1, on the reverse strand, counting down.
TGAGAACCTCTCTAACATGCATTCTATGTTGATCTAAATTTTGTGAGTAAACTAGAATATCGTCCAAATAGACAACAACATATACATCCAAAATATCTCTGAAAAGATCATTGATTAAGCATTGGAATGTTGCTGGGGCATTGCACAGACCGAATGGCATCACTGTATATTCGAATAGCCCATATCTAGTCCGAAAAGCAGTGAGCCATTCGTCGCCAGCTCTCATTCGTATAAGATTATAGGCACCTCGAAGATCCAATTTAGTGAAAATTGAGGCCCCCCTTAATCTTTCAATTAATTCAGGGATTAAAGGTAGGGGGTACCTGTTTTTTCTGGTACGCCTGTTCAATTCCCTGTAATCAATGATTGGTCTTAACGTGCCATCTTTGTTGGTAACAAAGAATATGCCTGCACCTGCAGGGGAGGTACTAGGTCTTATAAAACCTTTTCGGAGGTTCTCATCTATATAGTTTTTAAGGTGTTCTAGTTCTGGTTTAGAAAGGGGGTAGATATGTCCATAGGGAATTGAAACTCCTGGGAGTAAATCAATAGGACAATCGTATTCCCTATGAGGGGGCAAACATTCAGCTTCTTTTTTATTAAAAACATCTGAGAAGTCTGCATATTGTTTGGGTAAAATATTATCCTCAACCTGTAGCATAATTAAATCTGATGATGTCTCACTATTTTGAGTGAGATGAGGAAAAGATAAACTGAGGTCATTCCAGTTTATAGTTGGTTTGTGTTTACAAAACCAATTTATACCAAGGATTACATTAAACATTGGTGAAGATATGACATCAAAAGTGAGTGTTTCTGTGATGTGTGTGCAGGATATTACCTGTAATGGTGTAGTTTGGTGTGTGACAGGACCTGATTTTAAAAAAGAGCCATCAATGACCTTCACAGAGACTGGAGTTTTCTTAGAGACCAGAGGTATTTTATTCTGTTTCACAAAAGAAAAATCAACAAAATTTCTACATGAGCCGGTGTCCAGGATAGCTTCAGTTGTTATCCTGATTTGATCCCACTGTAAAATAATAGGGATAGTTAAATATGATGGTTTAATGGTTTTCATTAACAGGGATTCAGTGATGTTAGGCAACCTACCCTTCTTATTCCTAGCCAGAACAGGGCAGTCCTTTACTTCATGAGTAGGGCAGGCACAATACATGCACAAACTATGCAACTTCCTCCTATTCTTTTCCTGAGAGGAGAGGGGACCCTTTATGAAGCCTATGTCCATAGGTTGTGGTGATTCTTTAGTTTGATAAACAGGTGTGGAGAGAAAGCTTTTTGTACCGCTAGCCTTTTCAGAGCGGCGTTCCCTAAGCCGTCTATCTATGTTAATAGTGAGAGAAAAAAAATCTTCCAATGAATCTGGAATCCCTGTGCGAGAAAGCTCATCCTTTATATCCTCAGATAATCCTAAACGATATTGAGTTTTAAGGGAGACCTCATTCCATCCTGAATCACGGGCAGAAATTTTAAATTGTGTGATGTAAGACTCCACTGGGTTCTTTCTTTGTTTTAAAGATCTAAGTAAGTTTTCAGCTGTGACCTGTTTGAAAGGGTCATCATATAATGCTGACATTTGATCAAAGAATTCATCTAGAGATCCCAGTATTGCATCATCATTTTCAAAAAAAGAGTCAGCCCAAGCCCTAGGTTCCCCCCTCAAATATGATATCACAGTGAGCACTCTTGATCTTTCTGTGGGATAAGTACGTGGCTTTAATTGAAAAAGCAACAAACAGGAATTTTTAAACTCTCTAAATCTTGAACGGTCACCAGAGAATTTTTCTGGGGGGGAGACCATAGGTTCAGGGATAGAATCTGCACTTGCAGGTTTAGGTGCCAGAGTCTCTCTTAAGCAGGCCTTCAAAGCCTGATTTTCCACTTGTAATTCATGGAAAGAACCTGATAAAGCTTCTAATCTGTCTGACAGGACTTGAACTTTATCACTTAAATGATCTTGTTCCATAATTTCTGTTGAAAGTATATGTTTAGTATAGGATAATTCTGTGTACACAAACACTAAATCCTTTCTTCCTTATGGCTGGTTAATTCTGTAATAGTCTGTATTTGTAGCAGTTTGAACAAGCATTTAATTTTGTTATATAAATAAGAACCAACAATTTCCTCAAAGGTAGGTTTGTAACATAAAAGAAGCTTGATGAATTCGTTGTCAGTGCTTCATATAATGTATTACTATTTGCCCAATAAGTGGCAGTTTATTAACTTCATAAACTGTATTACTTTCAGGGCATTTGATAATGCAAACAGTTCAAATAAAACAGTAACATAAAATATAGTATTCCTTAATTAGGCAGGTAAAGTTCATCAAAATAAGTAATGATAACGATTAATAGTAAAATAATTGGGTCTGACCTGAGAACACATGAATTGTTACTTGTCCGTTTGTTATGAACAGCAGCGTGGTACTCAGAGGGAGAGCGGTTGCGGCTGCAGCTGATGACGTCACCGCTACTTGCTGTGCTGTGTATGAAGCTGCTTGAATCCTGTTACCTTGTGAATGCTTCAGAGTTTGATGTTGAGTTAGTTTGATTCCCTTGTAGTATGCAATATCTTCCGGAGTTGAATTGAGTAAAAGAGCTGCTAGAAGTAGGAATGAAAAATAAGAGATGTTATCAGAACTTCTTCAAATAAGAAATTATGAGACTGTTGGAGAGTGAGGAAAACTCCCAGTGTAACGCTTGTGCTGTGAATCAATTCTCAATTAACCAGCAATGAATGCTGGGGGGAAGTGCTTGATATAGGAGGCTCTTAAAGGGACAGATCATTAGCAAGCAGTAACCCTGACACAATCCAAAGCAGTCCTAGCCAACATAATAATGTTATAAAGATAGATGTCAGGTAAGGCAAGACCTGCCATATTACGAGATTGCATTAATTTTTTCAGAGCAATACGCGGTTTTTTATTACTCCAAATAAATTTGGAGAACGACCTATAGATAGCTTTAATGTCAGCTGTTGGAATCAAAAGAGGAAGATTTTGTAAGAGATACAGCAAGCGTGGAAAAACAATTGTTTTTATTACATTTACTCTTGCCGTTATTGATAACGGGAACTGCATCCATACTTCCAAATCGGATATAATTTTCTTAATAAGAGGAGCAAAATTAATGTTATACCAAGTTTTAGGGTTCGAATTGAGGTATATACCCAAATACTTAATTGTCGCTACTTCTTTAAAAGGCAACCATTGAGGGCTATACTCCGACCTTCTTATCCACATCAGTTCACTCTTTCCACAATTAATTTTATACCCTGAGAAGGAACTATATGTCTCTAGGCACGCTAGCACAATTGGGATTTCTTGGGAAGTATTCTCCACGCAAATCAGCAGATCATCTGCATACAGAAGAGTTTTAAGAGTATGTTCCCCTAGCCTAACCCCCTTAATGGAGCTTCTTAACCAGGTTGCCAAAGGTTCGATGGCCATATTAAACAGCAGGGGAGATAGAGGACACCCCTGTCTGGTTCCCCTACTAAGGTTAATCTGTGGAGAGAGAACTCCGTTAATTAACAAATATGATATTGGATGTTTATACAGATTCTGTATAAATAGGGAGAACTGATCTTTAAATCCCATTTCTGCTAACACTCTAAAAAGATGTTTCCAAACGATAGAGTCAAAAGCTTTCTCAGCATCCAATGTAATGATGGCGGAGTCAACTCTACTAAACCTCGGGTTTTTATCTGAATTCCATACAGCGTCCATGTAATTAATTACTCTACGAATATTCTTAGATGAGTTCCTTGTTTTCATAAAACCTACCTGATCTGGATGTATAAGCTTGTCAAGACATTTGGAAAGTCTCTCCGCAATAATAGCCGTAAGAATTTTATAATCGGCATTCAAGACTGATATTGGTCTATAAGAAGCTAATTCCTCACTATGTTTATCCTTCTTCAAGATTAGAGAAATATTTGCTGCAGAGAAAAATCTAGACGGCACCATGTTCATACCATAATAACTATTAAACAATTTCTCTAATGTGTATTTAATCTCCTCCGCCAGTATTTTCAAAAATTCTGCCGGAAGACCATCAGGGCCGGGAGCTTTATTAAGTTTAGCCTTATCTATACTCTTAAGAATTTCATCGACTGTAATAGGGCTATTTAGAGCCACCAGCTCTGCTTCAGATACCTTTGGCATCACAATACCTGCCCAGAAGCTTTCCAAATTGAGCTCATCAATATCAGGCGCTGTATATAACTTCTGATAATAATTATAGAATACATTACTAATATCTTCCAACTCCGTATATCTATATTTCTCGTCACGGATGGCAAGAATATAATTCTTTTTCTTTCTATTTTGTACCAGTTTTGCAAGGTATTTCGCCGAGGAACCATGTATACCTTTGTACAAAAGACTAGATTTTAACTCTTCTTCTTGCGATTTACTTTTCATGAAGACATCTCGAGCCTGCCTCGCTTTAATATAATTATCCCAATTAATGCTCCCTTGCTCTGAAATAAACTTTCTGTAAGAGTTTCTCACCTGGTTAGAAAGTTGTGTTTCCCGTGCATTCATTTTTTTCCTTTGAACACAAAGATATGCCTTAATTTCCCCACGCAGAAAAGCTTTGGACGCTTCCCAAAATATTTCTATTTTATCATAATAAGCGCTATTGTAAACTGTATACTCCTTCCACTTTAGTTTTAACCACTGTGAAAATCTTACATTATTAAGCAGATATTTAGGAAAAAAGAAGCCTACGTTTTTACCTTTAGGCTGCCGGATAGTGTCAAAAGAGATCGATATTATTGCATGATCCGAGATCATTATATCATTTATACAGGCCTTCATTTTCAAAACAGATAAAGTCTCGGCAATCAAAAAAAAAATCTATCCTTGAAAAGGTTTTGTGGACTTTGGATTCACATGTATAAGTACAAGAATCCGGATGTTTTATTCTCCAAATATCTACTAACTTTAGCTTATGACAAAATCTCTTAAAATATTTGGCTTGCTTATTGTATTCTGCCGAATTTCTTGTGCCATATCTCTCCAACTCCGGGCATAACGACATGTTAAAATCCCCCCCAACAATCAAATTTTGATTAATGTAAGGGAATAACTTCATCCTCATTTTTTCCCAAAATCCACTTGAAAACCTATTTGGGCCGTAAATGTTGCACAATACTAGTCTTGTGTCATTAATTTGAACATGGACTAAAATGTATCTTGCGTTCTCATCCCTCTCTATGTTCACCACCTTATATGATAGATTTTTATTAAAAAGTATTGCGACCCCATTTTTCCTAGCTATGCTGGGGGTGGCGACCACCTCCCCCACCCATTTAGATTTAAGCTTTGGGATTTCAGAGGCTTTAAGGTGCGTTTCCTGTAAAAACACTATACTCGGATCTAATTTACCAAGTCTTTTAATAATTAATTTACGCTTAATTGGGGATGTCACCCCTCCCACATTCCAAGATAAAATCTTCATATTACTTATTAATACCATCTAAGACGAACTTTATTAAAGTTGCCTGGTCCCTGCCCTGCAAGTCACCCTACCCCAAATGAGACATAAATTGGAGAAAGAAAGAAAGAAAAAAAAAAAAAAAAAAAAAAAAAAAACTCCCTTACAACTGCATAACAACATTCATACCATAATACTATACAAAAAAGAAATATAATAAACCATACTGGCCGGGTAGCTCTCACTAATGGTGACCACCGAATATCACTTCCTGACAAACCAAAGAAAAATAAAAAAGATAGCCATCCGCTCAGATACCATCCCTTGGGCATCTTTTGACAGGCCTCTGTCACTGTTTTGAGTGTATAAAATTCTTTACCTCCGAGACTTCCGCGAAGGTCAGCCTACTGTCCCCATCCTCTACTATAATCTTAGCCGGGTATATCATCCAGGCACGAAAGCCGGCCTTAATAAGTTGGGAGCAGAACGGGGCCATCAGCTTCCTCCTCGCCGATGTCTCAGAGGAAAAATCCTGAAACAATAGGATCTTGTGATTTCCTATCATAAGCGGGGCCTTTTTCCTATAAATTTTGAGGATTTCAACCTTATCTTGGAACTTTAAAAGTTTAAAGATAACCATTCTATCTTTTGTTCTACTATTACCTGAGAAATTTCTAGGGCCCACCCTATGAGCTCTTTCTATGGATAGGGGTATTTGCTGTGGGGGGAACCCTAACACTTGGGGCAATAGAACAGCTGCAAATTGCATGAGATCATCAAATTCAGTGGACTCAGGCAAGCCTACAATTCGAATGTTATTACGCCTCGAGCGATCTTCTAGATCCTCGAGGCGTAACTGCATAGAATTGATTTTAGTATCATAGCTAGAGACAGTCTCCTCTTGAATATGGAGTCTGTCTTCCAGTGTTGAGATTCGATCCTCTGCCTCCTGCATACGGGAGGCAAATTGTCTCATCTCTGTGGATAGGACACTTAAATCTGCGGAAATAGTCCCCAATTCTTTTTTTATGCTCTCAAATTGGGGGGGGTAAAAATATCTACAAGTTGGGAAATTAATGTGTGCGTTTCAATAGAGATATTGTCTGGTATATTTTCTTCACTGGCGTCTGCCAGTTTAGCTTTTTTATCCTTCCTAACAGGCATTCTTGGTGAATTACCCTTCCCTTGTGTAACAAATTTTTCCATGTGAATGTGAAAATAAATTAATATAAAGGGGAAAGAAGAAAAACCCCCTTTACAAAAAAAAGTGTACTTCAAGGACCCCGCGGTCCTGGCAAAAACCTAGGAAAATCAAGGAGTGTACAAAAAACAAAAGATAAAGTGGAAACACGTGAACATCCGGTGTCACATCCGGGGATAATTAAGTGATAAAAAAAAAAAAAAACAAAAAAAAAACCAAACAATTTTTACCCAACAAACAACGTGAATTTAAAGCCTGATACCCAGGACGCTCTCTGGAGCTATTTTTTGCCTAAATTCAATTACCACCAGACAATGATAAAGATATAGACGCTTGCCAATCCCCTTGCAACCCTTGTCATATATTCTGAAAACACAAAAAAAATATTTTTTTCTCAAATATGCAATACAGGACACCCACAGTAAATATAATTGAAAGAAAAAAATATGTTATACCCCTATAGTGATACAGAGACTCCAATAAGCAGCGGTAATATGGCCCGTATTTCAGTAATTCTGCAGTTTCCCTTTAGAAAATTCTAGATAACTGTCATATAGCAGACAACTATAAATCAAAAATAGAGGGTAAGACACCAACAGCCTGCAATTTGATTATATAGATACAATGTGAAGATGTACAAAAAGCCTTTCCTAGTTGTTTATGACTTATACCCTTAACTTATACAGTTCACTGATGTTGTCAGATATCACAGAATGTCTAGAAAAAGAAAATGTCCAGAATGAATGGCTTCTGACCACCTGGCTAGTAGGACACTTGGCAGTCGTAAAGGCCTCCCCTCTGTCCAGACTAGGCCCACAGGACAATTGCCACTATATCTTCTTTCTCTCCGCTTTCTCACTTTCCTTCTTTTATCTCCCTTTGTTCCAATCTTCAGAACAGACCGCCAATTCTTAGAGGGCCTGACCTTCACCCAGCACTTAGCAGAATATATTGTTTCAAAGTTCGGCCCAAAAAGCCCTTAGTTAAATACAACCTTCAGCCAGAAGGAGTGGGGAGATCTATACCGATAAACATAGTACAGTAAGAAAAGGACAGTACCTGTAAGGTGATAGGAAAAGGGATCCCATCCCCACCTGGCAAGAAATTCTCAGCTCCTGCAGTCTCCGTCAGCGCCTAGGAAGCAGCCACCTGCGAGGGGTCTAAAGCAGGTTAATTCAGTCGAAATACAGACTTCCTCTAGGCAGGGCTATATTTATCTTTAAAGCGCTTTCCGATGGTACCACCACACAAGCAACTGACCAGGCGGCTGCACAATATCAATGCCTTACTGGTATATCTCCAATGCTGCAGTTACCCTGTAACGGTTCCAGGTGCACCGCTCTCTTGTGCGCTCAGCATAGCACGCCCAGTCTGCCGATCAGGAAAGAACTTTGTGGATCTTCGCACTCTGCCGGTATCTGGTCCCGTTCTCTACAGGCATCTGCGCCCGATAGGCGTACCTTCCGTCTATTGCATAGGATATTCCTTGGCAGCCAGGTTGCTCTCCGCTAGCTGAACCGGCTTCCCTCCCAGAGTGTGTAGCGTTTATGCCCTGCTTCCTTCCATGCAGCAGCAGCTTGCGGGGTGAAACCCCGAGGAAAATAAAAAGTTCAGCAAATGAATTGCTAGCACCATCGGCTAGGGAGGACTCCAAAACTCGGGCGGGCCGTAGCCTCGCAGAGCGCCACACACAATCCTGGCAAGCTCTCCAGGGCAAGTGGCTTGGAGTGGGGAGCGATAACTCAGCGTCCTCTCACAACGCAGGTATGCAGGTGAATTGCACAACACCTGCACAGCACCTCCCCCAACGGAAGTCCTCTCTGTGAAATTTCTTAACTTTGCAGAAAAAGAGGAAATCCTAAAACACTCACGTCAGAAAAAACAAATCACACATGCTGGTATAGACATCCAGATCTTCACAGATTTAAGCCCAACTACTCTGCAAAAGCGTAGAGACTTGCAACCTGTGACAACGGTTCTGAGGGCCCAGAAGATCCCTTACAGATGGGGGTTCCCAGTAAGCCTCACAGCTACAAAGGGAGACAAATCAGCAGTACTCCGCACATTAGAAGATATTCCTGCTTTTTGTGAAACGCTACAGATAGAGATCCCAGTCCCCACGGACCTACTACAGCCACGCACAAATAGAAAACTCCTCACAACAAGCTCCAGAGACAACTTGAATCCACCTTTCTCCAAGCCCACAGAAAACTAGGATCTCACCTTGGAGGGAAATCTTATTTGTGGGCTTTTGCTATCCACTCTTCAGCATGGACATGATGTATGCTGTTACTGAGAATAGAAAAATGTCCATAAGCTCAACACTCTCAGGACAGATGAGTATCTTACTTCTGTAAATGTACATGATAGTGTTGTTTAATAATGCCATTCAAATGTTTAACTTGTACCTAGAAACTGTATGTTTGGGACTTGTGAATAATGAGATCCAAGTATAGACACTGAACACCACTAATATACAGGTTCAGCTCTAAGAAGTAGTATACCCTTCACATGCTCTACTTGGATTTTATATCCACAACCCCCTGCATGCCGAGATCTCATGTACAAACATGAGTGACATATATTTATTTTAACTCATGCTTGGTGCCCCTGGGAAAGAGGGCCCCTTCCCTCAATTCGTGCACCAAGGTTATAATAGTTTTGATTTATCGTTTAGTTCAGATTATATTTACCTTTGTGTTACCAAAGTGCCTATACTGAGCTTTACTTACCTAACTGTTACTGGCATTTGATTTCCTTCCCCTACCTATCCTCTACCCCTACCTAAATCACAGGGCAATCACATAGGCCTAGTCATTTGGCGATACAGCACTCACATAACCATTGGAGCTAGGTGGGACTGTCCATACAAGAAGCCCGTAGTTCCCAGCACACACTAGCATAACTCACAAACTGGATATGGCTACACCCCCCAAAACGCATAAGATAAACATCTTATCCGTTAATGTCAAAGGGTTTAATATCCCCCAAAAAAGGTCAATCATTACACATGATTTAAACAGGCTAAAAGGTGACATAGTCCTACTTCAGGAAACACACTTCAAAAAAGGGGCTGAACCAAGATGGTTTAACCGTTCATACCCCACTGCTTATTTCTCTTCTGGACCAGCGAAGAAATGTGGGGTGGGTATTCTCATCAGACAAAATATACCTCTGAAAATTACAAACATAGAAAAAGACACAGAGGGTAGACTGCTTATACTGACTGGCTTATTACATGGGCGACCGATTACAATAATAAACGTTTATTTCCAAAACAGGGCACAGGCTGCATTCATGCGGACTCTGTCCGGAAAAATTCTGGACAATATGAAGGGGGTGACATTTTTGGGTGGAGACTTAAACGTACCACTACACCCAGAGATAGACACGTCAAGAGGCAACTCAAACATACCCAGAAGAGATATCAACCATATAAATGGCCAAATAAATACATTAGCTTTATATGACATATGGCGCACATTCCATCCATCGGTCAGAGACTATACCTTTTTCTCCAGCCCACACGGTATATACTCAAGACTCGATTATATATTTACTGATTCTATAGGCCTTACAATGATCAGACATACCTCGATACATCCCACTACATGGTCAGATCACGCACCAGTGACTTGCCAATTAGAGTGGCCTGACACCCCGATCACGCCATATATATGGCGGTTAGATGACAGTTTACTAGACCACCCGGTTGATACAACCAGACATCGACAAAACCTTATCGGAATACTTTCGGATTAATGATACCCCAGACGTGACATTATCAAACATTTGGGAGGCACACAAATGTGTCGTGAGGGGAGTGTTACTGAAACATAAAGCAAACTTAATTAAACAAAATAGGACCAGATATGACAATACACTCCAAGACCTCAGGAAATTAGAACAAGAACATAAAAAAATCCCAAAAACACAGAACTTAAAAACCGTCTGGATTACACCAGGCAGGAGTTTAATACATTACTACAACATGAACAGCACAAAAGAGCTCTTCAGTTACGCCAGCGCTACTATGAACAAGGGGATAAGGCGGGGAAACTGCTGGCAAGAGCACTTAAGCGTAGACAGCTTAAAACGCATATACACCACATTAAGAATAAGGCTAACCAGATGAAGCACGACAGTGCATCAATTGCCGAGGTATTCCGTTCATACTTCTCATCCCTGTATAATCTAAGTTCTAAGACAGCTGACAACCTCACATTAGATACAAAGAAAAAAATAATAGCTGACTATCTAGAAGGAGTCGATTTACCCAAACTAGACAAAGACCAGGCAGAAAAACTAGACTCACCGTTCCACATTAAAAAAATTCAAGACGCAATAAAATCCCTCTCCTCAGGGAAAAGCCCAGGTCCAGACGGATTTGGAGTAAAATATTATAAAAAATTTGTGCATATACTTGCTCCGAAGATGCTACTTCTCTTTAACTCAATTAAACAGTTAGGAGGCTTTCCGGCTTCTATGCTAGAGGCACATATTATCATGATACCAAAACCCGGCAAAACCCCAGACCCACCCGAAAACTTCCGCCCGATCTCCCTTCTGAATACAGACATAAAGGTGTATGCCAAAATACTAGCAAATAGATTAAACCCCCTGCTCACGCAATTAATATCTTCTGATCAGGTTGGTTTTATACCAGGGAGGGAGGCAAGAGATAATGGGACAAGGCAGGGGTGCCCACTGTCACCTCTCCTGTTTGCAATGTCCATACAGGTTCTAGCTTGTAAGATCAGATCACAAAAGGAAATAAAAGGCATTCTCACTAAAGATAGGGAGTATAAGTTGGCAATGTATGCTGACGACATACTGTTAACACTGACCAAAATAGGGAGCTCCCTCCCATCTCTGTTAAAAACCTTTGAGGAGTATGGCAAAGCCTCGAACTTCCATTTAAATCTGTCCAAGTCTGAACTAATTAATATCAATGCCCCAGTACCAGTCATATCAGCTCTCAGATCTATATGCCCCATCAAAATACAACAATCCCAAATAAAATATCTAGGCATTCAAATCACCCAACATTTTAGCAACCTAGTCAAACATAATTACATACCACTCTTAAAAGAAATTACAAATGATTTGTCTAGGTGGAAAAATAAAACACTGTCCTGGATAGGTAGAATACACGCCGTAAAGATGAACGTCCTCCCTCGCATCCTATACGTTCTACAGGCTCTGCCTATCCCCCTACCAAAAGATTACCTAAGCCAGCTACAGGGCAACATAGAGAAGTTCATATGGAATGGAACCAAACCTAGAGTCCCTAGAAAAACTTTGCATTTGCCAAGGGAGGGGGGTGGATTGGGCTTACCAGATCTCAGCCTGTACAGGATGGCAATACTCTTGCAGAGAATAGTGGAGTGGAGCCATAATCTAGATACCAAGCAATGGATCGACATAGATAGGGAGATACTACATGTTGACAATGTGGGAGGGTTGGCCTGGTTACAAGCAAAACAGAAACCAGAACATATTAACGACTTCCCGTTGCTAGCGGAGGTATACTGATAGCCACTAGCACACATATAACAGCCAGACCGGCACCACTGACCCCACTTCTGGGGAATCCTGACCTCCCATTCATGACAAAGCATAAACCACCCTCAAGTAAACCGAGTCAGTTGAAAGACCACATACTCAATACAGTTATGAGTGAGGGGAAGATATTACCGCTGTCAGGCCTAGGGGAGATAGTAGGTGAACATCCACAAAATTGGTATATACATGCACAGTTATCTCACTTTGTGAACACACATAGATCGCAAAATAACCTAAAAAGACGACTTACACGTTTTGAGAACCTGTGCACTTTACCGCTCCCCCACCATCTAATATCAAAACTATACAAGTTACTAATGAACTTTGACGATGAACAACTACCCTCATATTGCCATAAATAGTCCAGAGAATTAAACTCAGAAATTTCATATGCAGAATGGACGCGGATTTTCCGCAACCACAAAAAAGCATCAGTCTCTGCCAAGGTTCAAGAAATGAACTTTAAATTTATGTCCAGGTGGTATCTTACCCCTGTGAGATTACAAAAAATCTACAAACAGGCGAGCGATAGATGTTGGAGGGGATGCGGAATAGCTGCAGATATGCATCATGTGTGGTGGGGCTGTGAGAAAATGGGAAACTTCTGGGAACATATTATAAGACACATAAACAAAACTCTGGACACACAAATCGCCATAGACCCTAAGATACTGCTGTTTCATAACCTGCCAAACCTTAAAGATGACTCCAAACAAAACCTCTTGTTTATAATGCTTAATAGCGCTAAATCACTGATACCGCTAAATTGGAAATCTACAGAAATCCCTAGCCTGGCATCTTGGAAACAGCAAGTAGACAATCTCCTCCTTATGGAAAGATACCACTTCCTGGTGATAGGCAAATTAGAAACACATGAATACATGATGATGCGATGGAACGCACATAAGGATGATTGACATAGAAATACAGTAAGATTTGGGATATTTCGGCTTATAGACCAACACCACTAATCCGCCAAACATACACTCTTTAGTTAGATTTGCCCTGACAACTGCTTTCCCTTTCTCTCTTCCCTACCCTACTTCTCCACCCCTAATGCCGTTACAATTGTTACAATTTGTTATATACCTCATCTACATACGAAGTAGCTGAGCAATTCAGCATATGTTTCATAAATAAATTATGATTAGATGGACACTACTCTTTTCCAAACGGAGATCTCGATCACATAACCCTCACCACCCAACTTTGACTATAGACTCTTCTCAGCCCAAAAGTGGTTGGAGAAAACACCTGGGGTTGGTGGAGGTTAAGCTATATAACTAATTCCGAGCTCAGAAAAGACTCAAACTTGTCAATCTTCAGTTTTCAGAAACCATTACTGTTTATTTATGTTATTCTTCTGGAATGTTATACAGGCTCACATTGTAGCCAGAGCCAAGTTTGTATATTGGATTTTATGTTAATAAAGCTCTTTGGAAAAAAAAAAAAAAAAAAAAAAAAACTGCTACACAATTCTATAGCCCTATGTGAAAATCCAGGATCACCCTATGCTCTGGGTCTAAATGAACTTACTTTATAGTAGACTATACAAAAACCTGCCTGAAGACTTATATAAAACTTTATGTAACTGGATAGAATCCAGACATGATGCCGCAACAGATGGGAGCACCAGGTATTCTGAGGCAGACATAACTGATAACATGGACGTTAACTAGAAGAGTGGACTCATACAACACAGTAACTTTATACAATCTGAGATGATTGCAGACAGCACCCTAGCTGATGTGATTGGTGTGTGTGGTGATTGACAGCAGACCAGTCAACAGCACCTCCCCATGCAATACCAGGTTGAATCAAAACATAAAACCCAATTATTTTTTTTCAGGATTCAGATAGAACATACAAACAATTTTAAACAACTTTCCAATTTACTTCTATTATCATTCCCTTGATATCCTTTTGCTGAAGGAGCAGCAATGCACTACTGGGAGCTAGCTGAACACATCTAATCAGCCAGTCACAAGAGACAAATGTGTGCAAGCACCAATCACCAGCTAGCTCCCACTAGTGTAGGATATGTACATACCTTTATTCAATGATGGATACCAAAAGAACGAAGCACATTTGAAAATAGAAGTAAAATAACATGCTCTATCTGAATCATGCATGTTTAATTTTGATTTTCATATCCCTTTAAGATGGAATGGATAGATCATCTAAATCATCTAAATGACCCAAAAAGTTCAGCTGCAGAGACTTCAAAGGAAACTTAAAAAATCTGCAGCAGCCTCTAGAAAACCAATAGTCACTTTTACAAAACATTGTCACATAAATGTGAATTTCCTTACCACCAAAACCTTACCTTGGACATTATCTCATCTGATAGAAAACTCCAGACAGATATCAAACTGGAATAACAACTAATATGTTTTGTATAGATAGCACTAAAAATCATTAGATAAACTATTCTTGAGCTAGACCCCATTATTTAGTTTTGGCCATTTTTATCATATAATATGCAATGAAGAATCTGCCCTGATCTTTCCTAGTTGCTCCACTAATCTGGGATGTTCTACAAGCTGGTGTCGTTTGGGGCTTAGCCTGACAAGCCCCAAATGTTCTGAAGATGCCTTACCCAAATATTGGAAAATAAATATACTGGTATAAAAAAAATAGTTCTATTGAATTAACTGAACAAGTGTATATATAGACTGTCACTATATAATGTCAAAAGGCCATTCTTTTTTATTGGTCCCAAATGGAACTCAGAAAGAAAAAACCTTGTCAACTGCATGATAAATGCCAATGGGAACATATAATTTGACGGTAGATAAGAACCAAAAGGCCAATCAAGCCTACCCATATTACTATTTTCTTAGGATAGCCTTATGCATGTCTCAGGTATTTTTGAATTATTTTACAATCCTTGTGTTCACAACCTCTTTTGGAAGTTTATTCCATGAATCCACCACCCTTTCTGTAAAAAAATGCTTCCTAACATTTCTCCTGAATCTGCTACCCTCTAACTTAAAGGGACACTGAACCCAAATTTTTTCTTTCGTGATTCAGATAGAGCATGACATTTTAAGCAACTTTCTTATTTACTTCTATTATCAAATTTTCTTTATTCTCTTGGTATCTTTATTTGAAATGCAAGAATGTAAGTTTAGATACTGGCCCAGTTTTGGTGAACATCCTGTGTTGTCCTTACTGATTGGTGGATAAATTCATCCACAAATCAAAAAGTGCTGTCCAGAGGTCTGAACCAAGAAAAAAAGTTTAGATGCCTTCTTTTTCAAATAAAGATAGCAAGAGAACGAAGAAAAATTGATAATAGGAGTAAATTAGAAAGTTGCTTAAAATTGCATGCTTTATTTAAATCATGAAATAAAAAAATTGGGTTCAATGTCCCTTTAAGATCGTGACCCCTTGTTTTGGTATATATTTTTTTTGTGGAAATGCATTTCATATATTTGAAGATTTTTATTGTCACCTCTGTTCCTTCTCTCCTCTAAACTATACATATTTAGATCCTAGAGTATTTCCTTGTATGTTTTATATTTTAGATCATGTACCATTTTAGTAGCGCTCATTTGGACAGTTTCTAGTGTATTTATATCCTTCTGGAGATATGGTCTCCAGAACTGTACACAATACCCCAGATGAGGTCTAACTAGTGATCTGTAAAGTGGCATAAGAACCTTCCTATTTCTGCTACTAATACCTCTTCCAATGCTACCAAGTATTCAACTGGCTGCATGGTTGCATTGTTTACAAAATCTTAAATAATCTTTAGTTACACTTAGTAATGTACCATTGAGACTATAACTAGCCTTTGGACTTTTGGATCCTATATGCATAATTTTTCCCTTGGTAATATTACATTTTAGATCTCATTTATATGCCCAGTCCTTCAGTTTTTAATATCACTGCTCATTTGATCCACCCTTCCATGAACATCAACTCTGTATTATCTGCAAAGATTCAAACCTTCCCCTGAAGCCCACTTCCAATATCACTGATGAACATGTTAAACAAAACAGGCCCAAGAACTGATCCTTGAGGAACACCACTAGTAACTGACCCCTAAATTGAATGTACTCCATTAATTTAAACCCTCTGCCTTCTATCCTTAAAGGGATAGTTAACCCCTTAAGGACCAACAACGTGCAGGGTATGTCCTACAAAAAATGTCCTTAACGACCAAGGACGTACCCTGTATGTCGTTGGTCCCTTCAAGCGGTCGAAGCGATCCTGATCGCTTCCATCTGCTTTCCTGTTATTGCAGGTATGCCTCGATATTGAGGCATCCTGCAATAACAGTTTTTAGCCATCTGATGCAGAGAGAACCACTCTGTGGCCCTTTCTGCATCGGACATCGATGGCCACGATCGTTGGTGGGTGGGAGCCGATGTGGGAGGCGGGTGGGCGGCCATCAGTGGGAGGAATTAGTCATAGGGGGACAGGATCATGGGCGGAGTCACCGGGAGCGCGCACGGGCTCGGGGAGCGGGCGCGTGCATGTGGTGGGAGCGGGTGGGAACCGCTACACTATAGAACATTTGGCCAAATAAAGTGGGAGAGAGGAGGGAGGGAATTGTGATCTAAGGGATCTGGGAGGGGTTGGTTTTTGAGGGGGGAAGCTACACTACAGAAAAATAGGGAAAAAAAAGAAAAAAAAACAACAACATTTTATTGTAAACTGGGTACTGGCAGACAGCTACCAGTACCCAAGATGGCGCAAATAAGGTAGAGGGGAAAAGTTAGAAAGTTTGTATGCCAATGACACCCAAATCTACCTCTCTGCACCAGACCTACCTCCTTCCTTACTAACCGGTGTTAATAACTGTCTATCTCATACCTCATCTTGGATATCCTCTCAATACCTTAAGCTAAATCTCTCCAAAACTGAACGCCTTATTTT
This sequence comes from Bombina bombina, assembly GCF_027579735.1. Lineage (NCBI taxonomy): Eukaryota > Metazoa > Chordata > Amphibia > Anura > Bombinatoridae > Bombina > Bombina bombina. The sequence goes on along the minus strand of NC_069501.1, from coordinate 1,073,153,123 downwards.
TCCCCCTTCTTCTAATATCTCCACCCCAAATTTTCTATAGCTGTTGATAATTCCATCATTACCCCTACCCTGCATGCCCGATGTCTTGGGGTCACACTTGACTCAGACCTTTTCTTCACTCCTCACATTCAATCCTTGGCTAAAGCCTAATGCTTCCACCTTAAAAACATCTCTAAAATTAGACATTACCTTACACAAGATACAACTAAGATTTTAATCCACTCTCTCATCCTTTCACGCCTCAACTACTGCAAATCAGCTAGGTAGTCCTCTCTGGTCTACCTAGCTGCCGCATAGCTCCTTTACAATCCATTATGAATGCCTCTGCCAGGCTCATCTTCCTTACACGCCGCTCTTCATCTGCTGCACCTCTCTGCCAATACCTTCACTGGCTTCCTCTTGCCTCTAGGATTAAACACAAAATCCTCAACTGCATTGCTCCCCCCTCCATTTCAGACCTTGTCTCCAGATACTCTCCCTCCCGTCCCCTTCAATCTGCTCACGATCTCCTCCTCTCTTGTTACTTCCTCACATTCCCGTTTACAGGACTTCTGCAGACTGGCCCCCATCTTGTGGAACTCCCTGCCTCGCTCCACAAGACTCTCCCCTAGTTTTAACAGCTTCAAGCACTCCCTAAAGACTCTACTATTCAGGGATGCATACAACCTACGCTAACCTTTCCTAACTCCATTGCTTTCCCCTTAAACCCCTTAGAATGTAAGCCTATGAGCCCAGCTGTTTGTAGATCGCCTTCATATGAGCCGACTACAACAGTGAAACTCTCGGCAGGGCCCTCTACCCATTTGATCCCTACAAAAGTTATCCTGTATACCGACTATGTTTACAGCGCTGCAGAATCTGTTGGCGCTCTACAAATACCCTGATAATAATAATAATAAGAGAGCTGTTTGGGGGGGGGGGGGGAATCAGGGAGGTTGGGAGCTAAGGGGGGATCCTACACAGCAGAATGTTTTTTTTATAAATATATATATATATATATATATATAAAATACCTTTTATTTTAGTACTGGCAGACTTTCTGCCAGTACTAAAGATGGTGGGGACAATTGTGGGGTGGGGGAGGAAAGAGAGCTGTTTGGGAGGGATCAGGGGGTGTGATGTGTCAGGTGGGAGGCTGATCTTTACACTAAAGCTAAAATTAACCCTGCAAGCTACCTAATTAACCCCTTCACTGCTGGGCATAATACACGTGTGGTGCGCAGCGGCATTTAGCGGCCTTCTAATTGCCAAAAAGCAATGCCAAAGTCATATATGTCTGCTATTTTTGAACAAAGGGGATCCTAGAGAAGCATTTACAACCATTTGTGCCATAATTGCACAAGCTGTTTGTAAATAATTTCAGTGAGAAACCTTAAGTTTGTAAAAACCTTTGTGAAAAAGTGAACGTTTTTTTTTTATTTGATCGCATTTGGCGGTGAAATGGTGGAATAAAAAATACCAAAATGGGACTAGATCAATATTTTGGGTTGTCTACTACACTACACTAAAGCTAAAATTAACCCTAGAGGGTGTTAGTTCATGTGTTTCATATAAATAACATTGCGCTCATGCACGTAGAGTTATTTAAGAGTCAGCACTAATTGCCTGAAATGCAAGTTTGTCAAAATAACTAAGGGAATGGTAAATAAATAAATTATCTATCTTTTTAAACATTAATGTTGTTTACTATCCCTTTAACCCTTTGAGTGCTAAGCACTTTCCCACCTGGGTGCTAAGGTTTTCTTAAAGTTTTTTATTTTATTTATTTCAGATCCCCAAGACTTACACCGTTGGAAAGGTTAGGCGATTACCTTTCCAACAATGGGTCTTGGGGGTCTGTAGCTGCTTAGATGCTTGAGATACAGGCTTCTAAGCAGCATGCCCCCTGCTCCTATATTTAACATTGTTAATGTTAAATAAAGTTGCTCGGTGACGTCATCACGTTTATTGCGCGGTGACGTCACCACGCAAAACGGAAGCCCCGGCGATGCCTTTCATTATGCAGCACCGAACCCCGGGGTAGGAGCGGGTGGGAGCCCCCAGATCTCCCTCAAGTTGGGAGAGTGCTAGTGACGGCTCTGAGCCGTCATTAATAGCACCAGAGTGGGAAACTCTGTGACGGCTCAGAGCCGTCATTAGCACTCAAGGGGTTAAGACAGCATTCTACCTACTTATAGTGACAGTATACACCAATTTTCATATAACTGCATGTAATAGACACTACTATAAAGCATAATATGCACAGATACTGATCTATAAATTCAGTATAAAACCTGTTTAAAAACTTAGAAGCTTCAAGTTTAGCACTGTTGATTAGATAAGCAGAAACAGCCAGGGAAAGTGGCTTAATTGCAGACACCCCCCCCCCTTCCCTGCATATGAAAAGACAGATTATACAAACAGAAGCCAGCAGTACACTGGAAAAGCGCATCTACTGACACTGAGGGGCTTGGTTAGGAGTTGGAAAATGTGCACAATGTTTTTAAAAAATAAGCAAAACTATACATTGTTACAAAAACTCCCAGATGGGCTATGTAAATAGATAATCTTCAAAACCTTTATGCAAAGAAAAATTTGGTGTATTATTGCCCTTTAACAATCTTAACATCTACTCCAAGTCAATACATTTTGTGAATAAGTTTGTTGTGTGGGACAGTGTCAAATGCTTTGCTTAAAGGGCCATTATACACTCATTTTTTCTTTGCATAAATGTTTTGTAGATGATCTATTTATAAAGCCCATAAAGTATGTTTTTTTTTTTAAATGTATAATTTTGCTTATTTTTAAAGAACATTGCTCTGATTTTCAGACTCCTAACCAAGCCCCAAAGTTTTATTTGAATACCGTCAGCTACCGCCAGCTACCTTCTCCAGCTTGCTCCTGTTTGTGTAAAGGGTCTTTTCATATGCAAAAGAAGGGGGGGGGGGAGGAGTGTCTTATTTCCCACTTGGGCTTTCCAACTGCCTTTTCAACAGAGCTAAACTGAAAGCTTCTAAGTACGTTTTTAAACCATTTTATACTGGATTTTTATATCAGTATCTGTGCATCTTACTCTTTATAGTAGTGTCTATTACATGCAGTTATATGAAAATGAGTGTATACTGTCCCTTTAAAGTGAAAGTCAATCCTAGCGTTTGTAAAACGCTAAGATTGACCATTGAATCAAAGGGGACTTTCATTCATGAAGTATAACATACTTCATGTAGAAAGCTCCTTTATTTGTTTCAAGCGTTCGTCGTTCTGAGTTGCTAAGGTAGCAACTCGTTCTGAGTTGCTAAGGTAGCAACAAATAAAAGAGCTTTCAGTATGAAGTGTTTTATACTTAATGAATGAAAGTCATCTTTATTTGTTTCAATTGTCAATCCTAGCGTTTCACAAACGCTAGAATTGACTTTCACTTTAAGTCTAGATATGCAACATCTAAGTCTCCTCCCTGGTCTATTAATTTAGTTACATGGTCAAAGAAATCAATTAAATTAGTCTGACATGATTTTCCAGCAGGAAACCTTGCTGTCCCTTGTCTTCTAAGTTGTTTGTCAAGATTCCATTAATTTCCCTGCAATTGAGGTCAAACTGACTGGCCTATAGAATCTTCCCTAACACCCTCTTTATGAAGAGGGACTACGTTATCAATTTGTGAAAAAAATTGTGAAAAAGTGAACAATTTTTTTTATTTGATCTCATTTGGCGGTGAAATGGTGGCATGAAATATACCAAAATGGGCCTAGATCAATAAATTGGGATATCTTCTAAAAAAAAAAATATATATACATGTCAAGCAATATTCAGGGATTCCTGAAAGATATCAGTGTTCCAATGTAACTAGCGCTAATTTTGAAAAAAAGTGGTTTGGAAATAGCAAAGTGCTACTTGTATTTATTGCCCTATAACTTGCAAAAAAAGCAAAGAACATGTAAACATTGGGTATTTCTAAACTCAGGAAACTATTTAGCATGTGTGTTTTTTGGTGTTTGTAGATGTGTAACAGATTTTTGGGGTCAAAGTTAGAAAAAGTGTGTTTTTTTCCATTATTTTCATCATATTTTATAATTTTTTATAGTAAATTATAAGATATGATGAAAATAATGGTATCTTTAGGAAGTCCAATTAATTTCGAGAAAAACAGTATATAATATGTGTGGGTACAGTAAAGGAGTAAGAGGAAAAACTTTAATGATTCAGATAGGGCATGCAATTTTAAACAACTTTCTAATTTACTATTGGCTAAGAGGTGAAAACGTCACCTCTTAGCAAAACAGCGTTCTGCCGTGGGCTGCCTTAGCAACTCAGAATGGCTAACGCTTGAAACAAATAAAGGAGCTTTCAGTATGAAGTGTTTTATACTTAATGAATGAAAGTCATCTTTATTTGTTTCAATTGTCAATCCTAGCGTTTCACAAACGCTAGAATTGACTTTCACTTTAAGTCTAGATATGCAACATCTAAGTCTCCTCCCTGGTCTATTAATTTAGTTACATGGTCAAAGAAATCAATTAAATTAGTCTGACATGATTTTCCAGCAGGAACAGCCAATAGAATGCGAGCTCAATCTGATTGGCTGATCCAATCAGCCAATCGGATTGAACTTGAATCTGATTGGCTGATTCCATCAGCCAATCAGATTATTCCTACCTTAATACCGATTGGCTGATAGAATCCTATCAGCCAATCGGAATTTGAGGGACGTCATCTTGGATGACGTCGCTTAAAGGAACCTTCATTCGTCGGGAGTTCGTCGTGGAGGAAGGATGTTCCGCGTCAGCGGGATGAAGATGGAGCCGGAAGAAAGAAGATTGAAGATGCCGCCTGATAGAAGACTTCAGCCGGATGGAAGACCTCTTCATCCCCCGCTTGGATGAAGACTTCAGCCGGATGATGGACCTCTTCAGCCCCCGCTTGGATGAAGACATCGCCCGGATTGGATGAAGAATTCGGCTTAGCTGAGTGAAGACGACTCAAGGTTGGAAGATCTTCAGGGGGTAGTGTTAGGTTTATTTAAGGGGGGTTTGGGTTAGAGTAGGGTTGTGTGGGTGGTGGGTTTTAATGTTGGGGGGGGTTGTATTTTTATTTTACAGGCCAAAGAGCTGTTTTCTTTGGGGCATGCCCCGCAAAAGGCCCTTTTAAGGGCTGGTAAGGTAATATACCTGGTATCTTTTAAATGTAGAATAGGGTAGGGAATTTTTTTATTTTGGGGGGCTTTGTTATTTTATTAGGGGGCTTAGAGTAGGTGTAATTAGCTTAAAATTGTTGTAATATTTTTATAATCTTTGTAAATAATTTTTTTATTTTTTGTAACAGTTCTTTTTTTGTATTTAATTTATTTAATGATAGTGTAGTGTTAGGTTTAATTGTAACTTAGGTTAGGATTTATTTTACTGGTAATTTTGTATTTCTTTTAGCTAGGTAGTTATTAAATAGTTAATAACTATTTAATAGCTATTGTACCTAGTTAAAATAAATACAAAGTTGCCTGTAAAATAAATATTAATCCTAAAATAGCTGCAATATAATTATTATTTATATTGTAGTTATATTAGGGTTTATTTTACAGGTAAGTATTTAGCTTTAAATAGGATTAATTTATTTAATAAGATTTATTTTATTTCGTTATATAAAAATTATATTTAACTTAGGGGGGTGTTAGGGTTAAACTTAGCTTTAGGGGTTAATACATTTATTATAGTAGTGGTGAGGTCCGGTCGGCAGATTAGGGGTTAATAATTGTAGGTAGGTAGCGGCGACGTTGGGGGGGCAGATTAGGGGTTAATAAATATTATGTAGGTGTCGGCGGTGTTAGGGGCAGCAGATTAGGGGTACATAGGGATAATGTAGGCGGCGGCGGTGTGCGGTTGGCAGATTAGGGGTTAAAAAAATTTAATAGAGTGGCGGCACCTCAGTTTAGGGGTACATAGGTAGTTTATGGGTGTTAGTGTACTTTAGAGCACAGTAGTTAGGAGCTTTATGAACCGACGTTAGCCCATAAAGCTCTTAACTCCTGGCTTTTCTCTGCGGCTGGAGTCTTGTCGTTAGATTTCTAACGCTCACTTCAGCCAAGACTCTAAATACCAGCTTTAGAAAGATCCCATTGAAAAACATAATTTATGCTTACCTGATAAATTTATTTCTCTTGTAGTGTGTTCAGTCCACGGGTCATCCATTACTTATGGGATATATTCTCCTTCCCAACAGGAAGTTGCAAGAGGATCACCCAAGCAGAGCTGCTATATAGCTCCTCCCCTCACATGTCATATCCAGTCATTCGACCGAAACAAGACGAGAAAGGAGAAACTATAGGGTGCAGTGGTGACTGGAGTTATAATTTAAAATTTAGAACCTGCCTCAAATAGACAGGGCGGGCCGTGGACTGAACACACTACAAGAGAAATAAATTTATCAGGTAAGTATAAATTATGTTTTCTCTTGTTAAGTGTGTTCAGTCCACGGGTCATCCATTACTTATGGGATACCAACACCAAAGCTAAAGTACACGGATGATGGGAGGGACAAGGCAGGAACATTAAACAGAAGGAACCACTGCCTGTAGAACCTTTCTCCCAAAAACAGCCCCCGAAGAAGCAAAAGTGTCAAATTTGTAAAATTTGGAAAAAGTATGAAGTGAAGACCAAGTTGCAGCCTTGCAAATCTGTTCAACAGAGGCCTCATTCTTAAAGGCCCAGGTGGAAGCCACAGCTCTAGTGGAATGAGCTGTAATTCTTTCAGGAGGCTGCTGTCCAGCAGTCTCATAGGCTAAGCGTATTATGCTACGAAGCCAAAAAGAGAGAGAGGTAGCCGAAGCCTTTTGACCTCTCCTCTGTCCAGAGTAAACGACAAACAGAGAAGAAGTTTGTCGAAAATCTTTAGTTGCCTGTAAGTAGAACTTCAGAGCACGGACCACGTCTAGATTATGCAAAAGACGTTCCTTCTTTGAAGAAGGATTAGGACATAAGGATGAAACAACAATCTCTTGATTGATATTCTTGTTAGAAACAACCTTAGGTAAAAACCCAGGTTTAGTACGCAGGACTACCTTGTCTGAATGAAAGATCAGATAAGGAGAATCACAATGTAAGGCAGATAACTCAGAGACTCTTCGAGCCGAGGAAATAGCCATCAAAAATAGAACTTTCCAAGATAAAAGCTTAATATCAATGGAATGAAGGGGTTCAAACGGAACACCCTGAAGAACTTTAAGAACCAAGTTTAAGCTCCACGGAGGAGCAACAGCTTTAAACACAGGCTTAATCCTAGCCAAAGCCTGACAAAAAGCCTGGACGTCTGGATTCTCTGCCAGACGCTTGTGTAAAAGAATAGACAGAGCAGAAATCTGTCCCTTTAGTGAACTAGCGGATAAGCCCTTTTCTAAACCCTCTTGTAGAAAAGACAATATCCTAGGAATCCTAACCTTACTCCATGAGTAACTCTTGGATTCACACCAATATAAATATTTACGCCATATCTTGTGGTAAATTTTTCTGGTAACAGGTTTCCGAGCCTGTATTAATGTATCAATAACCGAATCCGAAAACCCACGCTTTGATAGAATCAAGCGTTCAATTTCCAAGCAGTCAGCCTCAGAGAAATTAGGTTTGGATGGTTGAAAGGACCCTGAATTAGAAGGTCCTGTCTCAGGGGTAGAGACCATGGTGGACAGGACGACATGTCCACTAGGTCTGCATACCAGGTCCTGCGTGGCCACGCAGGCGCTATCAGAATCACCGATGCTCTCTCCTGTTTGATCCTGGCAATCAGTCGAGGTAGCAACGGAAAAGGTGGAAACACATAAGCTATGTTGAAAACCCAAGGGGCTGCTAGTGCATCTACCAGCACCGCTCCCGGGTCCCTGGACCTGGATCCGTAACAAGGAAGCTTGGCGTTCTGGCGAGATGCCATGAGATCCAGATCCAGTTTGCCCCAACGATGAATCAGTTGGGCAAATACCTCCGGGTGAAGTTCCCACTCCCCCGGATGAAAAGTCTGGCGACTTAAAAAATCCGCCTCCCAGTTCTCCACGCCTGGGATGTAGATCGCTGACAGGTGGCAAGAGTGAGACTCTGCCCATTGAATTATCTTCGAGACTTCCAACATCGCTAGGGAACTCCTGGTTCCCCCTTGATGATTGATGTAAGCCACAGTCGTGATGTTGTCCGACTGAAATCTGATGAACCTCAGTGTTGCCAACTGAGGCCAAGCTAGAAGAGCATTGAATATTGCTCTTAATTCTAGAATGTTTATTGGGAGGAGTTTCTCCTCCTGAGTCCACGATCCCTGAGCCTTCAGGGAGTTCCAGACTGCTCCCCAGCCTAGTAGGCTGGCATCTGTTGTTACAATCGTCCAATCTGGTCTGCGAAAAGTCATTCCTTTGGACAGATGAACCAGTGACAACCACCAGAGAAGAGAATCTCTGGTCTCCTGGTCCAGATTTAGCAAAGGGGACAGATCTGAGTAATCCCCGTTCCATTGACTTAGCATGCATAGTTGCAGCGGTCTGAGATGTAGGCGCGCAAATGGCACTATGTCCATTGCCGCGACCATTAAGCCGATTACTTCCATGCACTGAGCTACTGATGGGCTTGGAATGGAGTGAAGGACACGGCAAGCATTGAGAAGCTTTGATAACCTGGACTCCGTCAGGTAAATCTTCATCTCTACAGAATCTATAAGAGTCCCTAGAAAAGGGACCCTTGTGAGTGGTAACAGAGAACTCTTTTCCACGTTCACTTTCCACCCATGCGACCTCAGAAATGCTAGAACTATCTCTGTATGAGACTTTGCATTTTGAAAACTTGACGCTTGTATCAGAATGTCATCTAGGTACGGAGCCACCGCTATGCCTCGTGGTCTTAGTACCGCCAGAAGAGAGCCCAGAACCTTTGTAAAAATTCTCGGGGCCATAGCTAACCCGAAGGCGAAGCGCTACAAACTGGTAATGCCTGTCTAGAAAGGCAAACCTTAGGTACCGATAATGATCTCTGTGAATCGGTATGTGAAGGTAGGCATCCTTTAAATCCACTGTGGTCATATATTGACCCTCTTGAATCATGGGTAGGATGGTCCGAATGATTTCCATCTTGAACGATGGAACCCTTAGGAATTTGTTTAAGATTTTTAAATCTAAGATTGGTCTGAAGGTTCCCTCTTTCTTGGGAACCACAAACAGATTCAAATAAAACCCTTGCCCCTGTTCCGTCCGCGGAACTGGGTGGATCACTCCCATCACTAAGAGGTCTTGTACACATTGTAGAAATGCCTCTTTCTTTACTAGGTTTGTTGATAACCTTGACAGATGAAACCTCCCTTGTGGAGGAGAAGTTTTGAAATCCAGAAGGTATCCCTGAGATATAATCTCCAACGTCCAGGGATCCTGTACATCCCTTGCCCAAGCCTGGGCGAAGAGAGAGAGTCTGTCCCCCACTAGATCCGTCTCCAGAAAGGGGGCCCTGACTTCATGCTGTCTTAGGAGCGGAAGTAGGCTTTCTGGCCTGCTTGCCCTTGTTCCATGACTGGTTGCCTTTCCAACCCTGTCTGTAACGAGCAGTAGTTCCTTCCTGTTTTGGAGCGGAGGAAGTTGATGCTGCTCCTGCCTTGAAATTACGAAAGGCACGAAAATTAGACTGTTTGGCCTTCGATTTGGCCCTGTCCTGAGGAAGGGTGTGGCCCTTACCTCCAGTAATGTCAGCAATAATGTCCTTCAAGCCGGGCCCGAATAAGGTCTGCCCTTTGAAAGGAATGTTTAGTAATTTAGACTTAGAAGTTACATATGCTGACCAGGATTTAAGCCAAAGCGCTCTGCGCGCCTGTATGGCGAATCCGGAATTTTTAGCCGTAAGTTTGGTTAAATGCACTACGGCATCTGAAACAAACGCATTAGCCAGCTTAAGGGTTCTAATCTTGCTCAGAGACTCATCCAATGGTGCTGTGCGAATCGCCTCTTCCAGAGACTCAAACCAGAATGCCGCTGCAGCAGTGACAGGCGCAATGCATGCAAGAGGCTGTAATATAAAACCTTGTTGAACAAACATTTTCTTAAGATAACCCTCTAATTTTTTATCCATTGGATCTGAGAAAGCACAGCTATCCTCCACCGGGATAGTGGTACGCTTGGCTAAAGTAGAAACTGCTCCCTCCACCTTAGGGACCGTCTGCCATAAGTCTTGTGTGGTGGCGTCTATAGGGAACATTTTTCTAAATATCGGAGGAGGGGAAAAAAGCACACCGGGTCTATCCCACTCCTTACTAATAATCTCTGTAAGCCTCTTTGGTATAGGAAAAACGTCAGTACACACCGGCACCGCGTAGTATTTATCCAGCTTACATAATTTCTCTGGGATTGCCACTGTGTCACAATCATTCAGAGCCGCTAACACCTCCCCTAGCAACACGCAGAGGTTCTCAAGCTTAAATTTAAAATTTGAAATTTCTGAATCCGGTCTCCCCGAATCAGAACCGTCACCCACAGAATGAAGCTCTCCAAAGCCTGACAAAAAGCCTGGACGTCTGGATTCTCTGCCAGATGCTTGTGTAAAAGAATAGACAGAGCAGAAATCTGTCCCTTTAGTGAACTAGCGGATAAGCCCTTTTCTAAACCCTCTTGTAGAAAAGACAATATCCTAGGAATCCTAACCTTACTCCATGAGTAACTCTTGGATTCACACCAATATAAATATTTACACCATATCTTGTGGTAAATTTTTCTGGTAACAGGTTTCCGAGCCTGTATTAATGTATCAATAACCGAATCCGAAAACCCACGCTTTGATAGAATCAAGCGTTCAATTTCCAAGCAGTCAGCCTCAGAGAAATTAGGTTTGGATGGTTGAAAGGACCCTGAATTAGAAGGTCCTGTCTCAGGGGTAGAGACCATGGTGGACAGGACGACATGTCCACTAGGTCTGCATACCAGGTCCTGCGTGGCCACGCAGGCGCTATCAGAATCACAGATGCTCTCTCCTGTTTGATCCTGGCAATCAGTCGAGGTAGCAACGGAAAAGGTGGAAACACATAAGCTATGTTGAAAACCCAAGGGGCTGCTAGTGCATCTACCAGCACCGCTCCCGGGTCCCTGGACCTGGATCCGTAACAAGGAAGCTTGGCGTTCTGGCGAGATGCCATGAGATCCAGATCCAGTTTGCCCCAACGATGAATCAGTTGGGCAAATACCTCCGGGTGAAGTTCCCACTCCCCCGGATGAAAAGTCTGGCGACTTAAAAAATCCGCCTCCCAGTTCTCCACGCCTGGGATGTAGATCGCTGACAGGTGGCAAGAGTGAGACTCTGCCCATTGAATTATCTTCGAGACTTCCAACATCGCTAGGGAACTCCTGGTTCCCCCTTGATGATTGATGTAAGCCACAGTCGTGATGTTGTCCGACTGAAATCTGATGAACCTCAGTGTTGCCAACTGAGGCCAAGCTAGAAGAGCATTGAATATTGCTCTTAATTCTAGAATGTTTATTGGGAGGAGTTTCTCCTCCTGAGTCCACGATCCCTGAGCCTTCAGGGAGTTCCAGACTGCTCCCCAGCCTAGTAGGCTGGCATCTGTTGTTACAATCGTCCAATCTGGTCTGCGAAAAGTCATTCCTTTGGACAGATGAACCAGTGACAACCACCAGAGAAGAGAATCTCTGGTCTCCTGGTCCAGATTTAGCAAAGGGGACAGATCTGAGTAATCCCCGTTCCATTGACTTAGCATGCATAGTTGCAGCGGTCTGAGATGTAGGCGCGCAAATGGCACTATGTCCATTGCCGCGACCATTAAGCCGATTACTTCCATGCACTGAGCTACTGATGGGCTTGGAATGGAGTGAAGGACACGGCAAGCATTGAGAAGCTTTGATAACCTGGACTCCGTCAGGTAAATCTTCATCTCTACAGAATCTATAAGAGTCCCTAGAAAAGGGACCCTTGTGAGTGGTAACAGAGAACTCTTTTCCACGTTCACTTTCCACCCATGCGACCTCAGAAATGCTAGAACTATCTCTGTATGAGACTTTGCATTTTGAAAACTTGACGCTTGTATCAGAATGTCATCTAGGTACGGAGCCACCGCTATGCCTCGTGGTCTTAGTACCGCCAGAAGAGAGCCCAGAACCTTTGTAAAAATTCTCGGGGCCATAGCTAACCCGAAGGCGAAGCGCTACAAACTGGTAATGCCTGTCTAGAAAGGCAAACCTTAGGTACCGATAATGATCTCTGTGAATCGGTATGTGAAGGTAGGCATCCTTTAAATCCACTGTGGTCATATATTGACCCTCTTGAATCATGGGTAGGATGGTCCGAATGATTTCCATCTTGAACGATGGAACCCTTAGGAATTTGTTTAAGATTTTTAAATCTAAGATTGGTCTGAAGGTTCCCTCTTTCTTGGGAACCACAAACAGATTCAAATAAAACCCTTGCCCCTGTTCCGTCCGCGGAACTGGGTGGATCACTCCCATCACTAAGAGGTCTTGTACACATTGTAGAAATGCCTCTTTCTTTACTAGGTTTGTTGATAACCTTGACAGATGAAACCTCCCTTGTGGAGGAGAAGTTTTGAAATCCAGAAGGTATCCCTGAGATATAATCTCCAACGTCCAGGGATCCTGTACATCCCTTGCCCAAGCCTGGGCGAAGAGAGAGAGTCTGTCCCCCACTAGATCCGTCTCCAGAAAGGGGGCCCTGACTTCATGCTGTCTTAGGAGCGGAAGTAGGCTTTCTGGCCTGCTTGCCCTTGTTCCATGACTGGTTGCCTTTCCAACCCTGTCTGTAACGAGCAGTAGTTCCTTCCTGTTTTGGAGCGGAGGAAGTTGATGCTGCTCCTGCCTTGAAATTACGAAAGGCACGAAAATTAGACTGTTTGGCCTTCGATTTGGCCCTGTCCTGAGGAAGGGTGTGGCCCTTACCTCCAGTAATGTCAGCAATAATGTCCTTCAAGCCGGGCCCGAATAAGGTCTGCCCTTTGAAAGGAATGTTTAGTAATTTAGACTTAGAAGTTACATATGCTGACCAGGATTTAAGCCAAAGCGCTCTGCGCGCCTGTATGGCGAATCCGGAATTTTTAGCCGTAAGTTTGGTTAAATGCACTACGGCATCCGAAACAAACGCATTAGCCAGCTTAAGGGTTCTAATCTTGCTCAGAGACTCATCCAATGGTGCTGTGCGAATCGCCTCTTCCAGAGACTCAAACCAGAATGCCGCTGCAGCAGTGACAGGCGCAATGCATGCAAGAGGCTGTAATATAAAACCTTGTTGAACAAACATTTTCTTAAGATAACCCTCTAATTTTTTATCCATTGGATCTGAGAAAGCACAGCTATCCTCCACCGGGATAGTGGTACGCTTGGCTAAAGTAGAAACTGCTCCCTCCACCTTAGGGACCGTCTGCCATAAGTCTTGTGTGGTGGCGTCTATAGGGAACATTTTTCTAAATATCGGAGGAGGGGAAAAAAGCACACCGGGTCTATCCCACTCCTTACTAATAATCTCTGTAAGCCTCTTTGGTATAGGAAAAACGTCAGTACACACCGGCACCGCGTAGTATTTATCCAGCTTACATAATTTCTCTGGGATTGCCACTGTGTCACAATCATTCAGAGCCGCTAACACCTCCCCTAGCAACACGCAGAGGTTCTCAAGCTTAAATTTAAAATTTGAAATTTCTGAATCCGGTCTCCCCGAATCAGAACCGTCACCCACAGAATGAAGCTCTCCAAAGCCTGACAAAAAGCCTGGACGTCTGGATTCTCTGCCAGATGCTTGTGTAAAAGAATAGACAGAGCAGAAATCTGTCCCTTTAGTGAACTAGCGGATAAGCCCTTTTCTAAACCCTCTTGTAGAAAAGACAATATCCTAGGAATCCTAACCTTACTCCATGAGTAACTCTTGGATTCACACCAATATAAATATTTACACCATATCTTGTGGTAAATTTTTCTGGTAACAGGTTTCCGAGCCTGTATTAATGTATCAATAACCGAATCCGAAAACCCACGCTTTGATAGAATCAAGCGTTCAATTTCCAAGCAGTCAGCCTCAGAGAAATTAGGTTTGGATGGTTGAAAGGACCCTGAATTAGAAGGTCCTGTCTCAGGGGTAGAGACCATGGTGGACAGGACGACATGTCCACTAGGTCTGCATACCAGGTCCTGCGTGGCCACGCAGGCGCTATCAGAATCACAGATGCTCTCTCCTGTTTGATCCTGGCAATCAGTCGAGGTAGCAACGGAAAAGGTGGAAACACATAAGCTATGTTGAAAACCCAAGGGGCTGCTAGTGCATCTACCAGCACCGCTCCCGGGTCCCTGGACCTGGATCCGTAACAAGGAAGCTTGGCGTTCTGGCGAGATGCCATGAGATCCAGATCCGGTTTGCCCCAACGATGAATCAGTTGGGCAAATACCTCCGGGTGAAGTTCCCACTCCCCCGGATGAAAAGTCTGGCGACTTAAAAAATCCGCCTCCCAGTTCTCCACGCCTGGGATGTAGATCGCTGACAGGTGGCAAGAGTGAGACTCTGCCCATTGAATTATCTTCAAGACTTCCAACATCGCTAGGGAACTCCTGGTTCCCCCTTGATGATTGATGTAAGCCACAGTCGTGATGTTGTCCGACTGAAATCTGATGAACCTCAGTGTTGCCAACTGAGGCCAAGCTAGAAGAGCATTGAATATTGCTCTTAATTCTAGAATGTTTATTGGGAGGAGTTTCTCCTCCTGAGTCCACGATCCCTGAGTCTTCAGGGAGTTCCAGACTGCTCCCCAGCCTAGTAGGCTGGCATCTGTTGTTACAATCGTCCAATCTGGTCTGCGAAAAGTCATTCCTTTGGACAGATGAACCCGTGACAACCACCAGAGAAGAGAATCTCTGGTCTCCTGGTCCAGATTTAGCAAAGGGGACAGATCTGAGTAATCCCCGTTCCATTGACTTAGCATGCATAGTTGCAGCGGTCTGAGATGTAGGCGCGCAAATGGCACTATGTCCATTGCCGCGACCATTAAGCCGATTACTTCCATGCACTGAGCTACTGATGGGCTTGGAATGGAGTGAAGGACACGGCAAGCATTGAGAAGCTTTGATAACCTGGACTCCGTCAGGTAAATCTTCATCTCTACAGAATCTATAAGAGTCCCTAGAAAAGGGACCCTTGTGAGTGGTAACAGAGAACTCTTTTCCACGTTCACTTTCCACCCATGCGACCTCAGAAATGCTAGAACTATCTCTGTATGAGACTTTGCATTTTGAAAACTTGACGCTTGTATCAGAATGTCGTCTAGGTACGGAGCCACCGCTATGCCTCGTGGTCTTAGTACCGCCAGAAGAGAGCCCAGAACCTTTGTAAAAATTCTCGGGGCCATAGCTAACCCGAAGGCGAAGCGCTACAAACTGGTAATGCCTGTCTAGAAAGGCAAACCTTAGGTACCGATAATGATCTCTGTGAATCGGTATGTGAAGGTAGGCATCCTTTAAATCCACTGTGGTCATATATTGACCCTCTTGGATCATGGGTAGGATGGTCCGAATGATTTCCATCTTGAACGATGGAACCCTTAGGAATTTGTTTAAGATTTTTAAATCTAAGATTGGTCTGAAGGTTCCCTCTTTCTTGGGAACCACAAACAGATTCGAATAAAACCCTTGCCCCTGTTCTGTCCGCGGAACTGGGTGGATCACTCCCATCACTAAGAGGTCTTGTACACATTGTAGAAATGCCTCTTTCTTTACTAGGTTTGTTGATAACCTTGACAGATGAAACCTCCCTTGTGGAGGAGAAGTTTTGAAATCCAGAAGGTATCCCTGAGATATAATCTCCAACGTCCAGGGATCCTGTACATCCCTTGCCCAAGCCTGGGCGAAGAGAGAGAGTCTGCCCCCCACTAGATCCGTCTCCGGAAAGGGGGCCCTGACTTCATGCTGTCTTAGGAGCGGAAGTAGGCTTTCTGGCCTGCTTGCCCTTGTTCCATGACTGGTTGCCTTTCCAACCCTGTCTGTAACGAGCAGTAGTTCCTTCCTGTTTTGGAGCGGAGGAAGTTGATGCTGCTCCTGCCTTGAAATTACGAAAGGCACGAAAATTAGACTGTTTGGCCTTCGATTTGGCCCTGTCCTGAGGAAGGGTGTGGCCCTTACCTCCAGTAATGTCAGCAATAATGTCCTTCAAGCCGGGCCCGAATAAGGTCTGCCCTTTGAAAGGAATGTTTAGTAATTTAGACTTAGAAGTTACATATGCTGACCAGGATTTAAGCCAAAGCGCTCTGCGCGCCTGTATGGCGAATCCGGAATTTTTAGCCGTAAGTTTGGTTAAATGCACTACGGCATCCGAAACAAACGCATTAGCCAGCTTAAGGGTTCTAATCTTGCTCAGAGACTCATCCAATGGTGCTGTGCGAATCGCCTCTTCCAGAGACTCAAACCAGAATGCCGCTGCAGCAGTGACAGGTGCAATGCATGCAAGAGGCTGTAATATAAAACCTTGTTGAACAAACATTTTCTTAAGATAACCCTCTAATTTTTTATCCATTGGATCTGAGAAAGCACAGCTATCCTCCACCGGGATAGTGGTACGCTTGGCTAAAGTAGAAACTGCTCCCTCCACCTTAGGGACCGTCTGCCATAAGTCTTGTGTGGTGGCGTCTATAGGGAACATTTTTCTAAATATCGGAGGAGGGGAAAAAAGCACACCGGGTCTATCCCACTCCTTACTAATAATCTCTGTAAGCCTCTTTGGTATAGGAAAAATGTCAGTACACACCGGCACCGCGTAGTATTTATCCAGCTTACATAATTTCTCTGGGATTGCCACTGTGTCACAATCATTCAGAGCCGCTAACACCTCCCCTAGCAACACGCAGAGGTTCTCAAGCTTAAATTTAAAATTTGAAATTTCTGAATCCGGTCTCCCCGAATCAGAACCGTCACCCACAGAATGAAGCTCTCCATCCTCATGTTCTACAAAATGTGACGCAGTATCAGACATGGCTCTCGTGTCATCGGCGCGCTCTGTCCTTAACCCAGAACTGTCGCGCTTGCCTCTTAACTCGGGTATATTGTATAATACTTCTTTCATAACATTAGCCATATCATGTAAAGTGATTTGTAAGGGCCTTGATGTACTTGGCGCCTCAATCTCACGCACCTCCCGAGCGGGAGACGAAGGTACTGACACGTGAGGAGAGTTAGACGGCATAACTGCCCCCTCGTTGTCTGGTGATAATTTTTTAATCAGTACAGATTGATTTTTCAAAGTAAAATCAATACAATTGGTACACATATTTCTATTGGGCTCCACAACGGCTTTAAAACATAATGAACAAGCAGATTCCTCTGTATCAGACATGTTTAAACAGACTAGCAATGAAGCTAGCAAGCTTGGAAAATACTTTCAATAAGTTCGCAAGCAATATAAAAAATGCTGCAGCGCTTTTAAAAAAAACACAGTTGAGTAACAAAGAACTAATTCAGTTATAGTCAACAATTCTTTAAATGTATTAATTAGCAGAGGATTGCACCCATTAGCAACAGGATGATTAACCCCTCGGTACCCAAAAAAACGGATATCAATTAATATTAAACGTTTTTATCACAGTCTAACACGGGCTCTCTAGAGACGTCCTGGATCAAGGAGGAAGAAGCAGGAAGACTGTGCTAGAATTTTAACTGCGCAACAAGGCGCAAAAAGAGGCCCCTCCCGCTCATTTACAACAGTGGGAGACCTGATATAACGGTTTCTATGCAGAAATATACGTTAGCCATGTGGAAAAAAAGAGAAAAAATTCATACCCAAAAGGATTTATCACCAAAGTACCTGACAAAACGAATAACATGCCAGTAAACGTTTTGAAAATAAACTTCTTTAAATGTCATGCAAAGTTATCACTAAGCCTGCAACCAGTCGCTACAACTGCAGATAAGGCTTAAGCATTATTTCAGTATTAACAGTATTTTCTCAGTCAAATTCTAGTCCCTAGAAAATAACTCTACTGTGCATACATTTATCAGCCTGATACCAGTCACTACTACTGCATTTAAGGCTGTACTTACATCATACGGGTAGCAGCAGTATTTTCTTAGTCAATTCCATTCCCAGAAAATATTGTACTGAACATACCTCATTTGCGGGGGAACCCGCATGCTATTCCCATGTTCTGAAGTTACCCCACTCCTCAGAATGTCGAGAACAGCCAGTGGATCTTAGTTACGCCTGCTAAGATCATTGAAAACGCAGGCAGATTCTTCTTCTAAATACTGCCTGAGAGAAAAACAGCACACTCCGGTGCCATTTAAAAAACATAATTTATGCTTACCTGATAAATTTATTTCTCTTGTAGTGTATCCAGTCCACGGATCATCCATTACTTATGGGATATTAACTCCTCCCCAACAGGAAGTGCAAGAGGATTCACCCAGCAGAGCTGCTATATAGCTCCTCCCCTAACTGCCATTACCAGTCATTCGACCGAAAACATGCAGAGAAAGGAAAACCATAGGGTGCAGTGGTGACTGTAGTTTAATGGAAAAATTACCTGCCTTAAAGTGACAGGGCGGGCCGTGGACTGGATACACTACAAGAGAAATAAATTTATCAGGTAAGCATAAATTATGTTTTCTCTTGTTAAGTGTATCCAGTCCACGGATCATCCATTACTTATGGGATACCAATACCAAAGCTAAAGTACACGGATGACGGGAGGGACAGGCAGGCTCTTTATACGGAAGGAACCACTGCCTGAAGAACCTTTCTCCCAAAAACAGCCTCCGAAGAAGCAAAAGTGTCAAATTTGTAAAATTTGGAAAAAGTATGAAGAGAAGACCAAGTTGCAGCCTTGCAAATCTGTTCAACAGAAGCCTCATTCTTAAAGGCCCAAGTGGAAGCCACAGCTCTAGTAGAATGTGCTGTAATTTTTTCAGGAGGCTGCTGTCCAGCAGTCTCATAGGCTAACCGTATTATGCTACGAAGTCAAAAAGAGAGAGAGGTAGCTGAAGCTTTTTGACCTCTCCTCTGACCAGAATAAACGACAAACAGGGAAGACGTTTGTCGAAAATCCTTAGTTGCCTGTAGATAAAATTTCAGGGCACGGACTACATCTAGATTGTGTAGCAGACGTTCCTTTTTCGAAGAAGGATTAGGACACAAAGATGGAACCACAATCTCTTGATTGATATTCCTGTTAGTGACCACCTTAGGTAGGAACCCAGGTTTAGTACGCATAACTACCTTGTCTGAATGAAAAATCAGATAAGGAGAATCACAATGTAAGGCAGATAACTCAGAGACTCTTCGAGCCGAGGAAATCGCCATTAAAAACAGAACTTTCCAAGATAACAACTTGATATCAATGGAATGAAGGGGTTCAAACGGAACCCCCTGTAAAACATTAAGAACTAAGTTCAAACTCCATGGTGGAGCAACAGTTTTAAACACAGGCTTGATCCTAGCTAAAGCCTGACAAAAAGCTTGAACGTCCGGAACTTCTGACAGACGTTTGTGTAAAAGAATGGACAGAGCTGAAATCTGTCCCTTTAAGGAACTAGCGGATAAACCCTTTTCTAAACCTTCTTGTAGAAAAGACAATATCCTCGGAATCCTAACCTTACTCCATGAGTAACTCTTGGATTCGCACCAATATAAGTATTTGCGCCATATCTTATGGTAAATCTTTCTGGTAACAGGCTTCCTAGCCTGTATTAAGGTATCAATAACTGACTCAGAAAAAACACGTTTTGATAAAATCAAGCGTTCAATTTCCAAGCAGTCAGCTTCAGAGAAATTAGATTTTGATGTTTGAAGGGACCCTGGATCAGAAGGTCCTGTTTCAGAGGTAGCGACCAAGGTGGACAGGATGACATGTCCACTAGATCTGCATACCAAGTCCTGCGTGGCCATGCAGGCGCTATTAGAATCACTGATGCTCTCTCCTGTTTGATTCTGGCAATCAATCGAGGAAGCATCGGGAAGGGTGGAAACACATAAGCCATCCCAAAGGTCCAAGGTGCTGTCAAAGCATTTATCAGAACCGCTCCCGGATCCCTGGATCTGGACCCGTAACGAGGAAGCTTGGCGTTCTGTCGAGACGCCATGAGATCTATCTCTGGTTTGCCCCAACGTCAAAGTATTTGGGCAAAGACCACCGGATGAAGTTCCCACTCCCCCGGATGAAAAGTCTGACGACTTAAGAAATCCGCCTCCCAGTTCTCCACTCCCGGGATGTGGATTGCTGACAGGTGGCAAGAGTGAGACTCTGCCCAGCGAATTATCTTTGATACTTCCATCATTGCTAGGGAGCTTCTTGTCCCTCCCTGATGGTTGATGTAAGCTACAGTCGTGATGTTGTCCGACTGAAACCTGATGAACCCCCGAGTTGTTAACTGGGGCCAAGCCAGAAGGGCATTGAGAACTGCTCTCAATTCCAGAATGTTTATTGGTAGGAGACTCTCCTCCTGATTCCATTGTCCCTGAGCCTTCAGAGAATTCCAGACAGCGCCCCAACCTAGTAGGCTGGCGTCTGTTGTTACAATTGTCCAGTCCGGCCTGCTGAATGGCATCCCCCTGGACAGATGTGGCCGAGAAAGCCACCATAGAAGAGAATTTCTGGTCTCTTGATCCAGATTCAGAGTAGGGGACAAGTCTGAGTAATCCCCATTCCACTGACTTAGCATGCACAATTGCAGCGGTCTGAGATGTAGGCGTGCAAAGGGTACTATGTCCATTGCTGCTACCATTAAGCCGATCACCTCCATGCATTGAGCTACTGACGGGTGTTGAATGGAATGAAGGACACGGCATGCATTTTGAAGCTTTGTTAACCTGTCTTCTGTCAGGTAAATCTTCATTTCTACAGAATCTATAAGAGTCCCCAAGAAGGGAACTCTTGTGAGTGGAAAGAGAGAACTCTTCTTTTCGTTCACCTTCCATCCATGCGACCTTAGAAATGCCAGTACTAACTCTGTATGAGACTTGGCAGTTTGAAAGCTTGAAGCTTGTATCAGAATGTCGTCTAGGTACGGAGCTACCGCAATTCCTCGCGGTCTTAGTACCGCCAGAAGAGCACCCAGAACCTTTGTGAAGATTCTCGGAGCCGTAGCCAATCCGAATGGAAGAGCTACAAACTGGTAATGCCTGTCTAGAAAGGCAAACCTTAGATACCGGTAATGATCTTTGTGAATCGGTATGTGAAGGTAAGCATCCTTTAAATCCACTGTGGTCATGTACTGACCCTTTTGGATCATGGGTAAAATTGTCCGAATAGTTTCCATTTTGAACGATGGAACTCTTAGGAATTTGTTTAGGATCTTTAAATCCAAGATTGGCCTGAAAGTTCCCTCTTTTTTGGGAACCACAAACAGATTTGAGTAAAACCCTTGTCCTTGTTCCGACCGCGGAACCGGATGGATCACTCCCATTAATAAAAGATCTTGTACGCAGCGTAGAAACGCCTCTTTCTTTATTTGGTTTGTTGACAACCTTGACAGATGAAATCTCCCTCTTGGGGGAGAGGATTTGAAGTCCAGAAGGTATCCCTGAGATATGATCTCTAACGCCCAGGGATCCTGGACATCTCTTGCCCAAGCCTGGGCGAAGAGAGAAAGTCTGCCCCCCACTAGATCCGTTCCCGGATCGGGGGCCCTCGATTCATGCTGTCTTAGGGGCAGCAGCAGGTTTCCTGGCCTGCTTGCCCTTGTTCCAGGACTGGTTAGGTCTCCAGCCTTGTCTGTAGCGAGCAACAGCTCCTTCCTGTTTTGGTGCAGAGGAAGTTGATGCTGCTCCTGCTTTGAAATTACGAAAGGAACGAAAATTAGATTGTCTAGCCTTAGGTTTGGCTCTGTCTTGAGGCAGGGCATGGCCTTTACCTCCTGTAATGTCAGCGATAATTTCTTTCAACCCGGGCCCGAATAAGGTCTGCCCTTTGAAAGGTATATTAAGCAATTTAGATTTAGAAGTAACGTCAGATGACCAGGATTTTAGCCACAGTGCTCTGCGTGCCTGAATGGCGAATCCGGAATTCTTAGCCGTAAGTTTAGTTAAATGTACTACGGCATCTGAAATAAATGAGTTAGCTAACTTAAGGGCTTTAAGCTTGTGTGTAATCTCATCTAATGGAGCTGATTCAAGTGTCTCTTCCAGAGACTCAAACCAAAATGCTGCTGCAGCCGTGACAGGCGCAATGCATGCAAGAGGTTGCAATATAAAACCTTGTTGAACAAACATTTTCTTAAGGTAACCCTCTAACTTTTTATCCATTGGATCTGAAAAGGCACAGCTATCCTCCACCGGGATAGTGGTACGCTTAGCTAAAGTAGAAACTGCTCCCTCCACCTTAGGGACCGTTTGCCATAAGTCCCGTGTGGTGGCGTCTATTGGAAACATCTTTCTAAATATCGGAGGGGGTGAGAACGGCACACCGGGTCTATCCCACTCCTTAGTAACAATTTCAGTAAGTCTCTTAGGTATAGGAAAAACGTCAGTACTCGCCGGTACCGCAAAATATTTATCCAACCTACACATTTTCTCTGGTATTGCAACTGTGTTGCAATCATTCAGAGCCGCTAACACCTCCCCTAGTAATACACGGAGGTTATCCAGCTTAAATTTAAAATTTGAAATATCTGAATCCAGTTTGTTTGGATCAGAACCGTCACCCGCAGAATGAAGCTCTCCGTCCTCATGTTCTGCAAATTGTGACGCAGTGTCTGACATGGCCCTAATATTATCAGCGCACTCTGTTCTCACCCCAGAGTGATCACGCTTACCTCTTAGTTCTGGTAATTTAGCCAAAACTTCAGTCATAACAGTAGCCATATCCTGTAATGTGATTTGTAATGGCCGCCCAGATGTACTCGGCGCTACAATATCACGCACCTCCCGAGCGGGAGATGCAGGTACTGACACGTGAGGCGAGTTAGTCGGCATAACTCTCCCCTCGTTGTTTGGTGAAATATGTTCAATTTGTACAGATTGACTTTTATTTAAAGTAGCATCAATACAGTTAGTACATAAATTTCTATTGGGCTCCACTTTGGCTTTAGCACATATAGCACAGATATCTTCCTCTGAATCAGACATGTTTAACACACTAGCAAATAAACTAGCAACTTGGAAATACTTTTCAAGTAATTTACTATAATATGAAAACGTACTGTGCCTATAAGAAGCACAGAAAAAGTTATGACAGTTGAAAATTAATAAACTGAAAAGTTATAGCATCAAATCTTTGTAAAAAACACAATTTTAGCAAAGGATTTCTCCCATTAGCAAAGGATAACTAACCCTGATAGCAGAAAAAAAAAAATACAGAAATAAACCTTTTTTTTTTTATCACAGTCAACTACAATCTCACAGCTCTGCTGTGAGTGATTACCTCCCTCAAAACAAGTTTTGAAGACCCCTGAGTTCTGTAGAGATGAACCGGATCATGCAGGGAAGACAATAAACTTCTGACTGAATTTTTTGATGCGAAGCAAAAGCGCCAAAAAAAGGCCCCTTCCCCTCACACATAACAGTGAGAGAGATCAGTAAACTGTCATAAATTAAATAAAACGACTGCCAAGTGGAAAAAAAATAGTGCCCAAAACATTTTTTCACCCAGTACCTCAGAAAATTAAACGATTTTACATGCCAGCAAAAAACGTTTAACATTAATAAATTGAGTGTTATTAAAAAGCCTGTTGCTAGTCCCTGCAAATTAGGCTAAAGTTTTATGCATACAGTATAATTCCAGTGAAGTGCCATTCCCCAGAATACTGAAGTGTAAAATATACATACATGACAGCCTGATACCAGTTGCTGCTACTGCATTTAAGGCTGAGTTTACATTATATCGGTATGGCAGAATTTTCTCATCAATTCCATTGTCAGAAAATAATAAGCTGCTACATACCTCTTTGCAGATTAATCTGCCCGCTGTCCCCTGATCTGAAGTTTACCTCTCCTCAGATGGCCGAGAAACAGCAATATGATCTTAACTACTCCGGCTAAAATCATAGAAAAACTCAGGTAGATTCTTCTTCAAATTCTACCAGAGAAGGAATAACACACTCCGGTGCTATTATAAAATAACAAACTTTTGATTGAAGGTATGAAACTAAGTATAATCACCACAGTCCTCTCACACATCCTATCTATTCGTTGGGTGCAAGAGAATGACTGGTAATGGCAGTTAGGGGAGGAGCTATATAGCAGCTCTGCTGGGTGAATCCTCTTGCACTTCCTGTTGGGGAGGCGTTAATATCCCATAAGTAATGGATGATCCGTGGACTGGATACACTTAACAAGAGAAATAACAAACTTTTGATTGTAGAAATAAATTAAGTATAAAACACCACTCCTCTCGCGGACCTCCTTCTATGTTGAGACTTGCAAGAGAATGACTGGATATGACATGTGAGGGGAGGAGCTATATAGCAGCTCTGTTTGGGTGATCCTCTTGCAACTTCCTGTTGGGAAGGAGAATATATCCCATAAGTAATGGATGACCCGTGGACTGAACACACTTAACAAGAGAAAGATAGGATACGCAATTGGTGTAGGGGGATCTGTGGTATGGAAAAGTCGCGGCTGGAAAGTGAGCGTTAGACACTTTCCTGACTGACTCTAAATACCAGCGGGCGGGCGGTAAAAACCAGCGTTAGGACCCCCTAATGCTGGTTTTGACGGCAACGCAGAACTCTAAATCTAGGCGAATATTATTTGATTATGGGTCTGATACACTTACCTGAAACGAGGGTCTAATTAAAGAAAAACAGAATTTATGTTTACCTGATAAATTACTTTCTCCAACGGTGTGTCCGGTCCACGGCGTCATCCTTACTTGTGGGATATTCTCTTCCCCAACAGGAAATGGCAAAGAGCCCAGCAAAGCTGGTCACATGATCCCTCCTAGGCTCCGCCTTCCCCAGTCATTCGACCGACGTAAAGGAGGAATATTTGCATAGGAGAAATCATATGATACCGTGGTGACTGTAGTTAAAGAAAATAAATCATCAGACCTGATTAAAAAACCAGGGCGGGCCGTGGACCGGACACACCGTTGGAGAAAGTAATTTATCAGGTAAACATAAATTCTGTTTTCTCCAACATAGGTGTGTCCGGTCCACGGCGTCATCCTTACTTGTGGGAACCAATACCAAAGCTTTAGGACACGGATGATGGGAGGGAGCAAATCAGGTCACCTAGATGGAAGGCACCACGGCTTGCAAAACCTTTCTCCCAAAAATAGCCTCAGAAGAAGCAAAAGTATCAAATTTGTAAAATTTAGTAAAAGTGTGCAGTGAAGACCAAGTCGCTGCCTTACATATCTGATCAACAGAAGCCTCGTTCTTGAAGGCCCATGTGGAAGCCACGGCCCTAGTGGAATGAGCTGTGATTCTTTCAGGAGGCTGCCGTCCGGCAGTCTCATAAGCCAATCTGATGATGCTTTTAAGCCAAAAAGAGAGAGAGGTAGAAGTTGCTTTTTGACCTCTCCTTTTACCAGAATAAACAACAAACAAGGAAGATGTTTGTCTGAAATCCTTTGTAGCATCTAAATAGAATTTTAGAGCACGAACTACATCCAAATTGTGCAACAAACGTTCCTTCTTTGAAACTGGATTCGGACACAAAGAAGGCACGACTATCTCCTGGTTAATGTTTTTGTTAGAAACAACTTTCGGAAGAAAACCAGGTTTAGTACGCAAAACCACCTTATCTGCATGGAACACCAGATAAGGAGGAGAACACTGCAGAGCAGATAACTCTGAAACTCTTCTAGCAGAAGAAATTGCAACCAAAAACAAAACTTTCCAAGATAATAACTTGATATCAACGGAATGTAGGGGTTCAAACGGAACCCCCTGAAGAACTGAAAGAACTAAATTGAGACTCCAAGGAGGAGTCAAAGGTTTGTAAACAGGCTTGATTCTAACCAGAGCCTGAACAAAAGCTTGAACATCTGGCACAGCCGCCAGCTTTTTGTGAAGTAAAACAGATAAGGCAGAAATCTGTCCCTTCAAAGAACTTGCAGATAATCCTTTCTCCAAACCTTCTTGAAGAAAGGATAGAATCTTAGGAATTTTTATCTTGTTCCATGGGAATCCTTTAGATTCACACCAACAGATATATTTTTTCCATATTTTATGGTAGATTTTTCTAGTTACAGGCTTTCTGGCCTGAACAAGAGTATCAATGACAGAATCTGAGAACCCTCGCTTTGATAAAATCAAGCGTTCAATCTCCAAGCAGTCAGTTGGAGTGAGGCCAGATTCGGATGTTCGAACGGACCTTGAACAAGAAGGTCCTGTCTCAAAGGTAGCTTCCATGGTGGAGCCGATGACATATTCACCAGGTCTGCATACCAAGTACTGCGTGGCCACGCAGGAGCTATCAAGATCACCGATGCCCTCTCCTGATTGATCCTGGCTACCAGCCTGGGGATGAGAGGAAACGGTGGGAATACATAAGCTAGATTGAAGGTCCAACGTGCTACTAGTGCATCTACTAGAGTCGCCTTGGGATCCCTGGATCTGGACCCATAGCAAGGAACCTTGAAGTTCTGACGAGAGGCCATCAGATCCATGTCTGGAATGCCCCACAATTGAGTTATTTGGGCAAAGATTTCCGGATGGAGTTCCCACTCCCCCGGATGAAATGTCTGACGACTCAGAAAATCCGCTTCCCAATTTTCCACTCCTGGGATGTGGATTGCAGACAAGTGGCAGGAGTGAGTCTCCGCCCATTGAATGATTTTGGTCACTTCTTCCATCGCCAGGGAACTCCTTGTTCCCCCCTGATGGTTGATATACGCAACAGTCGTCATGTTGTCTGATTGAAACCGTATGAATTTGGCCTTTGCTAGCTGAGGCCAAGCCTTGAGAGCATTGAATATCGCTCTCAGTTCCAGAATATTTATCGGGAGAAGAGATTCTTCCCGAGACCAAAGACCCTGAGCTTTCAGGGGTTCCCAGACCGCGCCCCAGCCCACCAGACTGGCGTCGGTCGTGACAATGACCCACTCTGGTCTGCGGAAGCTCATCCCCTGTGACAGGTTGTCCAGGGTCAGCCACCAACGGAGTGAATCTCTGGTCCTCTGATCTACTTGTATCGTCGGAGACAAGTCTGTATAATCCCCATTCCACTGACTGAGCATGCACAGTTGTAATGGTCTCAGATGAATTCGCGCAAAAGGAACTATGTCCATTGCCGCGACCATCAAACCTATTACTTCCATGCACTGCGCTATGGAAGGAAGAAGAACAGAATGAAGTACTTGACAAGAGCTTAGAAGTTTTGATTTTCTGGCCTCTGTCAGAAAAATCCTCATTTCTAAGGAGTCTATTATTGTTCCCAAGAAGGGAACTCTTGTTGACGGAGATAGAGAACTTTTTTCTACGTTCACTTTCCACCCCTGAGATCTGAGAAAGGCCAGGACAATGTCCGTATGAGCCTTTGCTTGTGGTAGGGACGACGCATGAATCAGTATGTCGTCCAAGTAAGGTACTACTGCAATGCCCCTTGGTCTTAGCACCGCTAGAAGGGACCCTAGTACCTTTGTGAAAATTCTTGGAGCAGTGGCTAATCCGAATGGAAGTGCCACAAACTGGTAATGCTTGTCCAGAAAGGCGAACCTTAGGAACCGATGATGTTCCTTGTGGATAGGAATATGTAGATACGCATCCTTTAAATCCACCGTGGTCATGAATTGACCTTCCTGGATGGTAGGAAGAATTGTCCGAATGGTTTCCATTTTGAACGATGGAACCTTGAGAAATTTGTTTAGGATCTTGAGATCTAAGATTGGTCTGAATGTTCCCTCTTTTTTGGGAACTATGAACAGATTGGAGTAGAATCCCATCCCTTGTTCTCCTAATGGAACAGGATGAATCACTCCCATTTTTAACAGGTCTTCTACACAATGTAAGAATGCCTGTCTTTTTATGTGGTCTGAAGACAATTGAGACCTGTGGAACCTCCCCCTTGGGGGTAGCTCCTTGAATTCCAGAAGATAACCTTGGGAGACTATTTCTAGCGCCCAAGGATCCAGAACATCTCTTGCCCAAGCCTGAGCGAAGAGAGAAAGTCTGCCCCCCACCAGATCCGGTCCCGGATCGGGGGCCAACATCTCATGCTGTCTTGGTAGCAGTGGCAGGTTTCTTGGCCTGCTTACCTTTGTTCCAGCCTTGCATTGGCCTCCAGGCTGGCTTGGTTTGAGAAGTATTACCCTCTTGCTTAGAGGATGTAGAACTTGGAGCTGGTCCGTTTCTGCGAAAGGGACGAAAATTTGGTTTATTTTTAGCCTTAAAAGACCTATCCTGAGGAAGGGCGTGGCCCTTACCCCCAGTGATATCTGAAATAATCTCTTTCAAGTCAGGGCCAAACAGCGTTTTCCCCTTGAAAGGTATGTTAAGCAATTTGTTCTTGGAAGACGCATCCGCTGACCAAGATTTTAGCCAAAGCGCTCTGCGCGCCACAATAGCAAACCCCGAATTTTTCGCCGCTAATCTAGCCAATTGCAAAGTGGCGTCTAAAGTAAAAGAGATAGCCAATTTAAGAGCATGAATTCTGTCCAAAATCTCCTCATAAGAAGAATCTTTATTGAGCGACTTTTCTAGTTTATCGAACCAGAAACACGCTGCTGTAGTGACAGGAACAATGCATGAAATTGGTTGTAGAAGGTAACCTTGCTGAACAAACATCTTTTTAAGCAAACCCTCTAATTTTTTATCCATAGGATCTTTGAAAGCACAACTATCTTCTATAGGGATAGTGGTGCGTTTGTTTAGAGTAGAAACCGCCCCCTCGACCTTGGGGACTGTCTGCCATAAGTCCTTTCTGGGGTCGACCATAGGAAACAATTTCTTAAATATAGGGGGAGGGACAAAAGGTATGCCGGGCCTTTCCCATTCTTTGTTTACAATGTCCGCCACCCGCTTGGGTATAGGAAAAGCTTCGGGGGGCCCCGGGACCTCTAGGAACTTGTCCATCTTACATAATTTCTCTGGAATGACCAAATTGTCACAATCATCCAGAGTAGATAACACCTCCTTAACCCCTTAATGACCGCAGCATTTTTCCATTTTCTGTCCGTTTGGGACCAAGGCTATTTTTACATTTCTGCAGTGTTTGTGTTTAGCTGTAATTCTCCTCTTACTCATTTACTGTACCCACACATATTATATACCGTTTTTCTCGCCATTAAGTGGACTTTCTAAAGATACCATTATTTTCATCATATCTTATAATTAACTATAAAAAAAATTATATAATATGAGGAAAAAAATGGAAAAAACCCACTTTTTCTAACTTTGACCCCCAAAATCTGTTACACATCTACAACCACCAAAAAACACCCATGCTAAATAGTTTCTAAATTTTGTCCTGAGTTAAGAAATACCCAATGTTTACATGTTCTTTGCTTTTTTTGCAAGTTATAGGGCCATAAATACAAGTAGCACTTTGCTATTTCCAAACCCCTTTTTTTCAAAATTAGCGCTAGTTACATTGGAACACTAATATCTTTCAGGAATCCCTGAATATCTATTGACATGTATATTTTTTTTTTTATAAGACACCCCAAAGTATTGATCTAGGCCCATTTTGGTATATTTCATGCCACCATTTCACTGCCAAATGCAATCAAATAAAAAAAATTGTTCACTTTTTCACAATTTTGTTCACAAACTTTAGGTTTCTCACTGAAATTATTTACAAACAACTTGTGCAATTATGGCATAAATGGTTGTAAATTCTTCTCTGGGATCCCCTTTGTTCAGAAATAGCAGACATGTATGGCTTTTGTTGTTGCTTTTTGGTAATTAGAAGGGCGCTAAATGCCACTGCGCACCACACGTGTATTATGCCCCGCAGTGAAGGGGTTAATTAGGGAGCATGTAGGGAGCTTCTAGGGTTAATTTTTGCTTTAGTGTAGTCTAGTAGACAACCCAAAGTATTGATCTAGGCCCATTTTGGTATATTTCATGCCACCATTTCACCGCCAGATGCAATCAAATTAAAAAAAACGTGACATTTTTCACAATTTTAGGTTTCTCACTGAAATCATTTACAAACAGTTTGTGCAATTATGGCACAAATGGTTGTAAATGCTTCTCTGGGATCCCCTTTGTTCAGAAATAGCAGACATATATGGCTTTGGCGTTGCTTTTTGTTAATTAGAAGGCCACTAAATGCCGATGCGCATCACACGTGTATTATGGCTAGCAGTGAAGGGGTTAATTATGTAGCTTGTAGGGAGCTTGCAGGGTTAATTTTAGCTTTAGTGTAGAGCTCAGCCTCCCACCTGAAACATCAGACCCCCTGATCCCTCCCAAACAGCTCTCTTCCCTCCCCCACCTCACAATTGTCCCCGCCATCTTAAGTACTGGCAGAAACTCTGCCAGTACTAAATTAAAAGCTATATTTGTGGGGTTTTTTAGTTTTTTTTTTAGCATATTTACATATGCTGCTTTGTAGTATCCCCCTTAGCCCCCAACCTCACTGATCCCACACCAAACAGCTCTCTAACCCTCCCCCTCTGCCTTAGCTGGCGCCATCTTGGGTACTGGCAGCTGTCTGCCAGTACCCAGTTTAGTAAAAAAAGAAATCTTTTTTTTTTTTAAATCCCCTTTTCTGTAGTGTAGCTGTCCCCCCCCCCCCCCCCAACCTCCCACCAGTTGCAGATTACTTAGAAAAATTATTATTTTATTATTTATGCTAGCTATTTCAGATTTTTCTTTTCTGTAGTGCAGCGGTTCCCTCCCGCTCCCGCCCCGTGCACGCGCCCGCCCGCCGCCCCCCCGTGCACGCGCGCGCACACATGCGCGCCCCCGTCGCTCCCGCCCCCGATCCCGCCCCCCTGCACATTACACGGCGCATCGATGGCCGCCCACCCGCCTCCCAAGTCCGCTCCCACCCACCAACGATACCGGCCATCGATGTCCGGTGCAGAGAGGGCCACAGAGTGGCTCTCTCTGCACCGGATGGCCATTTAAGGTTATTGCAGGATGCCTCCATATCGAGGCATCACTGCAATAACCGGAAAGCAGCTGGAAGCGAGCAGGATCGCTTCCAGCTGCTTTCCACACCGAGGACGTGCAGGGTACGTCCTCAGGCGTTAACTGCCTTTTTTTTGAGGACGTACCCTGCACGTCCTCGGTCGTTAAGGGGTTAAACAGAGCGCGGAGATGTTCCAATTTAAATTTGAATGTAATCACATCAGGTTCAGCTTGTTGAGAAATTTTCCCTGAATCTGAAATTTCTCCCTCAGACAAAACCTCCCTGGCCCCCTCAGACTGGTGTAGGGGCATGTCAGAACCATTATCGTCAGCGTCCTCATGCTCTTCAGTATTTTCGAAAACAGAGCAGTCGCGCTTCCGCTGATAAGTGGGCATTTTGGCTAAAATGTTTTTGAAAGAATTATCCATTACAGCCGTTAATTGTTGCATAGTAAGGAGTATTGGCACACTAGATGTACTAGGGGCCTCCTGTGTGGGCAAGACTGGCGTAGACAAAGGAGGGGATGATGCAGTACCATGCTTACTCCCCTCACTTGAGGAATCATCTTGGGCATCATTTTCTCTAAATTTTTTGTCACATACATCACATCTATTTAAATGAGAAGGAACCTTGGCTTCCTCACATACAGAACATAGTCTATCTGATAGTTCAGACATGTTAAACAGGCATAAACTTGATAACAAAGTACAAAAAACGTTTAAAAATAAAACCGTTACTGTCACTTTAAATTTTAAACTGAACACACTTTAATACTGAATATGTGAAAAAGTATGAAGGAATTGTTCAAAATTCACCAAAATTTCACCACAGTGTCTTAAAGCCTTAAAAGTATTGCACACCAAATTTGAAAGCTTTAACTCTTAAAATAACGGAACCGGAGCCGTTTTTATATTTAACCCCTATACAGTCCCTGGTATCTGCTTTGCTGAGACCCAACCAAGCCCAGAGGGGAATACGATACCAAATGACGCCTTCAGTAAGCTTTTTCTATGTATCTGAGCTCCTCACACATGCATCTGCATGCCTTGCTTCCCAAAAACAACTGCGCATTAGTGGCGCGAAAATGAGGCTCTGCCTATGATTAGAGAAGGCCCCCAGAGAAAAAGGTGTCCAATACAGTGCCTGACGGTTATTCAACATAATTCCCAAGAATAAAATAACTCCTCAAAGCTATAAACTATTAAAAATGCTTATAAATCAATCGTTTTAGCCCAGAAAAATGTCTACCAGTCTTTAAAGCCCTTGTGAAGCCCTTTATTCTTATTTAATAAAAATGGCTTACCGGATCCCATAGGGAAAATGACAGCTTCCAGCATTACCAAGTCTTGTTAGAAATGTGTCATACCTCAAGCAGCAAAAGTCTGCTCACTGTTTCCCCCAACTGAAGTTAATTCCTCTCAACAGTCCTGTGTGGAAACAGCCATCGATTTTAGTAACGGTTGCTAAAATCATTTTCCTCTTACAAACAGAAATCTTCATCTCTTTTCTGTTTCAGAGTAAATAGTACATACCAGCACTATTTTAAAATAACAAACTCTTGATTGAAGAATAAAAACTACATTTAAACACCAAAAAACTCTAAGCCATCTCCGTGGAGATGTTGCCTGTACAACGGCAAAGAGAATGACTGGGGAAGGCGAAGCCTAGGAGGGATCATGTGACCAGCTTTGCTGGGCTCTTTGCCATTTCCTGTCGGGGAAGAGAATATCCCACAAGTAAGGATGACGCCGTGGACCGGACACACCAATGTTGGAGAAAAGATAAAGGTTATCTCTTAGGTTTTCCCTGTGGGTCCCATTCTGTCGTTGGACCAGATCCAAATTTCGCCAACATGGAGAGAAATCACGCAAAATATCTTGGGGCTTTTTTTACAATTATATTGCAATGTATGTATCAATCTTTCACATCCAGAACCCTGTATAGCGAGATAAAAAGCACTCAAGCTAAAATTTGCATTTATAAAATTATTTGAGGCACCTCTCAGAACTGATGAGACATAGTAGATAATTGTGCCCAAGCAGAGAGATTTAGATCATTTGTCCCTTTTTACCATGAGAAAACAATTCACACTTTTACCTCACGCTTCTATCTTTTCAATCCTTTGCATTTACACTTTGTATCCTTTCCACTCTTCATACACTTTTCCCCACATAAGGCTTCATTTTAAGACTTTGCTTGTGTATCCTATATACAGATTAAAAATATTATGCAGCCCTTTAAAAGGACATTAAGCATGATTCAGATAGGGCATACAATTAAAGAAATAAAATTTGAATTGTACTATTATTAAATTTGCTTCATTCTCTTGGTATCCTTTGCTGAATGAGCAGCAATGCTGGGTGCTAGCTGAACAAATATAGAGAGCCAATAATAATTGACAAATATGTGTAGCCACCAATAATCAGGTATCTCCAAGTAGTGTAGGATACCAAGAGAACAACGTTAATTTGAAAATAGAAGTGAATTTAAAAATTACACGCTTTACCTGAATCCTGCAAGTTTAATGTTGACTCTCCCATCCCTTTAAACACTTGTCCCTTAGGCTGATATGGGTTGCCCAGCACTGCACTATATACAAAAACATCTAAACCAGTGATTTTTAACCTTTTTTTTTGCCGTGGCACACTTTTTTACATTAAAAAATCCTGTGGCACACCACCATCCCAAAATTTTTAAAAAAATCACACATTGTAGCCTAATACAGCATATATATATATATACACATACACACAAACACATACATACTGTATGTATTGTGCTGTTATGCCATGCCTCCTACAAACTACCCCTGCACTGGGAGTAAAAAACAAGCAATGTTTAAAAAATATGTCACACTGTTGTCAGTCTGCCGTGGCACACCTGAGGATCTCTCACGGCACACTAGTGTGCCATGGCACACTGGTTGAAAAACACTGATCTAAACTAAGCTTCATTCAATTACAAGGTGGCTTTGAAACAATGCTACTAAAAATCATTGGGTACCTTATAGTAAGTGAAAACCTGCTGATTATGTAAAGTGCAACAAGTGTGTGTTGTGAGTTCTAGCATTACGGTTGGTGCAATTTGGACCATTTTGAGCACTAACACATGCATAAAGAGGTATTTTTGTTAAAAACATATACAGTTTATTTTGAGAAAAATTAATGGGCAGGATAAACACTATGGCTGGCATTTATCAACTGCCGGGCGGATAGTGTTTGCTCATGCAAAGCTGTCTGCCCGGGATTGCAAAATGGGTGTAGCATATTGCAGCAATACCCTGTCTGTATTTAACATTGCACAAGTGCGAGTAGAGGGTTGTCAATCACCACAGGGCAAATGTACCCAGAGTGATTTAATCTGCTTCCTGTAGGCTCGTTTAGCTGGATAAATGGGGGCCTATATATCATGAGAGAACTATTTTAATTTAGAAGCAATATGTCTTGATTTTGGTTACTGGATTTCAACATTAGAAAAAGTAATCAGTGCTGCTTAATATAGATCAGGGAATACATTTTATTCATTGGTCTTACTACAAAATAATTTTTTAGTCATTTGAAATAAAAAGCTATGATTTGTGTAAGCTACTATAGCCTAAAAGAATAAAAAAAAAGTTAAATGTGTATATTGTCCAGTCTTTTATTAGTATGTACTTATAACTTTATACACAACACCAGTCCCTATTTGTAATTAAACAAATATAAGCCAAGATTACAAGTGGAGTGCAAAAATATAAGTGCTAATGTGCATTGCCATTGCTTGAGTGCAATCAATAGCCACTTCTTTATTACAAATCCAAGGTAGCTTTTTTATCTCCAAAATGACAATGTATGGTCTGGTAACATGTGCATGTCAGATAGCACGGGTGCACTAAATCTCTCACCTAATAGACTTCTATGGGGGTGCAGTAAAATTCATGTTGCATATTGCTCAATGGTGCACTAATAGTGAAGTTACACGTGTAGTTTTGTGCTGTGCTATTAATAATAATGTTTTACTTTTAGCTCTAAACATTATAGCAGGATTTTGTATTGCTACTAATAACAGACTGTGTATTATTCTTTGTGCAAGGTCGATTAAAAATAACTCACCCCACGCAATGGGCTGTGCTCCACTTGTAATCTAGCCCTTAATATTTTTCAATCTGTTAAATATATAGCTCTGATATTCATTTTGTAAACACTACAGACTATAAATGTTCTACTACAAGTTTTTCAAATTAAAGGGCCGGTATTACTATTTATTTTATTCACTGGAATTTAACAGCACTTTCAATAATGAGTCCATTTAAATATATAAAAGACAAAATAAAAGATTGTAGCCTATTACTGATACACATAAAACCTTCAGACTGCAAGCATGCACAAGAGGTGCCCTTGAATCCTTCTGTATCAGTATGTTCCAGTATTTACTGTGCCAATTCATGGAGCACAACTCAAATGTTAGCACTTTACAAATAAAGGATAACACCCACAGATTTTAGGCAACATCCCATTTGTAGCTGCATGATACACTTAGCTTAGTGACAAAGTTATTTAATAATCCTGAGCTCAGTAATTACCAGACAGGAGCCCTGACATTTTCCGTTTGTGAATGACTTCTCAGGATGTTATGACTTCACAGGAACGTAACTCCTGCAGTGCTTTATTGCTATTGATGGTTTATTCTATCACAGCAAAATGTACAGCACTCACAGACTTCACAACTGGAGCCCTGAAATAATACAAATAACACAATCACAGGTTTTATTGCAAACTCCCACACAGTCACTCTGTGAAACACAAGGGGCCAGCACAATAATGAGGAGACACAGTCATTTATTACCAGATTAAAAACAAAACATCTACTTTTGCTCTGAACTTTTCACAGTAACGAGAATTGGAAACCTGGCACTTTCTAGCTGTTGACAACATGAGTCTCTGTGAAACATGACAGAGAAAGCAAAACGTGTTTGTTCAAGTAGCTTTTGACCAAGAGTCAAACTATAAGAAGGCTGATATTATTTACTTTAAACACGGACAATATATGTTTATATTGCATTTAAAGGGACATTGTACTCAGACATTTTCTATCAAGCATAGAAAAGAGAAGCATTTACAAATATTATACACGGAGGGAAAAAAGTAAGAGCTTTTAATTACTTTTTCATATGCAATTTTGTAGATGAAACAAAGAAAACAGCTGACTACATGTCCCTTTAAGCACTGCTAGTCTTCTGGCGCAGTAATAATTATCTAATGCAACCTGTGTCCTGCAGGTTTGTATTCATTTGTCACTTAACAATATCCCTAACACCTATATGACAAAAACAGATTTAACAGTGCAGTCTTTATATTATGACATTAAAAACTCAAATCCCTGTTTTGTTTTTTAGTTTAAAGCTGCACAGCTGCCAGCTTAATACTTATTTCAGTTTTTACGCTGTTGGGGATAAAATATAATAAAAATATTTGATCAATTTTGTTGTAATATAATAACTGTCTTTATAAGTTTAATGTGCTGGTCATAAAAGACGAGATAATGCACCTCATGCAAATTATTTTTCTCCTCAGAAATGAAATATTCTCGGTTCATAAGAATTTAACAGCTTTATGTTCACAATAACATATTTTGAAACTCAAAAAGAATTTGTCCCATTGACAGCTTTTATATGCACTTTAGCATACATTTCTTACCGAGAGTAGAGAACTGCAAGTCTCTATATTACCAGGGTAAAGGTGAATGCTGCAATATTCTTTGTCCTGAGGACAAAATTCCTCATGCGTTAATTACAATAATAATGCTTATCAGAATCCTGTTGTGAAATTTCCAAAGCAAATAACCAAACAGGCCAAAGTGTACCGATTAATTCCACACCCTGCCTGTTCTAGACAAAGCCCTATAAATATCACTAATTTCTGGATTCTCAAGGCCTTAAGTTTGATGATACAAAGTGTGTACAAGTGTGCACATAACATTTACATATTCAGACACACATGAACGTAAATTGCTTAAAATAAGGCACAGTAAAAGGAAGAGAGTCTGCAGTCCGGCGCTTCTTTATATGTGCTCGGGGTGGTTCTGCAGACATGTTATAAATTCTGTGACGGGTTTTCCTTCGTAGCAAATTTGGTAAACGGCGGTGAAGAGAGGGAACCTGGGAGAGAAAAAGAGGAGACAACAAAGTTACACAGAAGTGCACAACAATCTCCTTGTTTAGTGCTTGAGGTCAAACTTTTTACACACAAAGAAACAGTGAGGTATTTACACAACAATGTGTGAAACCCAGAGATACGCATCAAAACTGAAACAGACATCTATGCTGAAAGAGTGTTAAAGGGACATTGTACACTAGATTTTTCTTTGCATTAATGTTTTGTAGATGATCCATTTATATCGCCAATCTGGGAGTGTTTTTGTAAAAATGTATAGTTTTGCTTATTTTTTATTAACATTGTGATGATTTTTAGGGGTAGATTTATCATAATGCGAGCGGACATGATACGATGTAGTGTATCATGTCCGCTGCACATCGATAAATGCTGACAGCATATATCATTGCACCAGCAGTTCCCCTGCATATTCACGGCCAATTGGCCGCTAGCAGGGGGTGTCAATCAACCTGATCGTATTCGATCGGGTTGATTTCTGTCCACCGCCTCAGAGCAGGCGGACACGTTTTGGAGCAGCGGTCTTTAGACCGCTGCTTCATAACTTCTGTTTCCGGCGAGCCTAAAGGCTTGCGCGGAAACAGGGGCATCAAGCTTCATACGGAGTTTGATAAATATGCCCCTTAGACTCCTAACCAAGGCCTTAGACTCCTAACCAAGCCCCACAGTGCCAGATGTATACATGCGTTTACAGACTCCTGCTGGCTCCTGTTTGTCTAATCTGTCTTTTCATATTCAGGGGAGTGAGGGAGTGTCTTCTCTTTTTGCTTTCCAGCCTATTTCAGTGGGTGTCCCAGTCAACCTCATCAACAGAGCTAAACTACGAGCTTCTTAGTACGTTTTTAAAAGTTTTTTTACTGGAATTTTGTATCAGTATCTGTGTATATTCTTCTTTATAGTAGTGCCTATTACATGCAGTTATATGAAAATTAGTGTACACTGTCCCTTTAAGGTAAGGCTGAGTACCTGAAAATGGAATAATCATGGCATTCAGAGAAAACGCAAGAATGGTTTTAGTGCTATGTCCTGTAAGCATGTGATAAATCATAAAAAAACACTAAATTAATTAACAAGTGAAATAACCTTCTTGTGAGAAAACAAACTCTTTTCCCAGTGATATGTTATATAGCTTATTTATAAAGCAATCAATTCTCAGACAATACCATATGAATTAGAGATACATTTCACACTGTTGTTTAAAGGGACAGTAAATTCCCTGTACTAATTCAGGTAGAACATTGTAAATAACTTTCCCATTTACTTCTATTATGTAATGTGCTTCAATCTCTTGGTATCGTTTTGTTGAAAAGCATACCTGGATAGCATTACTGGGTGCTAGCTGTACACATCGGATGAGCCAATAGCAAGACACATATAGTGGCAGCCACCAATCGGCAGCTAGCTCCCAGTACTGCATTGCTGCTCCTTCAACAAAGGATATCAAGAAAATAAAGTAATTTGCTAATAGAAGTAAACTGGAAAGTTGTATAATTTTGTACACTCTATCTGAATCATTAAATTTGTAAGTCTGCATTGTTCACTGAGAGCAGTAGGATTTTTTTCCACTGCTTCTGCATTAAGCATACATACTAGTTCATGGAAGGTAGGTGTGCATTTAATATGGAGATATGTTTTATATATTTATCCTGGTGGAGACTAAATACACACTGACAAATGTGATTTGCAAGATGCCAAAACAGAACAAACAGGTATAAGATACAGCAGCACAGATATACCCGGAACTGACACAGTTAGGAAGTGATCAAATATAAATCTATTTAGCTAAGAATATGAGTCAGCTGTGTGTGTGGTAAATATGTTAGAAAAATGGTCTCATACAAGCTCTGCAGAACGTACACCAGGGCCGTCTTTAACACAGGGCAAAAGGGGCAGCTGCCCAGGGCCCAGTCTTTGTTGAGGGGCCCAAGAGTCCTAAAAAATATAAAAAATGCTGATGTCATGTGACATGGGGGACACACACAGTCAGGTATAATACTGTCACAGTCAAAAGTTCTCTGCTTATATATATTTGTGAGAAACTGTGCCAGACTGTGCCGGTGTCATGTGATATGCCAAGCTAGTGCCATGTGCTGTTTTAGATGTGCACTGTGCAGCACTGGATGCTAAGCCCTAACTCGGCATCCAGCCAATCCCACTGCATCAGAAAAGGTCCTGCTGGGGTTACTACTGTTACCAGGTAACTGCTCTGGTGGTGGGGATTGTTTCTAGATAGGGCTGACTGTAGGCGCATGCAGCAGAAAGCTGGAGCAGCAGGCATGTTAGGATTTGAGCATCTGTGCAGCTGCACACACTGCTCTCTTCAGTCTTGAGGCTGTGTGACTTGTCTTACACTGTATCCATGCAGCCTTGGGCAGACAGCATCCAGTCTGCTGGTCACCTTAGCCCTGCTCTTTCTGCTGTGGCCCTAAGATCAACTAACTGAAGTTTGTTAGGGGAACAGTGCTTTGTAGAAAGGTGTCAGTGGGAAGAATAAGTGAGTGCACACATGCCCCTCCCCCATGCAGCATTGTCTAGTGCAGGGTGAGAGGGAAGTGAGGTGCTTCTGTGGCTGATGTACAGTATCATGCTGATACTTCACACATTAAGGTAAGGTTTTTCTCCCTGTCTCAGATTTTACAGCTTCCCATAGTAGTTCTGCTGTTCCAGTCAGTAAACTTATATTTGTCTGCACCTCCATGCTTCCTCCTCAGTCTTTACCTTGCTTTGCTCCTGCATCTCCGGACTCTAACTTTCACCCAGGCTCTCACTGAGAGGCTTCTCACTGGACTATCCTCCCCTTTAGATGGAAAACATAAATTATGCTTACCTGATAATTTCATTTCCATCGAGAGGATGGATGGGCGGACCTAAATTTAATTTATCTTCAGGCACCATTTATACCCTGATATTTCTCCTACTGTTCCTTGTTCCCTCGACAGAATGACTGGGGAATGAGGGAAGTGGGGGAGGTTTTTAAGCCTTTGGCTGGGGTTTCTTTGCCTCCTCCTGGTGGCCAGGTTCTTAATTCCCAACAGTAATGAATGAAGCCGTGGACTCTTCTCCCCTCAATGGAAATGAAAGATGGCAAGAGTGAGTCTCTGCCCATTGGATTATTTTGGAAACCTCTATCATCGCTAGAGAACTCCGTGTTCCCCCTTGATGATTGATATAAGCTACAGTCGTGATGGTGTCCGACTGAAATCTGATGAATTTGGCCGCAGCCAGTTGAGGCCACGCCTGAAGCGCATTGAATATCGCTCTCAGTTCTAGAATGTTTATCGGGAGGAGAGTCTCCTCCTGAGACCATAACCCCTGTGCTTTCAGGGAGTTCCAGACTGCACCCCAGCCCAGTAGGCTGGCATCTGTCGTAACTATGACCCACTCTGGTCTGTGGAAACACATTCCCCGAGACAGGTGAACCTGTGACAACCACCAGAGAAGAGAATCTCTGGTCTCCTGATCCAGATCTATCTGAGGAGATAAATCTGCATAATCCCCATTCCACTGTTCGAGCATGCATAGTTGCAGTGGTCTGAGGTGTAGGCGAGCAAACAAAACTATGTCCATTGCCGCTACCATTAGTCCGATTACCTCCATACACTGAGCCACTGACGGCCGAGGAATGGAATGAAGAGCTCGGTAGGTGGTTACGAGATTTAATTTCCTGACCTTCGTCAGAAATATTTTCATTTCTACCGAGTCTATCAGAGTTTCTAGGAAGGAAACTCTTGTGATGCGGAAGAGAGAACTCTTTTTTATGTTCACCTTCCACCCATGAGATCTCAGAAAAGCCAACACGATGTCCGTGTGAGACTTGGCTAGTTGGAAAGTTGACGCTTGAATTAAGAAGTCGTCTAGATAAGGCGCCACTGCTATGCCCCGCGGTCTTAGAACCGCCAGAAGGGACCCTAGCACTTTCGTGAAAATTCTGGGAGCCTGGTAATGTCTGTCCAGAAAGGCGAACCTGAGAAATTGGTGATGATCTCTGTGAATAGGGATGTGCAGATACGCATCCTTTAAGTCCACGGTGGTCATATATTGACCCTCCTGGATCAGTGGCAGAATAGTCTGAATAGTCTCCATCTTGAAAGACGGGACTCTAAGGAATTTGTTTAGGATCTTGAGATCCAAGATTGGTCTGAAAGTTCCTACTTTTTTGGGAACCACAAACAGGTTGGAGTAAAACCCTTGCCCCTGTTCCGTTCTTGGAACTGGGTGAATCACTCCCATGGTATGTAGGTCTTCTACACAGCGTAAGAACGCCTCTCTTTTTGTCTGGTTTGCAGACAATTGAGAAATGTGAAATCTCCCCCTTGGGGGGGAATCTTTGAAGTCCAGAAGATATCCCTGTGAAACAATTTCTAAAGCCCAGGAATCGTGAACATCTCTTGCCCAAGCCTGAGCGAAGAGAGAGAGTCTGCCCCCTACTAGATCCGGTCCCGGATCGGGGGCTACCCCTTCATGCTGTCTTAGAGGCAGCTGCAGGCTTCTTGGCCTGTTTACCCTTGTTCCAAGCCTGGCTAGGTCTCCAGACTGACTTGGATTGAGCAAAATTCCCCTCTTGCTTTGCAGCAGGGGAAGCTGAAGCGGGACCACTCTTGAAGTTTCGAAAAGAACGAAAATTACTTTGCTTGGTCCTTATCTTATTTGTTTTATCCTGAGGGAGGGTATGGCCTTTCCCTCCAGTGATGTCTGAAATAATTTCCTTCAGTTCAGGCCCGAATAGGGTCTTTCCTTTGAAAGGGATGGTCAAAAGCTTTTATTTTGATGACACATCAGCTGATCAGGACTTAAGCCATAACGCTCTACGCGCTAAAATGGCAAAACCTGAATTTTTTGCCGCTAATTTAGCCAGTTGAAAATCGGCATCTGTAATGAAAGAATTAGCCAGCTTAAGAGCCTTAATTCTATCCAGAATATCATCTAATGGGGTCTCTCCCTGAAGAGCCTCTTCCAGAGCCTCGAACCAAAAAGCAGCTGCAGTAGTTACAGGAACAATGCACGCAATAGGTTGGAGAAGAAAACCTTGATGAACAAAAATTTTCTTTAGGAGACCCTCTAATTTTTTATCCATAGGATCTTTGAAAGCACAACTGTCTTCAATAGATATAGTTGTACGCTTAGCTAGTGTAGAAATAGCTCCCTCCACCTTAGGGACCGTCTGCCACGAGTCCCGCATGGTGTCAGATATGGGAAACATTTTCTTAAATGTAGGAGGGGGAGCGAACGGAATACCTGGTCTATCCCACTCCTTAGAAACAATATCCGCAATCCTCTTAAGGACCGGAAAAATCAGTGTAAACAGGAACCTCTAAGTATTTGTACATTTTACACAATTTCTCTGGAACCACAATAGGGTCACAATCATCCAGAGTCGCTAATACCTCCCTGAGCAACAAGCGGCGGAGGTGTTCTAGCTTAAATTTAAAGGCCGTCATATCAGAGTCTGTCTGAGGGAGCGTCTTTCCTGAATCAGAAATCTCTCCATCAGACAGCAAATCCCGTACCCCTAATTCAGAACATTGTGAGGGATTATATCGGATACGGCTAGTAAAGCGTCAGAAAGCTCAGCATTTGTTCTTAACCCAGAGCTATCACGCTTCCCTTGTAACCCAGGCAGTTTAGATAAAACCTCTGTGAGGGTAGAATTCATAACTGCTGCCATGTCTTGTAAGGTAAATGAAGTAGACGCACTAGAGGTACTTGGCGTCACTTGTGCGGGCGTTACTGGTTGTGATGAACTAGATGGCATAACCTCATTTCTTTCTGTCTGAGAATCCTCTAGTGCTACATTTTTAAGTGCTACAATATGCTCTTTAAAATTTATAGACATATCAGTACAAGAGGGAGACATTCTAAGAGGGGGTTCCACAAAGGTTTCTAAACATATTGAACAAGGAGTTTCCTTGATGTCAGACATGTTTAACAGGCTAGTAATGAGACAAGCAAGCTTGGAAAATACTTTATTCAATGTAAAAACAACAATTTCAAAAAAACGGTACTGTGCCTTTAAGAGAAAAAAAGATGTACACGTTCTGCAAAACTGCTTAAAAATGCAGCAAACTCTTCGAATTTTTTACAGTATATATAGTAAGCCTTAGTAAGGTTGCCCCACTAGTAAAAGAAGAAATTAACCCCTTAATAACGAAACCGGATTGACAAATGTCAAAAACCGGAAAATACAGTCAGCACCTTGCCACAGCTCTGCTGTGGCACCTACCTGCCCTTAGGGGTTGAATCTGAGAGAACAAGGCTTCGTTTTGGCCCCAAAATCGAGTCAGGACCCTCCTGTGTTGCAGCTTGCTGTCCAGTAATGAAAAACAACTGCGCATCTAAGGTGCGAAATTAGGCCCCACCCACCTCTTACTCAATGTCTGTGGGGCCTTAAAGTAACACCTCATGTGTTTCAAACAGCCATGTGGGATGTAAAACCTCAAAAAAGACAAATGAACCCTCTAAATAAAAGTCCCAAAAACGTTTTACCATATTTCTCAATAAAAGCGTTTGCTCTATTATATAAGTGTCAACCAGAAAGTAACTTAGCCCTTATGCAAGCTTGTAATACTACAATAAGTCTCTGATTACAGCTTACCCTTCCCCTCATGGGGATACTGTCAGCCTTTTCTTAAAATATCACAGTCTTTCTATAAAAAAATGACTGAACATACCTCAGTGCAGCATAGCATGCAAACCGTTCCTCAACT
Organism: Bombina bombina; assembly: GCF_027579735.1. Classification (NCBI taxonomy): domain Eukaryota; kingdom Metazoa; phylum Chordata; class Amphibia; order Anura; family Bombinatoridae; genus Bombina; species Bombina bombina. The sequence continues at coordinate 1,073,109,341 of NC_069501.1, read as the reverse complement.
GAAGTTTCCTGTATTCCTCAGCCTCTGTGGGAACAGCAGTGGATCTTAGTTACAAATGCCAAGATCATCATCCTCTAGGCAGAAATCTTCATCTCTTTTCTGCTTGAGAGTAAATAGTACACACCGGTACCATTTAATATAACAAACTCTTGCTTGAAGAAAATAAAAACTAACATTTTGTCACCACAAGCACTTTACCCTTCCTATTGCTTAGAGCCGGCAAAGAGAATGACTGGGGGGTGGAGTTAGGGGAGGAGCTATATAGACAGTTCTGCTGTGGGTGCTCTCTTTGCCACTTCCTGTTGGGAAGGAGAATATCCCAAGTATTGGATGAATCCGTGGACTCGATACATCTTGCAAGAGAAAAGGCACCAATATGTGGTATTTTCCTTGTGTGGTATATGAAGGATTTATTAGTGGCTACAATATTTTACTTTATATAAAGCATACCTAGCTGAGCTGGCTAGTGACTGCTTGCTCTTCTCACTGACTCACCGTATGTATTTATCTAGGTCTAGTAGTGAATTTATACTATGTAGCTGATTTTTACTCAGTTATATGCAAGTTCTATTGCAGTAATAAAATGATCTAATGCAATAGGCATTATCTTTTTTCCACTTTTATGCCCCTTTAAAGTTACTTCTACACAGGGGGACATAGCAAACGCTTCCTCTCATAAGTACATTGTTCTCTAAATGCTGTGTGATCACATTTGTTATAAGAAGCCTTCTGTGCTCAGCAATAATATGCGCACCAGGTCCCATCACTCTGTATTCTGCAGTATGCCCAGCACTGCGTCTGGCTACTTACTTATTCACCATGTTCTTGCTCTTAAGGATGTGATTTAGCTCAGCTGAGGTTTGTGGTCCCTGTAATTTTTGGCCATTCAGCATCTCTTTCTCCAGCTGTTCTATAGACTGAAGTGAAAAAGAAACATTTTTACTTATGAAGTGCTACAAGTTTTAACAATACAAAGGATATATTATGCAACATAATACTCTTTATTTTAAAAGTAACGACTTTATTAATTGTCCATAGAAAACAGGACAGTAAAGAAGGGACAGTAAAATTTCATGATTTCGAAAGAGCATGCGATTTTAAACAATGTTCCAATTTAATGATACTATCTAATTTGCTTTGTACTATTAGTATCCTTAATTGGAGAGTAGACTCAGGAGCAGCAATGCATTCCTGGGAGCTAGCTGAACACATCTGCTGAGCCAATGACAAGAAGCATATATAAGCAGCCACCAATCAGCAACAAGCTCCCAGTAGTCTATTGCTGCTTCATAGCCTACCTAGGTATGCTTTTCAACATGAGAAGAAAGCAAATTTGATAATGAAAGTAAATTGGAAAGTTGTTTAAAATTGCATGTTCTTTCTAAATTGTTAAAGTTTAATTTTGACTTTACAGTGTTAACCTGACATGAAGAATCAAATAAAATAATACTGGATCAAACCTGATCAAGGTACCTTATACATTAAATAACTATACATGCCCTTCAGCAAAGAGTTTAATCTGTTTTAATAGTGTTTAGTGATGCTAATAGGTGACAAGTGAGAAATTAACCTGTTGTGCTCCGCAAACCACAGAGATATGTGTATGCCCCTTTAAGGGGTAAACTGGGCATGTGTGTTTGTGGGTTTTATATTTATTTTGTATAGTGTAAAAGTGCTTATTATTATTTTTTAACTTTAATTGGTTGAGCAGGTAGCATTTATTTGGAATATTGCTTTGTAATGTCATCTAATTGGCAGGGGTAATTTTAGTGTGCTTTGTCCATGCACAACACCAACGTTCTATTCTAAAATGCTTTGGGATACTCGGTAACAAGTCATTTTAGTTGTGGAAAAATAGCTTAGTAAATGTATATTTTTTGTACACAGGACTGGCACGTTTGATATGGGGACATTTTTCACCAAACTGATAATAAAGAAAAATGCTGCCAATAAAGTATGAAAATGGCACATTGTGATCATATTGACCTTGAAAAGGGCTCATCTGCAGACGTTTACCTGCTGATAATTATCTAATAATAGATCATGTTCAACCCTTAATTTGTATACCATAGTCATCAAGTAAGTTCTCAATTCATCTTTTATATGTATACTAGTCCTAAAGCCCATTCACATGGGCCATTTTTTGCAGTACAGCGGTCCCACCCCTTGCTCTCTCTCTCTCCCCCTCTCTTTTGTGCTCTCTCCCCCTCTCTTTTGCGCTCTCTCCCCATCTCTTTTGCGCTCTCTCTCGCTCCACCTCTCTTTTGCTCTCTCTCCCCCTCTCTTTAGCTCTCTCTCTCCCCATCTCTTTTGCTCTCTCTCCCCCTCTCTTTTGTGCTCTCTCCCCCTCTATTTTGCGCTCTCTCCCCTCTCTTTTGCGCTCTCTCCCCCTCCCTTTTTGCGCTCTCTCTCGCTCCACCTCTCTTTTGCTCTCTCTCTCCCCCTCTCTTTTGCTCTCTCTCCCCCCTCTTTTGTGCGCTCTCCCCCTCTCTTTGCGCTCTCTCTCGCTTCACCTCTCTTTTGCTCCCTCTCTCCCCCTCTCTCTTCCCCTTTCTTTTGCGCTCTCTCTCCCCCATCTCTTTTACTCTCTTTCTCCCCCTCTCTTTTGCATTCTCTCTCTCCCCCTCTCTTTTGCTCTGTCACTCTCTCCTTTTTTTGCTCTCTCCATCCCTCTCTTTTGCTCTCTCTCTCCCCCCTCTCTTTTGCTCTGTCTCTCTCCCCTCTCTTTTGCTGTCTCTCTCCCCTCTCTTTTGCTCTCTCTCTCCATCCCTCTCTTTTGCTCTCTCTCCCCCTCTCTTTTTCTCCCTCTCTATTGCTCTCTCTCCCCCCTCTCTTTTGCTCTCTCTCTCTTCCCTCTATTCTGCTCTTTCCCCTCTCTTTTGCACTTTCCCCTCTATTTTGCTCTCTCTCTCCCCCACTCTTCTGCACTTTCCCCTCACTTCTGCTCTTCCCCCTCTCTTTAGCTCTTTCCTATCTCTTTTTGTCTCTCCCCCTCTCTTTCTATTTCTCTCCCCTCTCTGTCGTGCTGACCGTTCCCGGCCACGCCCCCACCATGCCCAACCACCCCCCTGAACATGCCCGGCCACGCCCACGGTCTCGCCCGGCCAGGTGCTTTGCTCACACACCAGTTGAGTATTAGTCATGTTAACAATGAATATAAAGGGCTCCATTTATGAAGCTGCATAAGCAGCTTTGGGCCATTTGGGAGTCTGCAAATGAAAGTTAAGAAGCACTTAGACAATCTGGACTGAATTGCCTGGAATGATTGACAAGCCCTGCTCTTGTGCCATTGGTGGGGGCGAGAGCAGGGTGCGGTGTTGCACAAGTGATTGTTTGTGCAATCTTAAATTCTGGCAGCCAATGCTGCTCCAGAGGCAGTTCAGACAGGTTCTCCCTATGAGATGAATCTCGCCCATAGCCTTATAAAGACCTGGTGGGCCCCTCATTAAGTTAATATACTAAGCAAGCATATATGTGAAGAGCTAATAAATCTCTTGCTGTAGATGTCATTTGTAATGCTACACTTCTTGTCTCGAGAATACAGAGTATAGAGGTGATTGCTTATGCTGAAAGGGATAGAAAGGTCTAACTTGAGGTGTGCATGGCCACATTTAAAATTGAAATATAAGCATTTTAGCAATATACTTCCATTAGCAAAAATGTTTCTAGTAAAATGACTGTTTTTCATCGGCATACGCACATATCCTGTGAGGGCTTATGCACCAGTATTCATACACTCTGGGGGATGCTGCTTTCTCCACCCGTAGTTTCCAGTTTGCCGGAAACAGCAGTTAAGAAGCAGTGGTCGCAAGACTGCTGCTCCTTAACTTGTCCGCCACCTTTTAGATACAATCGGGATGATTGACACCCCCTGCTAGCGGCCGATTGGCTGCGAATGTGCAGGGGCTGGATTTCACAAGTGAAATGCTTGTGCAATGTAAATGCCGACAGCGTATGCAGCTACAGCGAATCATGTTCGCCCGGCATATAATAAATTGACCCCCATGCCTGTTTCTATTGTTTCTGAAGAAGTACTATTGTTTCTGAAGAAGTAATTTGTGTCATACCAGCCACTGCTGACTATCTGAGAAGGTGTGGTGTTTGAATACTGGTGCACGAGCCCTTACAGGATATGTGTGTATGCTGCAGAAAAACAGCAATAACGTTTCCTAGAAGCATTTTTGATAATGGAAGTACATTGCTTATATTTCAAATTGAAGTGCAACAATGTACATTTCATTTGTATCCCTTTAAAGTGCTAGATGAAAATAACGAGTTAGAGCATTTTATCATTGCACTATTGCTTGCATATTACTATGTGTTTAACCTCTGCATAGAAGCGCAGAAATGCACTACTGGGACTTAGCTAAAGACATCTGGTGAGCCAATTATAAGAGGTATATTTCTGTAGCTACCAATTACCAGCTAGTTCTCAGTGGTGCACTGCTGTTCCTGAGCCTACCTAAGTATGCTTATTAACAAAGAATACCAACAGAACAAAGTATATTTTATAATAGAAGTAAATTGTATGCTGATCTGAAGAATGAAAGTTTAATTTTGACTTTCATATTCCTTTAAGTTATGTGTAAGTGCCTGGAGGTAATTCTTAACAGTTATATCCTCTTATGGATGCAATAGCCATTACATTATAAATGTGTTCACACCAAAAAAATAACTCTGCAAACTACCCCCTTATTTCAGTTCTTTTGACAGACATATTTTAGCCAATCAGAGCTGGCTCACTGGAACTCCACGTGCGTGAGCACAGTGTTATCTATATGACACACATGAACTAACACCCTCTAGTGGTGAAAAACTGTCAAAATGCCCTGAGAGAAGAGGCGGCCTTCAAGGGCTTAAAAATTAGCATATGAACCTCATAGGTTTAGCTTTTAACTAAGAATACCAAGAGAACAAATCAAAATTGGTAATAAAAGTAAATTGGAAAATTGTTTAAAATTACATTCTCTATCTGAATCATAAAACTTTATTTTGGACTAGACTGTCCCTTTAAGGCATCCTCATTACATCAATCTACTTAACCTAGTCAAATATAACTTATATCCTATATATATCCTTTACGAACATGCTATATACAGCTACATAAAAATAGTATAATGTCATTAAATGTATATAGGTTTGCCATATTGCCGCTTTAAGGGGGGACATATGGAAAAAAAAAACATTTCTTTAAACAACCCCTGACATTTGTATTTTTCACATGTGCTCTCTCTTACTTAAAGGGACACTGAACCCAAATTTTTTCTTTCATTATTCAGATAGAGCATGCAATTTTAAGCAACTTTCTAATTTACTCCTATTATCAATGTTTCTTTGTTCTCTTGCTATCTTTATTTGATAAAGAAGGCAGCTAAGCGCTTTTTTTTGTTTCAGACTCTGGACAGCACTTTTTTTTATTAGTGGATAAATGTATCCACCAATAAAAATCCCAACAAAAGACCTTAAACTATTAGATAAAGCTATTAGAGGATTTTTATGGAAGGGGAATAAATCAGGAATAAGTATGTCCAAGCTCCAAATGCCAACAAAAAAACTGGGATGGGGCCTCCCAAGTATCAAGTATTATAACTGGGCGGCTCTAGCTAGATATAACTTAGAATGGTTAACGGGTATAGAAAAATACACCAATATGGAAATTGAGCAAGCAATGATCAAACCTATGGCAACTGCTTACCTGGTACATGCAGATATGGCCGAAATCCCTAACGCCTAGATTTAGAGTTTTGCGGCCAAAGGGGTGCGTTAGCTACGCGTGCTTTTTTCTGGCCGCACCTTTTAAATACCGCTGGTATTTAGAGTTCACAGAATGGCTGGGTTTTCAGTGCGTTAGGCTCCAAAAAGGGAGCGTAGAGCATAATTTAACGCCACTGCAACTCTCGATACCAGCGGTGCTTACGGACGCGGCCAGCTTCAAAAACGTGCTCGTGCACGATTCCCCCATAGAAAACAATGGGGCTGTTTGAGCTGAAAAAAAAACCTAACACCTGCAAAAAAGCTGCGTTCAGCTCCTAACGCAGCCCCATTGTTTTCTATGGGGAAACACTTCCTACGTCTGCACCTAACACCCTAACATGTACCCCGAGTCTACACACCCCTAACCTTACACTTTTTAACCTCTAATCTGCCGCCCCGCTATCGCTGACACCTGCATATTTTTTTAAACCCCTAATCTGCCGCTCCGTAAACCGCCGCTACTTAAATTATCCCTATGTACCCCTAATCTGCTGCCCCTAACACCGCCGACCCCTATATTATATTTATTAACCCCTAATCTGCCCCCCACAAAGTCGCCTCCACCTGCCTACACTTATTAACCCCTAATCTGCCGACCGGACCGCGCCGCTATTATAATAAAGTTATTAACCCCTAATCCGCCTCACTCCCGCCTCAATAACCCTATAATAAATAGTATTAACCCCTAATCTGCCCTCCCTAACATCGCCGACACCTAACTTCAAAGATTAACCCCTAATCTGCCGACTGGAGCTCACTGCTATTCTAATAAATGTATTAACCCCTAAAGCTAATTCTAACCCTAACAGCCCCCTAAGTTAAATATAATTTTTATCTAATGAAATAAATTAACTATTATTAAATAACTTATTCCAATTTAAAGCTAAATACTTACCTGTAAAATAAACCCTAATATAGCTACAATATAAATTATAATTATATTGTAGCTATTTTAGGATTAATATTTATTTTACAGGCAACTTTGTAATTATATTAACCAGGTACAATAGCTATTAAATAGTTAATAACTATTTAATAGTTACCTAGTTAAAATAATTACATAATTACCTGTAAAATAAATCCTAACCTAAGTTACAATTAAACCTAACACTACACTATCAATAAATTATTTAAATACAATACCTACAAATAACTACAATTAAATAAACTAACTAAAGTACAAAAAATAAAAAAGAACTAAGTTACAAAAAATAAAAAAATATTTACAAACATTAGAAAAATATTACAACAATTTTAAACTAATTACACCTACTCTAAGCCCCCTAATAAAATAACAAAGCCCCCCAAAATAAAAAAATGCCCTACCCTATTCTAAATTAAAAAAGTTCAAATCTCTTTTAGCTTACCAGCCCTGAAAAGGGCCCTTTGCGGGGCATGCCCCAAAGAATTCAGCTCTTTTGCCTGTAAAAAAAACACATACAATACCCCCCCCCAACATTACAACCCACCACCCACATACCCCTAATCTAACCCAAACCCCCCTTAAATAAACCTAACACTAAGCCCCTGAAGATCTTCCTACCTTATCTTCACCATACCAGGTTCACCGATCTGTCCTCGGAAGTCTTGATCCAAGCCTCGGAAGTGTTGATCCAAGCCCAAGCGGGGGGCTGAAGAGTGACGTCCATCCTCGGGCTGAAGTCTGGATCCAAGCGGCGGCTGAAGAACTCCATCATCGGGCTGAAGTCGGAAGTCCATCATTGGGATGAAGTCTTCTATCAAGCCGCATCTTCAATCTTCTTTCTTCTGGAGCGGAGCCATCTTCTTTCCAACCGACGCGGATCCAACCTCTTCAACCGACGCCTACTCGCCGAATGACGGTTCCTTTAAATGACGTCATCCAAGATGGCGTCCCTCGAATTCCGATTGGCTGATCGGAACAGCCAATAGAATGCGAGCTCAATCTGATTGGCTGATTGCATCAGCCAATCGGATTGAACTTGATTCTGATTCGCTGATTCCATCAGCCAATCAGAATATTCCTACCTTAATTCCGAATGGCTGATAGAATCCTATCAGCCAATCGGAATTCGAGGGACGCCATCTTGGATGACGTCATTTAAAGGAACCGTCATTCGGCGAGTAGGCGTCGGTTGAAGAGGTTGGATCCGCGTCGGTTGGAAAGAAGATCGCTCCGCTCCGCTCCAGAAGAAAGAAGATTGAAGATGCAGCTTGATAGAAGACTTCATCCCGATGATGGACTTCCGACTTCAGCCCGATGATGGAGTTCTTCAGCCGCCGCTTGGATCCAGACTTCAGCCCGAGGATGGACGTCACTCTTCAGCCCCCCGCTTGGGCTTGGATCAACACTTCTGAGGCTTGGATCAAGACTTCCGAGGACGGATCGGTGAACCTGGTATGGTGAAGATAAGGTAGGAAGATCTTCAGGGGCTTAGTGTTAGGTTTATTTAAGGGGGGTTTGGGTTAGATTAGGGGTATGTGGGTGGTGGGTTGTAATGTTGGGGGGGGTATTGTATGTGTTTTTTTTTTACAGGCAAAAGAGCTGAATTCTTTGGGGCATGCCCCGCAAAGGGCCCTTTTCAGGGCTCGTAAGGTAAAAGAGCTTTGAACTTTTTTAATTTAGAATAGGGTAGGGCATTTTTTTATTTTGGGGGGCTTTGTTATTTTATTAGGGGGCTTAGAGTAGGTGTAATTAGTTTAAAATTGTTGTAATATTTTTCTAATGTTTGTAAATATTTTTTTATTTTTTGTAACTTAGTTCTTTTTTATTTTTTGTACTTTAGTTAGTTTATTTCATTGTATTTATTTGTAGATATTGTATTTAATTAATTTATTGATAGTGTAGTGTTAGGTTTAATTGTAGATAATTGTAGGTATTTTATTTAATTAATTTATTGATCGTGTAGAGTTAGGTTTAATTGTAACTTAGGTTAGGATTTATTTTACAGGTAATTTTGTAATTATTTTAACTATTTTAGCTATTAAATAGTTCTTAACTATTTAATAGCTATTGTATCTGGTTAAAATAAATACAAAGTTACCTGTAAAATAAATATAAATCTTAAAATAGCTATAATATAATTATAATTTATATTGTAGCTATATTAGGGTTTATTTTACAGGTAAGTATTTAGCTTTAAATAGGAATAATTTATTTAATAAGAGTCAATTTATTTCGTTAGATTTAAATTATATTTAACTTAGGGGGGTGTTAGTGTTAGGGTTAGACTTAGCTTTAGAGGTTAATCCATTTATTACAGTAGCGGCGAGATTCGGTCGGCAGATTAGGGGTTAATACTTGAAATTAGGTGTCGGCGATGTTAGGGAGGGCAGATTAGGGGTTAATACTATTTATTATAGGGTTATTGAGGCGGGAGTGAGGCGGATTAGGGGTTAATAACTTTATTATAGTAGCGGTGCGGTCCGCTCGGCAGATTAGGGGTTAATAAGTGTAGGCAGGTGGAGGCGACGTTGAGGGGGGCAGATTAGGGGTTAATAAATATAATATAGGGGTCGGCGGTGTTAGGGGCAGCAGATTAGGGGTACATAAGGATAACGTAGGTGGCGGCGCTTTGCGGTCGGCAGATTAGGGGTTAATTATTGTAGGTAGCTGGCGGCGACGTTGTGGGGGGCAGGTTAGGGGTTAATAAATATAATATAGGGGTCGGCGGTGTTAGGGGCAGCAGATTAGGGGTACATAAGTATAACGTAGGTGGCGGTCGGCAGATTAGGGGTTAAAAAAATTTAATCGAGTGGCGGCGATGTGGGGGGACCTCGGTTTAGGGGTACATAGGTAGTTTATGGGTGTTAGTGTACTTTAGAGCACAGTAGTTAAGAGCTTTATAAACCGGCGTTAGCCCAGAAAGCTCTTAACTACTGACTTTTTTCTGCGGCTGGAGTTTTGTCGTTAGATTTCTAACGTTCACTTCAGCCACGACTCTAAATACCAGCGTTAGAAAGATCCCATTGAAAAGATAGGATACGCAAATGACGTAAGGGGATCTGCGGTATGGAAAAGTCGCGGCTGTAAAGTGAGCGTTAGACCCTTTAATGACTGGCTCCAAATACCAGAGGGCGGTAAAAACCAGCGTTAGGAGCCTCTAACGCTGGTTTTGACGGCTACCGCCCAACTCTAAATCTAGGTCTAAGGAAATTAAAAGCCATATTATATTTCGAGATTCATTGACAATATGGAAATTAATGAGTAGAACACTCAGTGTGAATTATAAGTACACCCGATATCTACCAATTGATGGCAATCTTAAATTTCAAAGGGGAAATGCTTATACATTTAGGAATTGGGGGCAACAGGGAATCAGGAAAATTGGGGACATACTACATAGTTATAACAATAAGATTTACTCGAGTCAAGAGATATATGATAAATATGAAGCTAAAAGCGATAACTACATCTATTACCATCAGATAAAAACATATATAAAAAAAGTACAGAGAAATTAAAAAACTAATTGCTGTAAAAATCAAATAACTGATCTATGTGAGAACTATGAGAAAGGGAACTATAAAATGACCTTTATTTATAATAAACTAGTAAATATGCCATCTGAGAGAAACTGTAGTAAAATTATAGAGGAAAATAACTGGGGGTTAGATAAAGACAATTTAAAGGAACAACTAATATATAGCATAAAACTAGCAAAACAAACCACCAAGGCGAGTGAGCTAAGAGAATCCCAGTATAGAATAATACACAAAGACTACATAACAGTGACTAAAAGACATAAATGGTCTAAGGGAGAGCTACCATCATGCCCAAAATGCTCATTTCCATCCCCAGACTTGACACACTATTTTTGGAACTGTCCAAAGATTAACCAATATTGGAATCAGATAGCATTCTGGATTTCGAAAACAATTGGCATTGACTATAAAAGAGATCAACAAACAATTTTTCTTTTATACAACCCTAGGCTTGAGAAGAGGAAACTTAAACTATATATAGCTATGGTGATACCGTTAGCAAGGAATTTAATTGCAAAATTATGGATAGAGAAAAAATCCCCGGGGATTGTCACTCTTAAGAACAAAGTTTGGCAGCAATTAGTAATAGAAAAGTTTGATGTATTAGGTGATACAAAGAGTAGGAAGGTGGCATTCCTAAATAAATGGGATATTTATATAAAAACCCTTAATAGGGAAACGCAAAACCAAATATATGAAGGGTTAGTATAAAAATAAATAAATAAAATAAATAAATAAAAGCAACCTTTGATAATGCGACATTATATACTCTAATGAGATATTGAGAAAATAGAAAAAAAAAAAAATAGAAAGAGGTAGCAAAGCACAAGCCGAGAGCCCAGCTGACTCCCCACCAATAGAGAGGACTTGAGAATAACCCTTGCTCCGTAGATATCTATCTGTTCATTAGATTCTTCTTTTTTATTAGTGTATCTAACAAGCCTTAGAGAATATGATTGTATAGTATTGTGATAAAACCAAGCTCACCTTACTACACTATGAAAAAAATGTCATTCTATTCATATTGTACTTTTTATGAAAATGTATTGTTTGTCAATAAACCAATAAAGATTTAAAAAAATAAATAAAAATGTATCCACCAATCATTAAGGACAACCCAGATTGTTCACCAAAAATGGGATGGCATCTTAACTCACATTCTTGCATTTCAGATAAAGATACCAAGAGAATGAAGAGAATAGGAGTAAATTAGAAAGTTGCTTAAAATTGCATGCTCTATCTAAATAATGAAGAAAAAATTTGGGTTCAGTTTCCCTTTAAAGCGGCAATTTGGCAACCCTAAATGTATAACAAAATTATTTTTGAAAAAGTTTCTAGGCAATGCAGTAAAAACATAATTTATGCTTACCTGATAAATTTATTTCTCTTGTAGTGTATCCAGTCCACGGATCATCCATTACTTGTGGGATATTCTCCTTCCCAACAGGAAGTTGCAAGAGGATCACCCACAGCAGAGCTGCTATATAGCTCCTCCCCTAACTGTCATATCCAGTCATTCGACCGAAAACAAACAGAGAAAGGAGAAACCATAGGGTGCAGTGGTGACTGTAGTTTAATTAAATTTTAGACCTGCCTTAAAAGGACAGGGCGGGCCGTGGACTGGATACACTACAAGAGAAATAAATGTATCAGGTAAAAATAAATTATGTTTTCTCTTGTTAATTGTATCCAGTCCACGGATCATCCATTACTTGTGGGATACCAATACCAAAGCTAAAGTACACGGATGATGGGAAGGACAAGGCAGGATTAAGCGGAAGGAACCACTGCTTGAAGAACCTTTCTCCCAAACACAGCCTCCGAAGAAGCAAAAGTATCAAATTTGTAAAATGTAAAAAGTGTGAAGCGAAGACCAAGTCGCGGCCTTGCAAATCTGTTCAACAGAGGCCTCATTTTTAAAGGCCCAGGTGGAAGCCACAGCTCTAGAGGAATGAGCTGTAATCCTTTCAGGGGGCTGCTGTCCAGCAGTCTTATAGGCTAGGCGTATTATGCTCCGAAGCCAAAAGGAAAGAGAGGTTGCTGAAGCTTTTTGACCTCTCCTCTGTCCAGAGTAAACGACAAACAGGGTAGATGTTTGACGAAAATCTTTAGTAGCTTGTAAGTAAAACTTCAAGGCACGGACTATGTCCAGATTATGTAAAAGACGTTCCTTCTTTGAAGAAGGATTAGGACACAACGATGGAACAACAATCTCTTGATTGATATTCTTGTTAGAAACCACCTTAGGTAAAAACCCAGGTTTGGTACGCAGAACTACCTTATCCCTTATCTGCATGAAAAATCAGATAAGGAGAATCACATTGTAAGGCAGATAGCTCAGAGACTCTCCGAGCCGAGGAAATAGCCATCAACAACAGAACTTTCCAAGATAAAAGTTTAATATCAATGGAATGAAGGGGTTCAAACGAAACTCCTTGAAGAACCTTAAGAACCAAGTTTAAGCTCCACGGGGGAGCAACAGGTTTAAACACAGGCTTAATTCTAACCAAAGCCTGGCAAAACGCCTGGACGTCTGGAACCTCTGCCAGACGCTTGTGCAAAAGAATAGACGGAGCAGAAATCTGTCCCTTTAAGAAACTAGCTGATAATCCTTTGTCCAAGCCCTCTTGGAGAAAGGACAATATTCTAGGAATCCTAACCTTACTCCATGAGTAATTCTTGGATTCACACCAATAAAGATATTTACTCCATATCTTGTGGTAGATTTTCCTGGTAACAGGCTCTCGTGCCTGTATTAAAGTATCAATGACTGACTCGGAGAAGCCACGCTTTGATAGAATCAAGCGTTTAATCTCCATGCAGTCAGTCTCAGAGAAATTAGATTTGGATGATTGAAAGGACCTTGTATCAGAAGGTCCTGTCTTAGAGGCAGAGTCCATGGTGGAAAGGATGACATGTCCACTAGGTCTGCATACCAAGTCCTGCGTGGCCACGCAGGTGCTATCAGAATCACTGATGCTCCCTCCTGTTTGATTTTGGCAATCAGTCGAGGGAGCAGAGGAAACGGTGGAAACACATAAGCCAGGTTGAAGAACCAAGGCGCTGCTAGAGCATCTATCAGCGTCGCTTCTGGGTCCCTGGACCTGGATCCGTAACAAGGAAGCTTGGCGTTCTGGCGAGACGCCATGAGATCCAACTCTGGTTTGCCCCAACGATGAATCAACTGAGCAAACACCTCCGGATGGAGTTCCCACTCCCCCGGATGGAAAGTCTGACGACTTAGAAAATCCGCCTCCCAGTTCTCCACGCCTGGGATATGGATTGCTGACAGGTGGCAAGAGTGGTACTCTGCCCAGCGAATTATTTTTGAGACTTCTAACATCGCTAGGGAACTCCTGGTTCCCCCTTGATGGTTGATGTAAGCCACAGTCGTGATGTTGTCCGACTGAAATCTGATGAACCTCAGTGTTGCTAACTGAGGCCAAGCCAGAAGAGCATTGAATATCGCTCTTAACTCCAGAATATTTATTGGAAGGAGTTTCTGCTCCTGAGTCCACGATCCCTGTGCCTTCAGGGAATTCCAGACTGCACCTCAACCTAAAAGGCTGGCATCTGTTGTTACAATTGTCCAATCTTGCCTGCGAAAGGTCATACCCTTGGACAGGTGTACCCGAGACAACCACCAGAGAAGAGAATCTCTGGTCTCTTGATCCAGATTTAGCAGAGGGGACAAATCTGTGTAATCCCCATTCCACTGACTCAGCATGCATAATTGCAGCGGTCTGAGATGAAGGCGCGCAAATGGCACTATGTCCATTGCCGCTACCATTAAGCCGATTACCTCCATACACTGAGCTACCGAAGGGCGCGGAATGGAGTGAAGAACACGGCAAGCAATTAGAAGTTTTGATAACCTGGACTCCGTCAGGTAAATTTTCATTTCTACAGAATCTATAAGAGTCCCTAAGAAGGAGACTCTAGTGAGTGGGGATAGAGAACTCTTTTCCTCGTTCACTTTCCACCCGTGCAACCTCAGAAATGCCAGAACTATCTCTGTATGAGACTTGGCAACTTGAAAGCTTGACGCCTGTATCAGGATGTCGTCTAGATACGGAGCCACCGCTATGCCTCGCGGTCTTAGAACCGCCAGAAGTGAGCCCAGAACCTTTGTAAAGATTCTCGGGGCTGTAGCCAACCCAAAGGGAAGAGCTACAAATTGGTAATGCCTGTCTAGAAAGGCAAACCTTAGAAACCGATGATGATCTTTGTGAATCGGTATGTGAAGGTAGGCATCCTTTAAGTCCACTGTGGTCATGTACTGACCTTCTTGGATCATGGGTAGGATGGTCCGAATAGTTTCCATTTTGAAAGATGGAACTCTGAGGAATTTGTTTAAGATCTTTACAGGGAGTGCAGAATTATTAGGCAAATGAGTATTTTGACCACATCATCCTCTTTATGCATGTTGTCTTACTCCAAGCTGTATAGGCTCTAAAGCCTACTACCAATTAAGCATATTAGGTGATGTGCATCTCTGTAATGAGAAGGGGTGTGGTCTAATGACATCAACACCCTATATCAGGTGTGCATAATTATTAGGCAACTTCCTTTCCTTTGGCAAAATGGGTCAAAAGAAGGACTTGACAGGCTCAGAAAAGTCAAAAATAGTGAGATATCTTGCAGAGGGATGCAGTACTCTTAAAATTGCAAAGCTTCTGAAGCGTGATCATCGAACAATCAAGCGTTTCATTCAAAATAGTCAACAGGGTCGCAAGAAGCGTGTGGAAAAACCAAGGCGCAAAATAACTGCCCATGAACTGAGAAAAGTCAAGCGTGCAGCTGCCAAGATGCCACTTGCCACCAGTTTGGCCATATTTCAGAGCTGCAACATCACTGGAGTGCCCAAAAGCACAAGGTGTGCAAGACATGGCCAAGGTAAGAAAGGCTGAAAGACGACCACCACTGAACAAGACACACAAGCTGAAACGTCAAGACTGGGCCAAGAAATATCTCAAGACTGATTTTTCTAAAATTTTATGGACTGATGAAATGAGAGTGAGTCTTGATGGGCCAGATGGATGGGCCCGTGGCTGGATTGGTAAAGGGCAGAGAGCTCCAGTCCGACTCAGATGCCAGCAAGGTGGAGGTGGAGTACTGGTTTGGGCTGGTATCATCAAAGATGAGCTTGTGGGGCCTTTTCGGGTTGAGGATGGAGTCAAGCTCAACTCCCAGTCCTACTGCCAGTTTCTGGAAGACACCTTCTTCAAGCAGTGGTACAGGAAGAAGTCTGCATCCTTCAAGAAAAACATGATTTTCATGCAGGACAATGCTCCATCACACGCGTCCAAGTACTCCACAGCGTGGCTGGCAAGAAAGGGTATAAAAGAAGAAAATCTAATGACATGGCCTCCTTGTTCACCTGATCTGAACCCCATTGAGAACCTGTGGTCCATCATCAAATGTGAGATTTACAAGGAGGGAAAACAGTACACCTCTCTGAACAGTGTCTGGGAGGCTGTGGTTGCTGCTGCACGCAATGTTGATGGTGAACAGATCAAAACACTGATAGAATCCATGGATGGCAGGCTTTTGAGTGTCCTTGCAAAGAAAGGTGGCTATATTGGTCACTGATTTGTTTTTGTTTTGTTTTTGAATGTCAGAAATGTATATTTGTGAATGTTGAGATGTTATATTGGTTTCACTGGTAAAAATAAATAATTGAAATGGGTATATATTTGTTTTTTGTTAAGTTGCCTAATAATTATGCACAGTAATAGTCACCTGCACACACAGATATCCCCTTAAAATAGCTATAACTAAAAACAAACTAAAAACTACTTCCAAAACTATTCAGCTTTGATATTTATGAGTTTTTTTGGGTTCATTGAGAACATGGTTGTTGTTCAATAATAAAATTAATCCTCAAAAATACAACTTGCCTAATAATTCTGCACTCCCTGTAGATCCAAAATTGGTCTGAAGATTCCCTCTTTTTTGGGAACCACAAACAGATCTGAATAAAAACCCTGTCCTTGTTCTGTCCGCGGAACTGGATGGATCACTCCCATAACTAGGAGGTCTTGCACACAGCGTAGGAATGCCTCTTTCTTTATCTGATTTGCAGATAGCCTTGAAAGATGAAATCTCCCTTGTGGAGGGGAAGCTTTGAAGTCCAGAAGATATCCCTGAGATATGATCTCCAACGCCCAGGGATCCTGAACATCTCTTGCCCACGCCTGGGCGAAGAGAGAAAGTCTGCCCCCTACTAGATCTGTTGCCATATAGGGGGCCGTTCCTTCATGCTGTCTTAGAGGCAGCAGCAGGCTTTCTGGCCTGCTTGCCTTTGTTCCAGGACTGGTTAGGTTTCCAGGCCTGCTTAGATTGAGCAAAAGTTCCCTCTTGTTTTGAAGCGGAGGAAGTTGATGCTGCACCTGCCTTGAAATTTCGAAAGGCACGAAAATTAGACTGTTTGGCCTTTGCTTTGGCCCTGTCCTGAGGAAGGGTATGACCCTTACCTCCAGTAATAATTTCCTTCAAACCAGGCCCGAATAAGGTCTGCCCCTTGAAAGGAATGTTGAGTAATTTAGACTTCGAAGTCACGTCAGCTGACCAGGATTTAAGCCATAGCGCCCTACGCGCTTGGATGGCGAATCCGGAATTCTAAGCCGCTTAGTCAAATGAACAATGGCATCAGAAACAAATGAGTTAGCTAGCTTAAGTGTTCTAAGCTTGTCAATAATTTCAGTCAATGGAGCTGTATGGATGGCCTCTTCCAGGGCCTCAAACCAGAATGCCGCCGCGGCCGTGACAGGCGCAATGCATGCAAGGGGCTGTAAAATAAAACCTTGTTGAATAAACATTTTCTTAAGGTAACCCTCCAATTTTTTATCCATTGGATCTGAAAAAGCACAACTGTCCTCAACCGGGATAGTAGTACGCTTTGCTAAAGTAGAAACTGCTCCCTCCACCTTAGGGACCGTCTGCCATAAGTCCCGTGTAGTGGCGTCTATTGGAAACATTTTTCTAAATATAGGAGGTGGGGAAAAAGGCACACCCGGTCTATCCACTCCTTGCTAATAATTTCTGTAAGCCTTTTAGGTATAGGAAAAACATCAGTACACACCGGCACCGCATAGTATTTATCCAGCCTACACAATTTCTCTGGTACTGCAACTGTGTTACAGTCATTCAGAGCAGCTAATACCTCCCCAAGCAAAACACGGAGGTTCTCAAGCTTAAATTTAAAATTAGAAATCTCTGAATCAGGTTTCCCCGAATCAGAGATGTCACCCACAGACTGAAGCTCTCCGTCCTCATGATCTGCATATTGTGACGCAGTATCAGACATGGCCCTTACAGCATCTGCGCGCTCTGTATTTCTCCTAACCCCAGAGCAATCACGCTTGCCTCTTAATTCAGGCAACCTGGATAATACCTCTGACAGGGTAGCCATGTCTTGCAAGGTAATCGCTATGGGCGTCCCTGATGTAATTGGCGCCATATTAGCGTGCATCCCCTGAGCGGGAGGCGAAGGGTCTGACACGTGGGGAGAGTTAGTCGGCATAACTTCCCCCTCGTCAGAATCTTCTGGTGATATTTCTTTTATAGTTAAAGACTGATCTTTACTGTTTAAGGTGAAATCAATACATTTAGTACACATTCTCCTATGGGGCTCCACCATGGCTTTCAAACATAATGAACAAGTAGTTTCCTCTGTGTCAGACATGTTTAAACAGACTAGCAATGAGACTAGCAAGCTTGGAAAACACTTTAAACAAGTTTACAAGCAATATAAAAAACGTTACTGCACCTTTAAGAAACACAAATTTTGTCAAAATTTGAAATAACAGTGAAAAAAGGCAGTTACACTAACGAAATTTTTACAGTGTATGTAACAAGTTAGCAGAGCATTGCATCCACTTGCAAATGGACGATTAACCCCTTAATACCAAAAACGGAATAATAAATGACAAAAACGTTTTTTCAAACAGTCACAACAACTGCCACAGCTCTACTGTGGCTTTTTACCTCCCTCAAAAACGACTTTGAAGCCTTTTGAGCCCTTCAGAGATGTCCTGTATCATGCAGAGGGAAGCTGAATGTCTCTGTCAATATTTTTATCTGCACAGAAAAGCACTAAAATAGGCCCTTCCCACTCATATTGCAACAGTTAAAGCCTAAGGAAACTGTTACTAGGCAAAATTCAAGCCAGCCATGTGGAAAAAAACTAGGCCCCAATAAGTTTTATCACCAAATACATATAAAAACGATTAAACATGCCAGCAAACGTTTTATATTACATTTTTATAAGAGTATGTATCTCTATTAATAAGCCTGATACCAGTCGCTATCACTGCATTTAAGGCTTTACTTACATTAGTTCAGTATCAGCAGCATTTTCTAGCAAATTCCATCCCTAGAAAAATATTAACTGCACATACCTTATTGCAGGAAAACCTGCACGCCATTCCCTCTCTGAAGTTACCTCACTCCTCAGAATATGTGAGAACAGCCATGGATCTTAGTTACTTCTGCTAAGATCATAGAAAACGCAGGCAGATTCTTCTTCTAAATACTGCCTGAGATAAACAGTACACTCCGGCACCATTTAAAAATAACAAACTTTTGATTGAAGAATAAACTAAGTATAAAACACCACACTCCTCTTACGACCTCCATCTTTGTTGAGGCTTGCAAGAGAATGACTGGATATGACAGTTAGGGGAGGAGCTATATAGCAGCTCTGCTGTGGGTGATCCTCTTGCAACTTCCTGTTGGGAAGGAGAATATCCCACAAGTAATGGATAATCCGTGGACTGGATACACTTAACAAGAGAAATTGCTAGCGGAAAAATGCAAAATACCAAAGCAAATGAGCATAGCTTAACTACAACCATGCTCACCTATATGCATATTCATAAATTTATATAGGAAGCATTTACCTATAATGTGGCAAGTACTTGCTAATGCAAAGAACAACCAACTCTCTTGAATTACAAATGACTATTCATATTTTATATACAGTATATTTACTGGAGAGGAAATATTGCAAAACTGACAATATGAGAGAGGCAGAAAAACTGATTCTCTCTCATAATAATTTGGTAGTAAAAATAAACATAGTATGACATGACAAACGAGCACAGTGTCCATAGCTGAACCAAGGTTGTCATGAGCATGAACAGTCTGTACTATAAATCTTCAACAGTTACACTGAAATAGTCTTTTGAAAAAAAATTAGGAGACATAAGCCTACTCCATGTTTCCAGCACTAATGAACCAACAATGAATTATGCCATACATTCGGAATCATATATTTGAGTTAACCTTAAGCCACCACCAGTCTCAGATATACAGGTTTTCCTAAAAGTCAGTTCAGGGCAGAGCCCACACAACCCCAGCTCTCTGCAAGCACATCAAGATCAGATGTCGAGGCCAGGTAGACTGTGGAAGATCCCAGATAACTGGGTACACTGCACCCAGCCTACTGTAAAGCTAGGATTGAGGTAAATCAGTAGTCAGGTTCACTTTAAGATGACCATAACTCTTGCTATTCCAGACTTTGGCTTCTTCTCCATTTTAAATAAGTGAGGTGCACAGGTCGTGCTCAGATGCCCTGCATTCTTTATATTAGCAGGCTCACCAGATGTCAGCTGTGCTACAAAGCTCTGCAAGTGATTGTACAGGACTTTATCCACTATCTCCAATAATACAGACACTTTGGTCTCTTTCTTAATTATATGCTCTACTACTAAGAGTCTCAATGTGCCAGAATATCAGGGTTGTGATTCTTCACACAACTGGGCTTGATCAATGTGGCAGCCAGAGACTGAAAATTTGAATATAAATGTCTTTAGCATCTAAGCTGCAGGTTATCAGCTATTATAGCCTCTACTGAGATGCCCCCCCCCATATTAAAAGGTTTGTAGTGACACACTATATTGTAATTCTCAGTATTTTAATTTCATATCAATATATTAGATTAATGGAGCCCTTGGGATGACAGAGGTATAAAAATAAATCAGTTCTGTCATATAAATGAGATTGCTACCAGACAAAAAAGGTTTTAAGACATTAATCTTAATCAGATGAATGTAGAAGAACACACTAAATTATACACAACGGCAGCATTTGTTTGTAATGGAGGGAGATAATATAATAAGCGAATGAATGGTTAAAGGGGCATTAAACTCAAAACGCAATCCAAGTAATAAAAATATAAAACACATTGCAATATTTTCCATATTTTTTTTAACATGATTCCTGAGAGGATGATCTCATCTCTTCTGTACTTAAAGGGGTATTCTGATGCAAAAATGACATGCGGTCGCACATTCCGACGGGTCGCAGAATCAGACAGAACACTGGCCCCACAGTATTTATGCAACAAGTCTGTACACCTTTCATTACTGAGATTCAAATCTTTTTTTTTCAATACTTTGTATGTCCGCCTCTCTTTTTGATGACAGACTCAATCCTCCTCAGCATGGAGGATACTAGTTTTGCACAAATTTCTAGAGACAATTTTTGTCAGCTGCTCTTTGCTGGAGGGGTTGTGTTGCTCTACCTTTCTCTTTAAAATTCTCTAAAGATGTTCTATTGGATTCAAGTCAGATGACATTCTTGGCCAGGTCATAGTTTTCACTTTTTCCTTCTTTAGAAACTCGTGATTTTGGCGTTGTGATTTGGATTATCATCATGCAGGAATATTCCTCTTCTGACAAGCTTCTGGAGACCGGGAGTCATCTTGACAGTCAGTATTTTGGTATATCCACAAGCATTCATGGTACCATCACCCAACACCTGCAGCCCAATATCATCACACTCCCACCTCTGTGTTTCACTGTTGGGACGAAGCATTCACTGTAATAATCCTGGCCAGGTTCATGTCAAACATGATGGACCCCATCTGACATGAACAAATTTATCTTGGTCTCATCACCAAAGAATGTGCTCCCAATATTCATCAGGCTTCTTTTCATGTGGTTTAGTAAAGTGTAATCTTGAACTTTTGTGCAGAAGAACATGCAAGAGTTTTTTTTCTTGGATGCCGCCCATAGAGGTTGATATTATGCAATGTCCTTCACACTGAGCGGTCACAGAAACTCCAATTGATAGCCCCTGAACCAAGTCTGAGGTACTTGCCTATCTGTTTTTAAGAGCTAAATTGTGCAAGTAGAGCACTATCTGTGACATCATTTTAGGAGGAAGGCTACTACGGCTCTGATTAGTGGTACTATGTCTTATTCTATACCTCCTGATTACTGCTGCAATTGTGTTTCAACTGATTTTTAGTTTGTCACCGATCTTCCTGTATCCTTTTACATCTTTGTGATGTCTCAAAATCTGATTTTTTCATTTCCTCTGGGCCCTGGCAATTATTTTCCATGTAAAACCATGATGCAGATATGCAGATAGACATAGCCCATAGGTCCAAAAAAAGTTCTGGTGTTCACAGGTAATTTTATAACCATGTACATGCAATTAGGCTAATTGGGAAATCACAGGTGTAGTCAATTTTGTTTCAATGATCTGTGCCAGTGCATTGAGTTTCTACTTTGGGGCCTGTATTTTCAATATAGTCTTTCTAAAGTATTTGTTTTTTATTGTTTATAAGAGGAAATACTCTAATTGTCAACTTAGAAATGATGCAATTATTGATATAATTTGAATCCTTTAACATTTAAGTGACATTACATGGGGGTGTTCTCATTGTGAATCCTTATAAACCACTACTTATAGGGATATGAAACCTATTTTTTTCCATGATTCAGGTATTTTCAATTCAGGCAATTTCAAATAACTTTGAAAATGTTTTCTTTTATCCAATTTTCTTTATTTTCTTGGTATCCTTTGTTGAAAAGCATACCCAGGTAGGCTCAAGAGCTCGGACTAGCTGCTGAACTTGTATGTCCATTTTCACTGGCTTACAAATGTGTTCAGCTAGCTCCCTGGAGTGCATTACTGCTTTTTCAATAAAAGATACCAAGAGAATGAAGCAAAATTAATAGAAGTAAATTGGAAAATTGTTTAAAAATGTATGCTCTATCTGAATTATGAAAGAAAATGTTTGGGTTTCATGTCCCTTTAATAAATAATTACAAAAGTGAAAATGTTCAAATTAAAAATATACAATATTTCTACAGTTCCAAAGGTATGGTTACTGAAGATCACTGAGGATGATGTTGGACAAATTAGTCACTCTGGATATCATTTACACAAATACAAATCCAGTAAGTAGTGGTATACAGGGTTTCACAAAGCACATTTTTGTATATTTAGGATAAACATGTTCACCAGGGGTTTAAAGTATATTTTATATTTATATCTGGCGCAATTCAGTGCTTATTTACTAATATTTATGTATCTGTATATAACACATGTAAATATGTAAAAATCAACTTAAATATTATTATTTTGAGTTTAAACAGGTTTGGGCATTAGGTGAACTGAAGAGATGGATTTTAGGAATGTGTTTCTACAGAGTATGGAAGGGACTTCCTGGAATGAGGCACAGCATGTGGGTAGTCTTGGGTGAAAAAGTAAGAAGAGGTCAGATAGACAAGACATGGTTTGTTAAGGGAGTGCAAAGGTCTTGTGGGGGAGTATTTGGAAATAACGGCAAAAATGTAGCAGGATCATGAAGCACTAATGAGCAGTGTAAAGCTAAAATGAGAACAATACATGTTACTCTAGAAGTGAGTAAAAACCATTCACAAAGGACGCAGCACATGACTGACAACTATTTAAAGGTACATTGTACACTAGATTTTTCTTTGCATAAATGTTTTGTAGATGATCCATTTATATAGCTTATCTGGGAGTGTTTCTGTAACAGTGTATAGTTATGCTTTTAAATAACATTGTGCTGATTTTCAGACTCCTAACCAAGCCCCAAAGTTTTATATGTATACTGATGTCTACAGACTCCTGCTTGTGTAATAGGTCTTTTCATATGCAGGGGAGGGTCTGCTCTTTATGCTTTCCAAGCCCCTTTAACTGGGTGTCCCAGCCTAACCTTGTCAACAGTGCTAAACTGGGAGCTTCTAAGTAAGTTTCTAAAAAGTTTTATACTGGATTTTTAGATAATCATCTGTGCATATTCTTCTTTATAGTAGTGTCTATTACATGCAGTTATATGAAAATTGGTGTATACTGTCCCTTTAACCCTAATAATAAAGGTTGCAGTGCAGATGCGGTTAAGGGTATGCTAGTTACAATGAAACTTTTAAGACTGATAAAACATGCCATTTTAAACAACTTTCCAATTTACTTTTATCTCATTTGCTTTGTTCCCTTGGTATCTTTTATTGAAAAGTATACCTAGGAAAGCTCAGAAACAGCAATGCACTACTGGGAGCTAGCTGTTGATTAATGGCTGTACACATATGCCTCTTGCCATTGGCTCACCTGTGTTCCGCTAGCTCCCAGTAATGCATTGATGCTCCTGCAGCACAGTAAAGTTGTTTACATCTGTATGCTCTACCTAAATCATGAAAAAAATGTTTTGGGGTTTAGTGTCCCTTAATGGAAAGTTTAAACTGTGATTGTGCTCCAGTACCCTCTCACAGAACATAACCTACACAAAGACTGCCTCTCCTTACTAATGACTTCTTTTTACAACTGAAGCATTGTTTTTGGGAGGGAAGCTTAATAAAAAAATCAGGCATTTCCATGCATTTTACATTTGAGTAATAACTCAGGCATTCGTGCAATACTTTCCTTCAAATAGATAAGTAAGATAAAAATGTTCTAAGCCATTTAGCTGCAGTGTGCTGCTAAACAACACATTGCACCCAAGGGGTTATGGTTATTTAAACCAATAACTTTCTTTATATTAGCCGTGAAGACAAACACATGCTACATGGTCTGTGAATTACTTTTTACTCATTTTTTTATGAGTTTGAATTTATGAGCGAACAATTAACTGCCTTGAACCTGTGATGGTCAGTACAGCAGTGAGGTTCTCTATCCCCTGAGTTATCCTGAATATTGACAGTAATATCACAACACAAGTTGTCTCTTCATATCATGTCCCTTTAAAGTGATGGTAAACTCTACCCTTTATAAAATCAGATTCGGAATGTTAGTGATATTTTAGTTGGAGTTTCATTCATCAATTGTAATGAAGATGCGCTATAACTGGATTTGTAATATATACAGAGAGAAGCACACTCACAGGAACGAACAACCAGCTCAATAACATAGTTAGCCTGTTCTATGGTGATTTACCACCTGGGTGCAGCTTCTTTTTAGCCCAGTAATGCTTTTCACAGAGTAGAACTTTCCTGTAGTAAATCAGTTGATTTTTAATATAGATATGAAATTCTAACACCCTCGCTACGCTGCCTAATTCAAAAGTCAATTGTTTTGTGTGCAAACGATTTGAATTGTTGCCCAATCAGCGCTATAGCTCCAACAAAAGTGCCATATG
Organism: Bombina bombina; assembly: GCF_027579735.1. Lineage (NCBI taxonomy): Eukaryota > Metazoa > Chordata > Amphibia > Anura > Bombinatoridae > Bombina > Bombina bombina. The sequence goes on along the minus strand of NC_069501.1, from coordinate 1,073,084,728 downwards.
GGGAGAGTGCTGATTGGACAATTCAAGCTGTTATATCTCACTGAAAAATTTACTTTTGAAGTGGGCAGTGGAGCGCGGGGTATTTGAATTTCATATCAGCGCTACGGAATTTGGCGGAGCTATACAAATGATAATAATAATATCTATATTAAAAAGCATCTTTGTTACAACTGATGAATTAAACTCCATCTAAAATATCACTAACATTCCGGATCTGATTTTTAAAAGGGGAGAGTTTAACATCACTTTAAGGTATGTTCCCAGCCAAGGTGATGCCTGTACCTCAAATAGAAATGTCAGTTTTTTTTCTACTGTACATGTTTGGGCAACATTGTAGTAATATGAATTTGAGGATTTATATAATTGGACCTACTGAGCAAATTTTAACCAAATAAAGGAAAAAATCTACTATATCTCTATCTCCATGTCAATTTTAATGAAGATCAGTGTTATGGTTTGGTTTAGAGCTCACAACTTTCCCACATATCATAAGATGTCCCAGTTTGGGAGCTCTGCCCCATGGTCCCTCCCACAATTTCCCCCTCAGGAAAGGAGAAAGGAAGCAATATTCTGCAATACTAACGATGGAGATGAAGCAATATAATATAAGCAATGTAGCATGAGAAGAAGGGGAACTAGTGGCAGGGATACAGTTAAATTAGCAAGTGGAGCTATTGGTTGCAGCAGACGGTAAGCACTACTTTGTAATAAAGGACAGATTCAGGTTCTCCATTACTAAGCCTCATCTCTCCCTCTGATGACAATGTAGATTGGTTTGCAGGCAGTGATAGGCTGTATTGCAGGGTAGGGTTTTGATTGAATGATTTGCCTGTGTATATGTGAGAATGTAAAGCAGAACTGTGTATGCGCCTGAGATAAAGCTGCCAGGTGTCAGTACTGCACAACCAGCAAGTGACCCAGGTAAAGCAATAGGTGTGCTTGTGATCAGATAGTAGTCATGCAGCTCCTGTCAGTTATATGCCATGATTAGACCACTTGCCCTGTAGCTTCTATCAGCTATGTGCCTAGAAGAGACCCATTTGCTACAGAAATGATCATTTATATGTCCATATTTGACCTCAGATCAGACCCAATCCAGTTTTTACTGGAAGTGCAGTTAAATACTGGACTGTCTGGTTATATACTGGTCACCTGGCAATTTTAAAGGGATAGTCTACTAAAAAATAAACTTTCATGATTCAGATAGGGCATGTAATTTTAAACAACTTTTCAATTTACTTTTATCATCAAATGTGCTCTAGGTCAGTGTTTTTCAACCAGTGTGCCGTGAGAGATCCTCAGGTGTGTCACGACAGTATGTGTGTGTTTGTGTGTATGTGTATATATATATGCTGTAATAGGCTACAATGTGTGATTTTTTTTAAATTTGGGGATGGTGGTGTGCCACAGGATTTTTTAATGTAAAAAAGTGTGCCACAGCAAAAAAAGGTTAAAAATCACTGCTCTAGGTAATCTTAGTTGAAAGCTAAACCTAGGAAGGCTCATATGATCATTTCTAAGCCCTTGAAGGCTGCCTATTATCACATGCTTTTTTAAGTCTATGGCTTGCGGCAGACACTGCACTAATTGGCTAAAATGCAAATCAATCGATAATAAATAAAATGTCATATGACCAGGGGGCTGTCAGAAGATGCTTAGATACAAGGTAATCACAGAGGTAACAAGTATATAAATACGACTGTGTTGGTTATGCAAAACTGGGGAATGGGTAATAACATAATTTATGCTTACCTGATAAATTTATTTCTCTTGTAGTGTATTCAGTCCACGGGTCATCCATTACTTATGGGATTATATATCCTTCCCAACAGGAAGTTGCAAGAGGATCACCCAAGCAGAGCTGCTACATAGCTCCTCCCCTCACACGTCATATCCATTCATTCGACCGAAACAAGACAAGAAAGGAGAAACCATAGGGTGCAGTGGTGACTGTAGTTTAAATTAAAAATTTAGATCTGCCTTAAAAGACAGGGCGGGCCGTGGACTGAATACACTACAAGAGAAATAAATTTATCAGGTAAGCATAAATTATGTTTTCTCTTGTTAAGTGTATTCAGTCCACGGGTCATCCATTACTTATGGGATACCAATACCAAAGCTAAAGTACACGGATGATGGGAGGGACAAGGCAGGTACTTAAACGGAAGGAACCACTGCCTGTAGAACCTTTCTCCCAAAAACAGCCTCCGAAGAAGCAAAAGTGTCAAATTTGTAAAATTTTGAAAAAGTGTGAAGTGAAGACCAAGTTGCAGCCTTGCAAATCTGTTCAACAGAGGCCTCATTCTTAAAGGCCCAGGTGGAAGCCACAGCTCTAGTGGAATGAGCTGTAACTCTTCCAGGAGGCTGCTGTCCAGCAGTCTCATAGGCTAAGCGTATTATGCTACAAAGCCAAAAGGAGAGAGAGGTAGCCGAAGCTTTTTGACCTCTCCTCTGTCCAGAGTAAACGACAAACAGGGAAGAAGTTTGACGAAAATCTTTAGTTGCCTGCAAATAGAACTTCAGGGCACGGACTACGTCCAGATTATGTAAGAGTCGTTCCTTCTTTGAAGAAGGGTTAGGACACAGTGATGGAACAACAATCTCTTGATTGATATTCCTGTTAGAAACTACCTTAGGTAAGAACCCAGGTTTAGTACGCAGAACTACCTTGTCTGAATGGAAAATCAGATAAGGAGAATCACAATGTAAGGCAGATAACTCAGAGACTCTTCGAGCCGAGGAAATAACCATCAAAAACAGAACTTTCCAAGATAACAGCTTAATATCAATGGAATGAAGGGGTTCAAACGGAACACCTTGAAGAACTTTAAGAACTAAGTTTAAACTCCACGGCGGAGCAACAGTCTTAAACACAGGCCTAATCCTAGCCAAAGCCTGACAAAAGGCCTGAACGTCTGGAACTTCTGCCAGACGTTTGTGTAGAAGAATAGACAGAGCAGAAATCTGTCCCTTTAACGAACTAGCAGATAAGCCCTTTTCTAAACCCTCTTGTAGAAAAGACAATATCCTAGGAATCCTAACCTTACTCCATGAGTAACTCTTGGATTCGCACCAGTATAAATATTTACGCCATATCTTATGGTAAATTTTTCTGGTAACAGGTTTCCGAGCCTGTATTAAGGTATCAATAACCGACTCCGAGAAGCCACACTTTGATAGAATCAAGCGTTCAATCTCCATGCAGTCAGTCTCAGAGAAACTAGATTTGGATGATTGAAAGGACCCTGAATTAGAAGGTCCTGCCTCAGAGGCAGAGACCATGGTGGACAGGACGACATGTCCACTAGGTCTGCATACCAGGTCCTGCGTGGCCACGCAGGCGCTATCAGAATCACCAATGCCCTTTCCTGTTTGATCCTGGCAATCAGTCGAGGAAGCATCGGGAATGGTGGAAACACATAAGCCATGTTGAAGACCCAAGGGGCTGTCAGAGCATCTATCAGCACCGCTCCCGGGTCCCTGGACCTGGATCCGTAACAAGGAAGCTTGGCGTTCTGGCGAGACGCCATGAGATCCAGTTCTGGTTTGCCCCAACGATGGACCAGTTGAGTAAACACCTCCGGATGGAGTTCCCACTCCCCCGGATGAAAAGTCTGACGACTTAGAAAATCCACCTCCCAGTTCTGTACGCCTGGGATGTGGATCGCTGACAGGTGGCAAGAGTGAGACTCTGCCCAGGGAATTATCTTTGAGACTTCTAACATCGCTAGGAAACTCCTGGTTCCCCCTTGATGGTTGATGTAAGCCACAGTCGTGATGTTGTCCGACTGGAATCTGATGAACCTCAGTGTTGCTAACTGAGGCCAAGCTAGAAGAGCATTGAATATTGCTCTTAACTCTAGAATATTTATTGGGAGGAGTTTCTCCTCCTGAGTCCACGATCCCTGAGCCTTCAGGGAGTTCCAGACTGCGCCCCAACCTAGAAGGCTGGCATCTGTTGTTACAATCGTCCAATCTGGCCTGCGAAAGGTCATATCCTTGGACAGATGGACACGAGAAAGCCACCAGAGAAGAGAAACTCTGGTCTCTTGATCCAGATTTAGTAGGGGGGGACAAATCTGAGTAATCCCCATTCCACTGACTTAGCATGCATAATTGCAGCGGTCTGAGATGCAGGCGCGCAAATGGCACTATGTCCATTGCCGCTACCATTAAGCCGATTACTTCCATGCACTGAGCCACTGACGGGCGTGGAATGGAATGAAGGACACTGCAAGCATTTAGAAGTTTTCATAACCTGGACTCCGTCAGGTAAATTTTCATCTCTACAGAATCTATAAGAGTCCCTAGGAAGGAGACTCTTGTGAGTGGTGATAGAGAACTCTTTTCCACGTTCACCTTCCACCCATGCGACCTCAGAAATGCCAGAACTATCTCTGTATGAGACTTGACCCTTTGAAAGCTTGATGCCTGTATCAGGATGTCGTCTAGATACGGAGCCACCGCTATGCCTCGCGGTCTTAGAACCGCCAAAAGTGAGCCCAGAACCTTTGTAAAGATTCTCGGGGCCGTAGCCAACCCGAAGGGAAGAGCTACAAACTGGTAATGCCTGTCTAGAAAGGCAAATCTTAGGTACCGATAATGATCTTTGTGAATCGGTATATGAAGGTAGGCATCCTTTAAGTCTACCGTGGTCATGTATTGACCCTCTTGGATCATGGGTAGGATGGTTCGAATAGTTTCCATTTTGAATGATGGAACTCTTAGGTATTTGTTTAAGATTTTTAGGTCCAAGATTGGTCTGAAGGTTCCCTCTTTCTTGGGAACCACAAACAGATTTGAGTAAAACCCTTGCCCTTGTTCCGTCCGCGGAACTGGGTGGATCACCCCCAATACTAAGAGGTCTTGCACACAACGTAGAAATGCCTCTTTCTTTATTTGGTTTGCTGATAACCTTAAAAGATGAAATCTCCCTTGTGGAGGAGATGCTTTGAAGTCCAGAAGATATCCCTGAGATATGATCTCTAACGCCCAGGGATCCTGGACATGTCTTGCCCAAGCCTGGGCGAAGAGAGATAGTCTGCCCCCCACTAGATCCGTTTGCGGATAGGGGGCCGTCTCTTCATGCTGTCTTAGGGGCAGAAGAAGGCTTTCTGGCCTGCTTGCCCTTGTTCCAGGACTGGTTAGTTTTCCAGCCCTGTCTGTAACGAGCAACAGGTCCTTCCTGTTTTGGAGCGGAGGAAGTTGATGCTGCTCCTGACTTGAAATTACGAAAGGCACGAAAATTAGACTGTTTAGCCTTTGACTTGGCCCTGTCCTGAGGAAGAGTATGACCCTTACCCCCAGTAATGTCAGCAATAATTTCTTTCAAGCCGGGCCCGAATAAGGTCTGCCCTTTGAAAGGAATATTACGCAATTTAGACTTAGAAGTCACGTCAGCTGACCAGGATTTAAGCCATAGCGCTCTGCGCGCCTGGATGTCGAATCCGGAGTTCTTAGCCGTTAGTTTGGTTAAATGTACAACGGCATCAGAAACAAATACATTAGCTAGCTTAAGTGCTTTAAGCTTGGCCATAATCTCATCCAATGGAGCTGTGCGAATGGCCTCTTCCAGAGACTCAAACCAGAATGCCGCAGCCGCAGTGACAGGCGCAATGCATGCAAGGGGCTGTAAGATAAAACCTTGTTGAACAAACATTTTCTTAAGGTAACCTTCTAATTTTTTATCCATTGGATCCGAAAAAGCACAACTATCCTCCACCGGGATAGTGGTACGCTTAGCTAAAGTAGAAACTGCTCCCTCCACCTTAGGGACCGTCTGCCATAAGTCTCGTGTGGTGGCGTCTATCGGGAACATTTTTCTAAACATCGGAGGTGGGGAAAAAGGCACACCGGGTCTATCCCACTCCTTGCTAATAATTTCTGTAAGCCTTTTAGGTATAGGAAAAATGTCAGTACACACCGGTACCGCAAAGTATCTATCCAACCTACATACTTTCTCTGGAATTGCAACCGTGTTACAATCATTCAGAGCCGCTAATACCTCCCCTAGCAATACGCGGAGGTTCTCAAGCTTAAATTTAAAATTAGAAATCTCTGAATCCGGTCTCCCTGGATCAGATCCGTCACCCACAGAATGAAGCTCTCCGTCCTCATGTTCTGCAAATTGTGACGCAGTATCAGACATGGCTCTCACATCATCAGCGCGCTCTGTTCTTAACCCAGAGCTATCGCGCTTGCCTCTTAATTCAGGCAATTTAGATAATACCTCTGTCATAACAGCCGCCATGTCTTGCAAAGTGATTTGTATGGGCCTCTCTGATGCACTTGGCGCCACAATATCACGCGCCCCCTGAGCGGGAGGCGAAGGTACTGACACGTGAGGAGAGTTAGTCGGCATAACTTCCCCCTCGTTGTCTGGTGATAATTTCTTTACAGATATAGATTGACTTTTATGCAAAGTGACATCAATACAATTAGTACACATATTTCTGTGGGGCTCCACATTGGCCTTCAAACATAGTGAACAAGCAGATTCATCTGTGTCAGACATGTTTAAACAGACTCGCAATGTGACTAGCAAGCTTGGAAAAACCTTTCAAGTAAATTTACAAGCAATATAAAAAACGCTACTGCGCCTTTAAGAAGCACAAAAAAAAGACGTCACAGTTGAAATAACAAAGAACCAAATCAGTTATAGCAACCAAATCTTCACAGTAAATGTATTAAGTTAGAAGAGTATTGCACCCACTAGCAAATGGATGATTAACCCCTTAATACCCAAAAACGGATAATCAAATTAACAATTAACGTTTTTTATCACAGTCAAACACACTGTCACAGGTCTGCTGTGACTGATTACCTCCCTCAAAATGACTTTTGAAGACCCCTGAGCTCTCTAGAGACGTCCTGAATCAAGGAGGAAGAAGCAGGAAGACTGAAACTGAATTTTTACTGCGCAGAAAAAAGCGCTAAAATAGGCTCCTCCCACTCCTATTACAACAGTGGGAAACCTCAGTTAAACGCTTCTATATAGAAATAAACAACAGCCATGTGGAAATTTTCATGCCCCAAAAGATTTATCACCAAAGTACCTCACAAAAAACGAATAACATGCCAGTAAACGTTTTAAACATACACTTTAAATGTTAGATAGTGTTATTAATAAGCCTGCTACCAGTCGCTTCTACTGCAGTTAAGGCTTATACAATACTTCGGTATTAACAGTATTTTCTTAGTCAAATTCCATTCCTTAGAAAATTACTTATTGTACATACATTCATCAGCCTGATACCAGTCGCCGCTGCATTTAAGGCTGTACTTACATTACATCGGTATCAGCAGTATTTTCTTAGTCAATTCCATTCCTTAGAAAAATAATTTACTGCACATACCTCGTTTGCGGGATTCCCCGCATGCTATTCCCTTTCTGAAAGTTACCCCACTCCTCAGAATGTGCGAGAACAGCCAGTGGATCTTAGTTACTTCCGCTAAGATCATAGAAAACTCAGGCAGATTATTCTTCTAAATACTGCCTGAGAACAAACAGCAACTTTTGATTGAAGAAATAAACTAAGTATAAAAACACCACAGACCTCTCACAACGACCTATCTAGTTGAGTTGCAAGAGAATGACTGGATATGACGTGTGAGGGGAGGAGCTATGTAGCAGCTCTGCTTGGGTGATCCTCTTGCAACTTCCTGTTGGGAAGGAGATATAATCCCATAAGTAATGGATGACCCGTGGACTGAATACACTTAACAAGAGAAAAAGGGATTATCTATCTTATAAAACAATAACAATTCTGGTGTAGACTGTCCCTTTAATAAGAGATAATACTGTATGTATATGAAAGAGATTCTGCTGTGTATGTGTAAGATATAGGCAATATAAGCGAGAGACTGCTGCGTTAAAGAAAAAAGGTGTGTGACAGACAGCAGTGTGTATAGAGGAGAGGAAAAGCTTAAAACAGAATTTATGTTTACCTGATAAATTACTTTCTCCAACGGTGTGTCCGGTCCACGGCGTCATCCTTACTTGTGGGATATTCTCTTCCCCAACAGGAAATGGCAAAGAGCCCAGCAAAGCTGGTCACATGATCCCTCCTAGGCTCCGCCTACCCCAGTCATTCGACCGACGTTAAGGAGGAATATTTGCATAGGAGAAACCATATGGTACCGTGGTGACTGTAGTTAAAGAAAATAAATCATCAGACCTGATTAAAAAACCAGGGCGGGCCGTGGACCGGACACACCGTTGGAGAAAGTAATTTATCAGGTAAACATAAATTCTGTTTTCTCCAACATAGGTGTGTCCGGTCCACGGCGTCATCCTTACTTGTGGGAACCAATACCAAAGCTTTAGGACACGGATGAAGGGAGGGAGCAAATCAGGTCACCTAAATGGAAGGCACCACGGCTTGCAAAACCTTTCTCCCAAAAATAGCCTCAGAAGAAGCAAAAGTATCAAACTTGTAAAATTTGGTAAAAGTGTGCAGTGAAGACCAAGTCGCTGCCCTACATATCTGATCAACAGAAGCCTCGTTCTTGAAGGCCCATGTGGAAGCCACAGCCCTAGTGGAATGAGCTGTGATTCTTTCGGGAGGCTGCCGTCCGGCAGTCTCGTAAGCCAATCTGATGATGCTTTTAATCCAAAAAGAGAGAGAGGTAGAAGTTGCTTTTTGACCTCTCCTTTTACCTGAATAAACAACAAACAAGGAAGATGTTTGTCTAAAATCCTTTGTAGCATCTAAATAGAATTTTAGAGCGCGAACAACATCCAAATTGTGCAACAAACGTTCCTTCTTTGAAACTGGTTTTGGACACAGAGAAGGTACGATAATCTCCTGGTTAATGTTTTTGTTAGAAACAACTTTTGGAAGAAAACCAGGTTTGGTACGTAAAACCACCTTATCTGCATGGAACACCAGATAAGGAGGAGAACACTGCAGAGCAGATAATTCTGAGACTCTTCTAGCAGAAGAAATCGCAACTAAAAACAAAACTTTCCAAGATAATAACTTAATATCAACGGAATGTAAGGGTTCAAACGGAACCCCCTGAAGAACTGAAAGAACTAAATTGAGACTCCAAGGAGGAGTCAAAGGTTTGTAAACAGGCTTGATTCTAACCAGAGCCTGAACAAAGGCTTGAACATCTGGCACAGCTGCCAGCTTTTTGTGAAGTAATACCGACAAGGCAGAAATCTGTCCCTTCAGGGAACTTGCAGATAATCCTTTTTCCAATCCTTCTTGAAGGAAGGATAGAATCCTAGGAATCTTAACCTTGTCCCAAGGGAATCCTTTAGATTCACACCAACAGATATATTTTTTCCAAATTTTGTGGTAAATCTTTCTAGTTACAGGCTTTCTGGCCTGAACAAGAGTATCGATAACAGAATCTGAGAATCCTCGCTTCGATAAAATCAAGCGTTCAATCTCCAAGCAGTCAGCTGGAGTGAAACCAGATTCGGATGTTCGAACGGACCCTGAACAAGAAGGTCTCGTCTCAAAGGTAGCTTCCAAGGTGGAGCCGATAACATATTCACCAGATCTGCATACCAAGTCCTGCGTGGCCACGCAGGAGCTATCAAGATCACCGACGCCCTCTCCTGATTGATCCTGGCTACCAGCCTGGGGATGAGAGGAAATGGCGGGAACACATAAGCTAGTTTGAAGGTCCAAGGTGCTACTAGTGCATCCACTAGAGCCGCCTTGGGATCCCTGGATCTGGCCCCGTAGCAAGGAACTTTGAAGTTCTGACGAGAGGCCATCAGATCCATGTCTGGAATGCCCCACGGGTGAGTGACTTGGGCAAAGATTTCCGGATGGAGTTCCCACTCCCCCGGATGCAATGTCTGACGACTCAGAAAATCCGCTTCCCAATTTTCCACTCCTGGGATGTGGATAGCAGACAGGTGGCAGGAGTGAGACTCCGCCCATAGAATGATTTTGGTCACTCTAAGCCATCTCCGTGGAGATGTTGCCTGTACAACGGCAAAGAGAATGACTGGGGTAGGCGGAGCCTAGGAGGGATCATGTGACCAGCTTTGCTGGGCTCTTTGCCATTTCCTGTTGGGGAAGAGAATATCCCACAAGTAAGGATGACGCCGTGGACCGGACACACCTATGTTGGAGAAAGGGACATTAAACCCAACATTTTTCTTTCATGATTTAGGTTGAACATACAATTTTAAACAACTTTCCAGTTTACTTCTATTATCAAATTTGTTTAATTCTCTTGGTATCATTTGTTGAAGGAGCAGCAATGCACTACTAGTTTCTAACTGAACCACATAGGTGAGCCAATGACAATATATATGCAGCCACCAATCAGCAGCTAGAACCTAGGTTATTTGCTGCTCCTGAGCTTTCCTAGATAAACCTTTCAGCAAAGAATAACAAGAGAAGGAAGCAAATTTAATAATAGAAGTTAATTAGAAAGTTGTTTAAAATTGTATTCTCTATCTGAATCATGAATGTCTAATTATGACTTTACTGTCCCTTTAAGTGTGTACCAGTGAGACACTGATGTGAGTGTGTTTGACAAAGAGAGAAACTGCAAACAATTTAGATGTTAACACTTTGCTTCCTGGGCTGCTTTATGTTTCCAGTCAGTGTTGAGTAGCTTGAAGGTGATAAAACACTTGATTCCTCATAATCTGTTTAATTATATGTAGTATACTGTCATTATTATTATTATTATACTTTATATTTATGAAGCGCCAACATATTCCACAGCGCTGTCCATGGTGACAATTAATTTAAATAAAAACAGAATTTATGCTTACCTGATAAATTACTTTCTCCAACGGTGTGTCCGGTCCACGGCGTCATCCTTACTTGTGGGTATATCTCTTCCCCAACAGGAAATGGCAAAGAGTCCCAGCAAAGCTGGCCATATAGTCCCTCCTAGGCTCCGCCCACCCCAGTCATTCGACCGAAGGACAGGAGGAAAAAATAGGAGAAACCATAGGGTGTCGTGGTGACTGTAGTTAGAGAAAATAATTCATCGGACCTGATTAAAAAACCAGGGCGGGCCGTGGACCGGACACACCGTTGGAGAAAGTAATTTATCAGGTAAGCATAAATTCTGTTTTCTCCAACATTGGTGTGTCCGGTCCACGGCGTCATCCTTACTTGTGGGAACCAATACCAAAGCTTTAGAACACGGATGAAGGGAGGGAGCAAATCAGGTTACCTAAACGGAAGGCACCACGGCTTGCAAAACCTTTCTCCCAAAAATAGCCTCCGAAGAAGCAAAAGTATCAAATTTGTAAAATTTGGCAAAAGTGTGCAGTGAAGACCAAGTCGCTGCCTTACATATCTGATCAACAGAAGCCTCGTTCTTGAAGGCCCATGTGGAAGCTACAGCCCTAGTGGAGTGAGCTGTGATTCTTTCAGGAGGCTGCCGTCCGGCAGTCTCATAAGCCAATCGGATGATGCTTTTAAGACAAAAGGAAAGAGAGGTAGAAGTTGCTTTTTGACCTCTCCTTTTACCAGAATAGACGACAAACAGAGAAGAAGTTTGTCTGAACTCTTTTGTAGCTTCTAAGTAGAATTTTAGAGCACAGACTACATCTAAATTGTGTAGCAAACGTTCCTTCTTTGAAACTGGATTCGGACACAAAGAAGGTACAACTATCTCCTGATTAATATTTTTGTTGGAAACAACCTTTGGTAGAAAACCAGGCTTAGTACGCAAAACAACCTTATCTGAATGGAACACCAGATAGGGTGGAGTACATTGTAGAGCAGATAACTCAGAAACTCTTCTAGCAGAAGAAATAGCAACCAAAAACAAAACTTTCCAAGATAACAACTTAATATCTATGGAATGTAAAGGTTCAAACAGAACCCCTTGAAGAACTGAAAGAACTAGATTTAAACTCCAGGGAGGAGTCAAAGGTCTGTAAACAGGCTTGATCCTAACCAAAGCCTGAACAAATGCTTGAACATCTGGCACAGCTGCCAGTCGTTTGTGTAGTAGGACAGATAAAGCAGAAATCTGTCCCTTTAGAGAACTCGCAGATAATCCTTTATCCAAACCTTCTTGTAGAAAGGAAAGAATCCTAGGAATCTTTATCTTATTCCATGGGAATCCCTTGGATTCAAACCAGCAGATATATCTTTTCCATATTTTATGGTAAATCTTTCTAGTTACCGGTTTTCTGGCTTGAACCAGAGTATCTATCACGGAATCTGAAAACCCACGCTTTGATAGAATCAAGCGTTCAATCTCCAAGCCGTCAGCTGGAGGGAGACCAGATTTGGATGTTCGAAAGGACCCTGAACAAGAAGGTCCTGTCTCAAAGGTAGCTTCCATGGTGGAACCGATGACATATTCACCAGGTCTGCATACCAAGTCCTGCGTGGCCACGCAGGAGCTATCAAGATCACCGAGGCCCTCTCCTGTTTGATCCTGGCTACCAGCCTGGGAATGAGAGGAAACGGTGGAAACACATAAGCTAGGTTGAAGGTCCAAGGCGCTACTAGTGCATCCACTAGAGTCGCCTTGGGATCCCTGGATCTGGACCCGTAGCAAGGAACCTTGAAGTTCTGACGAGACGCCATCAGATCCATATCTGGAACGCCCCATAGTTGCGTCAACTAAGAAAAGATCTCCGGGCGGAGTTCCCACTCCCCCGGATGGAATGTCTGACGACTCAAATAATCCGCTTCCCAGTTTTCCACACCTGGAATGTGGATCGCAGATAGGTGGCAGGAGTGATTCTCCGCCCATTGTATTATTTTGGTCACTTCTTTCATCGCCAGGGAACTCCTTGTTCCCCCCTGATGATTGAGATACGCAACAGTCGTCATGTTGTCTGATTGGAATCTTTTGAATCTGGCCTTTGCTAGCTGAGGCCAAGCCCTGAGAGCATTGAATATCGCTCTTAGTTTCAGAATGTTTATCGGGAGAAGAGACTCTTCCCGAGACCACAGTCCCTGAGCTTTCAGGGATTCCCAGACCGCGCCCCAGCCCACTAGGCTGGCGTCGGTCGTGACGATGACCCACTCTGGACTGCGGAAGCTCATTCCCTGGGATAGGTGATCCTGGGTTAGCCACCAACGGAGTGAGTCTCTGGTATTCTGATCTACTTGAATCACTGGAGACAAGTCTGTATAGTCCCCATTCCACTGTTTCAGCATGCACAGTTGTAATGGTCTTAGATGAATTCGCGCAAAAAGAACTATGTCCATTGCTGCAACCATCAATCCTACTACTTCCATGCACTGAGCTACGGAAGGACGAGGAATAGAATGAAGAACTTGACAAGCGTTTAGAAGTTTTAACTTTCTGACTTCTGTCAAGAAAATCCTCATTTCTAAGGAATCTATTATTGTTCCCAAGAAGGGAACTCTTGTCAACGGAGACAGGGAACATTTTTCTATGTTCACCTTCCATCCGTGAGATCTGAGAAAGGCCAGAACGATGTCTGAGTGAGCCTTTGCCTTTGAAAGAGACGACGCTTGTACTAGAATGTCGTCCAAGTACGGTACTACTGCAATGCCCCTTGGTCTTAGAACCGCTAGAAGGGATCCGAGTACCTTTGTGAAAATCCTTGGAGCAGTGGCTAACCCGAATGGGAGAGCCACAAACTGGTAATGTTTGTCCAGAAAGGCGAACCTTAGGAACTGATGATGTTCTTTGTGGATAGGGATATGTAGATACGCATCCTTTAGATCCACGGTAGTCATAAATTGACCTTCCTGAATTGTGGGTAGAATCGTTCGAATGGTTTCCATCTTGAACGATGGTACTCTGAGAAATTTGTTTAGGATCTTTAAATCCAGGATTGGTCTGAAAGTTCCCTCTTTTTTGGGAACTACAAACAGATTTGAGTAAAATCCCATTCCTTGTTCCGCCGTTGGAACTGGGTATATCACTCCCATCTTTAACAGGTCTTCTACACAATGTAAGAATGCCTGTCTCTTTATTTGGTTTGAGGATAAGTGAGACATGTGGAACCTTCCCCTTGGGGGTAGTTCCTTGAATTCCAGAAGATAACCCTGAGAAGCTATTTCTAGCGTCCAGGGATCCTGAACATCTCTTGCCCAAGCCTGAGCAAAGAGAGAGAGTCTGCCCCCCACTAGATCCGGTCCCGGATCGGGGGCTACTCCTTCATGCTGTTTTGTTAGCAGCGGCAGGCTTCTTGGCCTGCTTACCCTTGTTCCAGCCTTGCATCGGTTTCCAGGCTGGTTTGGTCTGTGAGGTATTACCCTCTTGCTTAGAGGATGCAGAATTAGAGCCCGGTCCGTTCCTGAAATTACGAAAGGAACGAAAATTAGACTTATTCTTGGCTTTGGAAGGCCTATCTTGTGGGAGGGCGTGGCCCTTTCCCCCAGTGATGTCTGAGATAATCTCTTTCAATTCTGGCCCAAAGAGAGTTTTACCCTTGAAGGGGATATTAAGCAATTTTGTCTTGGATGATACATCCGCTGACCAAGACTTTAGCCAAAGCGCTCTGCGCGCCACAATTGCAAACCCTGAATTTTTCGCCCCTAATCTAGCTATTTGCAAAGCGGCATCTAAAATAAAAGAGTTAGCCAACTTAAGTGCGTGAACTCTGTCCATAACCTCCTCATATGGAGTCTCTCTACTGAGCGACTTTTCTAGTTCCTCGAACCAGAACCACGCTGCTGTAGTGACAGGAACAATGCACGAAATGGGTTGAAGAAGGTAACCTTGCTGTATAAAAATCTTTTTAAGCAAACCCTCCAATTTTTTATCCATAGGATCTTTGAAAGCACAATTATCCTCCATAGGAATAGTAGTGCGCTTGTTTAGAGTAGAAACTGCCCCCTCGACCTTAGGGACTGTCTGCCATAAGTCCTTTCTGGGGTTGACCATAGGAAATAATTTCTTAAATATAGGAGGGGGAACAAAAGGTATGCCGGGCTTCTCCCGTTCCTTATTCACTATGTCCGCCACCCGCTTGGGTATAGGAAAAGCGTCGGGGTGCACCGGAACCTCTAGGAACTTGTCCATCTTGCATAATTTTTCTGGAATGACCAGGTTGTCACAATCATCCAGAGTAGATAACACCTCCTTAAGCAGTGCGCGGAGATGTTCTAATTTAAATTTAAATGTCACAACATCAGGTTCAGCCTGTTGGGAAATTTTTCCTGAATCTGAAATTTCCCCATCTGACAAAACCTCCCTCATGGCCCCTTCAGATTGGTGTGAGGGTATGACAGAACAATTATCATCAGCGCCCTCCTGCTCTTCAGTGTTTAAAACAGAGCAATCGTGCTTTCTCTGATATGCAGGCATTTTGGATAAAATATTTGCTATGGAGTTATCCATTACAGCCGTCAATTGTTGCATGGTAATAAGCATTGGCGCGCTAGAAGTACTAGGGGCCTCCTGCGTGGGCAAAACTGGTGTAGACACAGAAGGAGATGATGTAGAACCATGTCTACTCCCTTCATCTGATGAATCATCTTGGGCAACTTCATTATCTGTGACAGTACTGTCCTTACTTTGTTTGGACGCTTTAGCACAATTATCACATAATTTAGAAGGGGGAGACACATTGACTTTCATACATATAGAACATAGCTTATCTGAAGGCACAGACATGTTAAACAGGCTTAAACTTGTCAGTAAAACACAAAAAACGTTTTAAAACAAAACCGTTACTGTCTCTTTAAATTTTAAACAGAGCACACTTTATTACTGAATATGTGAAAAAATATGAAGGAATTGTTCACAATCATCCAGAGTAGATAACACCTCCTTAAGCAGTGCGCGGAGATGTTCTAATTTAAATTTAAATGTCACAACATCAGGTTCAGCCTGTTGGGAAATTTTTCCTGAATCTGAAATTTCCCCATCTGACAAAACCTCCCTCATGGCCCCTTCAGATTGGTGTGAGGGTATGACAGAACAATTATCATCAGCGCCCTCCTGCTCTTCAGTGTTTAAAACAGAGCAATCGTGCTTTCTCTGATATGCAGGCATTTTGGATAAAATATTTGCTATGGAGTTATCCATTACAGCCGTCAATTGTTGCATGGTAATAAGCATTGGCGCGCTAGAAGTACTAGGGGCCTCCTGCGTAGGCAAAACTGGTGTAGACACAGAAGGAGATGATGTAGAACCATGTCTACTCCCTTCATCTGATGAATCATCTTGGGCAACTTCATTATCTGTGACAGTACTGTCCTTACTTTGTTTGGACGCTTTAGCACAATTATCACATAATTTAGAAGGGGGAGACACATTGACTTTCATACATATAGAACATAGCTTATCTGAAGGCACAGACATGTTAAACAGGCTTAAACTTGTCAGTAAAACACAAAAACCGTTTTAAAACAAAACCGTTACTGTCTCTTTAAATTTTAAACAGAGCACACTTTATTACTGAATATGTGAAAAAATATGAAGGAATTGTTCACAATCATCCAGAGTAGATAACACCTCCTTAAGCAGTGCGCGGAGATGTTCTAATTTAAATTTAAATGTCACAACATCAGGTTCAGCCTGTTGGGAAATTTTTCCTGAATCTGAAATTTCCCCATCTGACAAAACCTCCCTCATGGCCCCTTCAGATTGGTGTGAGGGTATGACAGAACAATTATCATCAGCGCCCTCCTGCTCTTCAGTGTTTAAAACAGAGCAATCGTGCTTTCTCTGATATGCAGGCATTTTGGATAAAATATTTGCTATGGAGTTATCCATTACAGCCGTCAATTGTTGCATGGTAATAAGTATTGGCGCGCTAGAAGTACTAGGGGCCTCCTGCGTGGGCAAAACTGGTGTAGACACAGAAGGAGATGATGTAGAACCATGTCTACTCCCTTCATCTGATGAATCATCTTGGGCAACTTCATTATCTGTGACAGTACTGTCCTTACTTTGTTTGGACGCTTTAGCACAATTATCACATAATTTAGAAGGGGGAGACACATTGACTTTCATACATATAGAACATAGCTTATCTGAAGGCACAGACATGTTAAACAGGCTTAAACTTGTCAGTAAAACACAAAAACCGTTTTAAAACAAAACCGTTACTGTCTCTTTAAATTTTAAACAGAGCACACTTTATTACTGAATATGTGAAAAAATATGAAGGAATTGTTCAAAATTTACCAGTGTCTTAAAGCATTAAAAGTATTGCACACCAATTTTCAGAGCTTTAAACCTTAAAATAACGAAACCGGAGCCGGTTACAGTTTTAACCCCTCTACAGTCCCAGCTACAGCCTTTGCTGCGACTCTACCAAGCCCAGAGGGGAATACAATACCAAATGACGCCTTCTAGGAACTTTTCCAACTATTTTCAGGTCCTCACACATGCATCTGCATGTCTTGCTCTCAAAAAACATAATTTATGCTTACCTGATAAATTTATTTCTCTTGTAGTGTATCCAGTCCACGGATCATCCATTACTTATGGGATATTAACTCCTCCCCAACAGGAAGTGCAAGAGGATTCACCCAGCAGAGCTGCTATATAGCTCCTCCCCTAACTGCCATTACCAGTCATTCGACCGAAAACATGCAGAGAATGGAAAACCATAGGGTACAGTGGTGACTGTAGTTTAATGGAAAAATTACCTGCCTTAAAGTGACAGGGCGGGCCGTGGACTGGATACACTACAAGAGAAATAAATTATGTTTTCTCTTGTTAAGTGTATCCAGTCCACGGATCATCCATTACTTATGGGATACCAATACCAAAGCTAAAGTACACGGATGACGGGAGGGACAGGCAGGCTCTTTATACGGAAGGAACCACTGCCTGAAGAACCTTTCTCCCAAAAACAGCCTCCGAAGAAGCAAAAGTGTCAAATTTGTAAAATTTGGAAAAAGTATGAAGAGAAGACCAAGTTGCAGCCTTGCAAATCTGTTCAACAGAAGCCTCATTCTTAAAGGCCCAAGTGGAAGCCACAGCTCTAGTAGAATGTGCTGTAATTCTTTCAGGAGGCTGCTGTCCAGCAGTCTCATAGGCTAACCGTATTATGCTACGAAGCCAAAAGGAGAGAGAGGTAGCCGAAGCTTTTTGACCTCTCCTCTGACCAGAATAAACGACAAACAGGGAAGACGTTTGTCGAAAATACTTAGTTGCCTGTAGATAAAATTTCAGGGCACGGACTACATCTAGATTGTGTAGCAGACGTTCCTTTTTCGAAGAAGGATTAGGACACAAAGATGTAACCACAATCTCTTGATTGATATTCCTGTTAGTGACCACCTTAGGTAGGAACCCAGGTTTAGTACGCAGAACTACCTTGTCTGAATGAAAAATCAGATAAGGAGAATCACAATGTAAGGCAGATAACTCAGAGACTCTTCGAGCCGAGGAAATCGCCATTAAAAACAGAACTTTCCAAGATAACAACTTGATATCAATGGAATGAAGGGGTTCAAACGGAACCCCCTGTAAAACATTAAGAACTAAGTTCAAACTCCATGGTGGAGCAACAGTTTTAAACACAGGCTTGATCCTAGCTAAAGCCTGACAAAAAGCTTGAACGTCCGGAACTTCTGACAGACGTTTGTGTAAAAGAATGGACAGAGCTGAAATCTGTCCCTTTAAGGAACTAGCGGATAAACCCTTTTCTAAACCTTCTTGTAGAAAAGACAATATCCTCGGAATCCTAACCTTACTCCATGAGTAACTCTTGGATTCGCACTAATATAAGTATTTGCGCCATATCTTATGGTAAATCTTTCTGGTAACAGGCTTCCTAGCCTGTATTAAGGTATCAATAACTGACTCAGAAAAACCACGTTTTGATAAAATCAAGCGTTCAATTTCCAAGCAGTCAGCTTCAGAGAAATTAGATTTTGATGTTTGAAGGGACCCTGGATCAGAAGGTCCTGTTTCAGAGGTAGCGACCAAGGTGGACAGGATGACATGTCCACTAGATCTGCATACCAAGTCCTGCGTGGCCATGCAGGCGTTATTAGAATCACTGATGCTCTCTCCTGTTTGATTCTGGCAATCAATCGAGGAAGCATCGGGAAGGGTGGAAACACATAAGCCATCCCGAAGGTCCAAGGTGCTGTCAAAGCATCTATCAGAACCGCTCCCGGATCCCTGGATCTGGACCCGTAACGAGGAAGCTTGGCGTTCTGTCGAGACGCCATGAGATCTATCTCTGGTTTGCCCCAACGTCGAAGTATTTGGGCAAAGACCTCAGGATGAAGTTCCCACTCCCCCGGATGAAAAGTCTGACGACTTAAGAAATCCGCCTCCCAGTTCTCCACTCCCGGGATGTGGATTGCTGACAGGTGGCAAGAGTGAGACTCTGCCCAGCGAATTATCTTTGATACTTCCATCATTGCTAGGGAGCTTCTTGTCCCTCCCTGATGGTTGATGTAAGCTACAGTCGTGATGTTGTCCGACTGAAACCTGATGAACCCCCGAGTTGTTAACTGGGGCCAAGCCAGAAGGGCATTGAGAACTGCTCTCAATTCCAGAATGTTTATTGGTAGGAGACTCTCCTCCTGATTCCATTGTCCCTGAGCCTTCAGAGAATTCCAGACAGCGCCCCAACCTAGTAGGCTGGCGTCTGTTGTTACAATTGTCCAGTCCGGCCTGCTGAATGGCATCCCCCTGGACAGATGTGGCCGAGAAAGCCACCATAGAAGAGAATTTCTGGTCTCTTGATCCAGATTCAGAGTAGGGGACAAGTCTGAGTAATCCCCATTCCACTGACTTAGCATGCACAATTGCAGCGGTCTGAGATGTAGACGTGCAAAGGGTACTATGTCCATTGCTGCTACCATTAAGCCGATCACCTCCATGCATTGAGCTACTGACGGGTGTTGAATGGAATGAAGGACACGGCATGCATTTTGAAGCTTTGTTAACCTGTCTTCTGTCAGGTAAATCTTCATTTCTACAGAATCTATAAGAGTCCCCAAGAAGGGAACTCTTGTGAGTGGAAAGAGAGAACTCTTCTTTTCGTTCACCTTCCATCCATGCGACCTTAGAAATGCCAGTACTAACTCTGTATGAGACTTGGCAGTTTGAAAGCTTGAAGCTTGTATCAGAATGTTGTCTAGGTACGGAGCTACCGCAATTCCTCGCGGTCTTAGTACCGCCAGAAGAGCACACAGAACCTTTGTGAAGATTCTCGGAGCCGTAGCCAATCCGAATGGAAGAGCTACAAACTGGTAATGCCTGTCTAGAAAGGCAAACCTTAGATACCGGTAATGATCTTTGTGAATCGGTATGTGAAGGTAAGCATCCTTTAAATCCACTGTGGTCATGTACTGACCCTTTTGGATCATGGGTAAAATTGTCCGAATAGTTTCCATTTTGAACGATGGAACTCTTAGGAATTTGTTTAGGATCTTTAAATCCAAGATTGGCCTGAAAGTTCCCTCTTTTTTGGGAACCACAAACAGATTTGAGTAAAACCCTTGTCCTTGTTCCGACCGCGGAACCGGATGGATCACTCCCATTAATAAAAGATCTTGTACGCAGCGTAGAAACGCCTCTTTCTTTATTTGGTTTGTTGACAACCTTGACAGATGAAATCTCCCTCTTGGGGGAGAGAATTTGAAGTCTAGAAGGTATCCCTGAGATATGATCTCTAACGCCCAGGGATCCTGGACATCTCTTGCCCAAGCCTGGGCGAAGAGAGAAAGTCTGCCCCCCACTAGATCCGTTCCCGGATCGGGGGCCCTCGATTCATGCTGTCTTAGGGGCAGCAGCAGGTTTCCTGGCCTGCTTGCCCTTGTTCCAGGACTGGTTAGGTCTCCAGCCTTGTCTGTAGCGAGCAACAGCTCCTTCCTGTTTTGGTGCAGAGGAAGTTGATGCTGCTCCTGCTTTGAAATTACGAAAGGAACGAAAATTAGACTGTCTAGCCTTAGGTTTGGCTCTGTCTTGAGGCAGGGCATGGCCTTTACCTCCTGTAATGTCAGCGATAATTTCTTTCAACCCGGGCCCGAATAAGGTCTGCCCTTTGAAAGGTATATTAAGCAATTTAGATTTAGAAGTAACGTCAGCTGACCAGGATTTTAGCCACAGTGCTCTGCGTGCCTGAATGGCGAATCCGGAATTCTTAGCCGTAAGTTTAGTTAAATGTACTACGGCATCTGAAATAAATGAGTTAGCTAACTTAAGGGCTTTAAGCTTGTGTGTAATCTCATCTAATGGAGCTGATTCAAGTGTCTCTTCCAGAGACTCAAACCAAAATGCTGCTGCAGCCGTGACAGGCGCAATGCATGCAAGAGGTTGCAATATAAAACCTTGTTGAACAAACATTTTCTTAAGGTAACCCTCTAACTTTTTATCCATTGGATCTGAAAAGGCACAGCTATCCTCCACCGGGATAGTGGTACGCTTAGCTAAAGTAGAAACTGCTCCCTCCACCTTAGGGACCGTTTGCCATAAGTCCCGTGTGGTGGCGTCTATTGGAAACATCTTTCTAAATATCGGAGGGGGTGAGAACGGCACACCGGGTCTATCCCACTCCTTAGTAACAATTTCAGTAAGTCTCTTAGGTATAGGAAAAACGTCAGTACTCGCCGGTACCGCAAAATATTTATCCAACCTACACATTTTCTCTGGTATTGCAACTGTGTTACAATCATTCAGAGCCGCTAACACCACCCCTAGTAATACACGGAGGTTTTCCAGCTTAAATTTAAAATTTGAAATATCTGAATCCAGTGTGTTTGGATCAGAACCGTCACCCGCAGAATGAAGCTCTCCGTCCTCATGTTCTGCAAATTGTGACGCAGTGTCTGACATGGCCCTAATATTATCAGCGCACTCTGTTCTCACCCCAGAGTGATCACGCTTACCTCTTAGTTCTGGTAATTTAGCCAAAACTTCAGTCATAACAGTAGCCATATCCTGTAATGTGATTTGTAATGGCCGCCCAGATGTACTCGGCGCTACAATATCACGTACCTCCCGAGCGGGAGATGCAGGTACTGACACGTGAGGCGAGTTAGTCGGCATAACTCTCCCCTCGTTGTTTGGTGAAATATGTTCAATTTGTACAAATTGACTTTTATTTAAAGTAGCATCAATACAGTTAGTACATAAATTTCTATTGGGCTCCACTTTGGCTTTAGCACATATAGCACAGATATCTTCCTCTGAATCAGACATGTTTAACACACTAGCAAATAAACTAGCAACTTGGAAATACTTTTCAAGTAATTTACTATAATATGAAAACGTACTGTGCCTATAAGAAGCACAGAAAAAGTTATGACAGTTGAAAATTAATAAACTGAAAAGTTATAGCATCAAATCTTTGTAAAAAACACAATTTTAGCAAAGGATTGCTCCCATTAGCAAAGGATAACTAACCCTGATAGCAGAAAAAAAATAAAATACAGAAATAAACGTTTTTTTCACAGTCAACTACAATCTCACAGCTCTGCTGTGAGTGATTACCTCCCTCAAAACAAGTTTTGAAGACCCCTGAGTTCTGTAGAGATGAACCGGATCATGCAGGGAAGACAATAAACTTCTGACTGAATTTTTTGATGCGTAGCAAAAGCACCAAAAAAGGTCCCTCCCCCTCACACATAACAGTGAGAGAGATCAGTAAACTGTCATAAATTAAATAAAACGACTGCCAAGTGGAAAAAAATAGTGCCCAAAACATTTTTTCACCCAGTACCTCAGTTTAACATTAATAAATTGAGTGTTATTAAAAAGCCTGTTGCTAGTCCCTGCAAATTAGGCTAAAGTTTTATGCATACAGTATAATTCCAGTGAAGTGCCATTCCCCAGAATACTGAAGTGTAAAATATACATACATGACAGCCTGATACCAGTTGCTGCTACTGCATTTAAGGCTGAGTTTACATTATATCGGTATGGCAGAATTTTCTCATCAATTCCATTGTCAGAAAATAATAAGCTGCTACATACCTCTTTGCAGATTAATCTGCCCGCTGTCCCCTGATCTGAAGTTTACCTCTCCTCAGATGGCCGAGAAACAGCAATATGATCTTAACTACTCCGGCTAAAATCATAGAAAAACTCAGGTAGATTCTTCTTCAAATTCTACCAGAGAAGGAATAACACACTCCGGTGCTATTATAAAATAACAAACTTTTGATTGAAGGTATGAAACTAAGTATAATCACCACAGTCCTCTCACACATCCTATCTATTCGTTGGGTGCAAGAGAATGACTGGTAATGGCAGTTAGGGGAGGAGCTATATAGCAGCTCTGCTGGGTGAATCCTCTTGCACTTCCTGTTGGGGAGGAGTTAATATCCCATAAGTAATGGATGATCCGTGGACTGGATACACTTAACAAGAGAAACAACTGCGCAGTAATGGCGCGAAAATGAGGCTCAGCCTACAACTGGGAAGGCCCTTCCTGACTGGAAAAGGTGTCTAACATAGTGCCTGACGTTAAAAAACGTTCCCCAAGTTTATAAATGTGAAATACCAGCATAAACATATATAAAATGCCCAAATAAAGCAATCGATTTTGCCCATAAAAGTGTCTACCAGTTTTATAGCCCATATTAAGCCCTTTATTCTGCTTGAGACTAAGAAAATGGCTTACCGGTCCCCATGAGGGGAAATGACAGCCTTCCAGCATTACACAGTCTTGTTAGAAATATGGCTAGTCATACCTTAAGCAGAAAAGTCTGCTAACTGTTTCCCCCAACTGAAGTTACTTCATCTCAACAGTCCTATGTGGAAACAGCAAAGGATTTTAGTTACTGTCTGCTAAAATCAACTTCCTCTCACAAACAGAATTCTTCATCTCTTTCTGTTTCAGAGTAAATAGTACATACCAGCACTATTTTAAAATAACAAACTCTTGATAGTAGAATAAAAAACTACAACTAAACACCACATACTCTTAACCATCTCCGTGGAGATGTTGCCTGTGCAACGGCAAAGAGAATGACTGAGGTGGGCGGAGCCTAGGAGGGACTATATGGCCAGCTTTGCTGGGACTCTTTGCCATTTCCTGTTGGGGAAGAGATATTCCCACAAGTAAGGATGACGCCGTGGACCGGACACACCAATGTTGGAGAAACAATAATATAAAACTTGTAAGAGACAGGACAAAATTTACAAACACATACAGGAGGAATTGAGGGCCCTATTCCCGTGGGAACTTACAATCTAGAAGGGTAGGAGGTTGAGAAACAGGAGGCGAGGACTGCAAGATTGAAAAAGATGTTAATGCAGAGTTAGATGAGGGAAATGTTGTTAGGTAAGAGAAATATTATTGAGTTGGGTGGTAGGCTTCTCTAAACAGAAACGTCTTCAGAGAGCATTTAAAGGAAGAAAGATTAGGGCAAAGCACGAGGGAGAGTGTTCCAGAGGGCAGGTGCTGCACGACAGAAGTCCTGCAGTCTAGCATAAGAAGAGGTGATAGTCGCAGAGGCAAGGAGCAGGTCATTGTTAGATCTTAGTGGGCGGGCTGGAGTATACTTGTTGATTAGAGAGGATAGGTAGAGGGGAGCAGTGTTGGTGAGCGCTTTGTATGCAAGGGTGAGAATTTTGAATGTAATTCTGCTGTGAATGGGGAGCCAATGAAGGGACTCGCAGAGAGGTGCAGCAGATACAGAGCGACAGGAAAGGTGGATCAGCCTAGCTGAGGCATTAGGATAGATTGAAGGGGGAAGAGGCGGGAAAGAGGAAGGCCAGTATAAGTAGGTTATTGCAGTAGTCAAGTCAGGCAATAACAAGGGAGTGGATTATGTGCTTTGTGGTTTTAGCGCACATATAAAGTAGAATCTTGGAAATATTGCGTAGATGGTTACGGCAGGATGTAGAAAGCGATTGGATATGGGGGACGAAGGATAGATTTGAGTCAAGTGTAACTCCGAGGCAGCGGACTTGGGGCGATGGGGAAATGGTGATGCCGTCAACAGGGATAGAGAAGTCACAAGTTGGCATAGAGCTTGAGGGGGGATAAGAAGGAGCTCAGTCTTGGATATGTTAATCTTTAGGTGGTGAGAGGCCATCCATGAAGAAATACCAGATAAGCAGTTGCTGACATGAGAAAGGACAGAGGGAGAGAGAGCAGGGGTGGAGAGGTAGATCTGGGTGTCATCAGCATAGAGGTGATATTTGAAGCCATAACGGTTGATAAGTTTACCCAGCGAAGAAGTATAAATGGAGAAGAGTAAAGGACCCAGAACAGATCCTTGAGGTATTCCAACAGACAGAGGCATTGGAGAGGAGGAGTCGCCGGCAAATGACACAGAAAAAGAGATGTGAGAAAGATAGGAGTGAATCCAGGAAAGAGCAGTGTCACAGACGCCAAAAGAATTAAGGGTCTGTAGGAGGAGGCGGTGGTCAACTGTGTCGAAGGCAGCTGAGAGGTCAAGTAAGATGAGTATAGAGTAGTGGCCAATATTTTTAGCAGAGAGAAGATTGTTAGTAACCTTGGTAAGGACAGTCTCAGTTGAGTGTTTGGGGCGTAATCCGGATTGCAGGGGGTCAAGCAAGGAGTTGGCAGACAGGAAGTGGGTTAGGCAATTGTAAACTAGTTTTTCAAGGAGTTTTAATGTTAGTGGAAGCAGTGATATGGGGTGGTAGCTTTCAGGAGAATTAGGGTCGAGGGAGGGTTTTTTGAGTATGGGAGTGACTTTTGCGTGTTTGAAAAAAGATGGGAATGAGCCGGTAGAGAGATAGGTTGAAGATGTGGGTAAGAGCAGGAGTGAGGGTGGAAGATAGGGAGGGTATTAGATGGGAAGGGATAGGGTCGAGCGGGAAAGGTAGTGAGGTGTGAGGAAGATAGTAAGGAAGAAACCTCATTCTCAGTGGCTGGATGGAAAATGCAGAGGGTGGCAGAGGGAGTAACTGGGCCTGTTGATGGAATATTGCAGGTTGGTGTTGGGATGTTGCTTCGGATAGTACGTGTTTTGTTTAATAAGTAGTCTGCCAGGTCTTGAGCACTAAAGACAGATGGAGGGGGTGGAGCAGGTGGGTAGAGGAGAGAGTTAAAGGTGGAGAAGAGTCGTTTAGGGTTTGAGGAAAGAGTAGATATGAGAAAAGAGGTTTGCTTGGCTAAGTGAAGGGCAGAAGTGTATGAACAAAGAATAAACTTATAGTGTATGAAATCAGGTTCAGAGTGAGTTTACTCCAGACACGCTCAGCAGTACGGGAGCCTTTTTTGCAAATAGTGTGTTTGCTGAGAGTGCCAGGGCTGCAACGGACGGCGTGATGTTTTGCGCAGCTGGAGAGGGGCAAGTGTGTCTAGTGCAGAGGAGAGAGTTCTGTTATAGTGGGCTGTTGCGAGATCAGGGCAGGTTATAGTGGAAGTGTGAGGGAGGAGATCTTGAATGATTTTTTAAAATTGGAGCAAATCCACAGCATGTAGATCTACAACTGCAGGGGCGGGATGGAGAAGTGGGTTTAGCTGTTGCATTAATATTATAGGTTACCAGGTGATGGTCTGAAATGGGAAAAGGGCGACAGGTGGTATCAGATATAGAGCAGAGGTAGGAAAATACCAGGTCGATGGAGTGTCCATCACAGTGGGTAGGGAATAGGGTGGATTGTGAGAGACCAAAGGAGGATGTGAGTGAAAGAAGTTTAGAGGCAGCAGGGGCAGATGGGTTGTCAATGGGAATGTTGAAGTCCCCAAGAATTAGGGTTGGTATATTTGTAGAGAGAAAGTGAGGAAGCCAGGCGGCAAAGTTGTCAAGGAATTGGGAGGTAGGTCCAGGAGGGCAATAGATGACTGCCACTTTGAGGGAGAGGGGGGAAAACAGGTGAATACAGTGGACTTCAAAGGAGGAGAAGGAGAGAGATGGGATTGGAGGTAGATACTTATAAGTGCAGGAGGGGGAGAGCAGGATCCCAACACCGCCGCCACATTTCTCACCTGGTCTAGGGGTATGTCATTATTTATTTCCCTGCTTTTTCTGCAATTTATCCCTGAAATATGTTGGTTTTCCAGTTCCCGTGCCCATTTTCATGCCCTCAGTGTCTCTTGCTAGGGCACATGTCCCTCATGTCCCCCCCATGCCCTCACCTTCCATGGAAAGCATATACTAGACTGCAAAAGCCTAAACTGCTATATTCCAAACAGTCATTGTTGATCACTATAGCAGTTCATTTATATCTTCCCTAACTGACATCAGCAGAAGAGATTAGATATGAAGATGACTCCAAAACGCCACATTTTGTAAATAAAACAGAATTTATGTTTACCTGATAAATTACTTTCTCCAACGGTGTGTCCGGTCCACGGCGTCATCCTTACTTGTGGGATATTCTCTTCCCCAACAGGAAATGGCAAAGAGCCCAGCAAAGCTGGTCACATGATCCCTCCTAGGCTCCGCCTACCCCAGTCATTCGACCGACGTTAAGGAGGAATATTTGCATAGGAGAAACCATATGGTACCGTGGTGACTGTAGTTAAAGAAAATAAATCATCAGACCTGATTAAAAAAACCAGGGCGGGCCGTGGACCGGACACACCGTTGGAGAAAGTAATTTATCAGGTAAACATAAATTCTGTTTTCTCCAACATAGGTGTGTCCGGTCCACGGCGTCATCCTTACTTGTGGGAACCAATACCAAAGCTTTAGGACACGGATGAAGGGAGGGAGCAAATCAGGTCACCTAAATGGAAGGCACCACGGCTTGCAAAACCTTTCTCCCAAAAATAGCCTCAGAAGAAGCAAAAGTATCAAACTTGTAAAATTTGGTAAAAGTGTGCAGTGAAGACCAAGTCGCTGCCCTACATATCTGATCAACAGAAGCCTCGTTCTTGAAGGCCCATGTGGAAGCCACAGCCCTAGTGGAATGAGCTGTGATTCTTTCGGGAGGCTGCCGTCCGGCAGTCTCGTAAGCCAATCTGATGATGCTTTTAATCCAAAAAGAGAGAGAGGTAGAAGTTGCTTTTTGACCTCTCCTTTTACCAGAATAAACAACAAACAAGGAAGATGTTTGTCTAAAATCCTTTGTAGCATCTAAATAGAATTTTAGAGCGCGAACAACATCCAAATTGTGCAACAGACGTTCCTTCTTTGAAACTGGTTTCGGACACAGAGAAGGTACGATAATCTCCTGGTTAATGTTTTTGTTAGAAACAACTTTTGGAAGAAAACCAGGTTTAGTACGTAAAACCACCTTATCTGCATGAAACACCAGATAAGGAGGAGAATACTGCAGAGCAGATAATTCTGAAACTCTTCTGGCAGAAGAAATTGCAACTAAAAACAAAACTTTCCAAGATAATAACTTAATATCAACGGAATGCAAGGGTTCAAACGGAACCCCCTGAAGAACTGAAAGAACTAAATTGAGACTCCAAGGAGGAGTCAAAGGTTTGTAAACAGGCTTAATTCTAACCAGAGCCTGAACAAAGGCTTGAACATCTGGCACAGCAGCCAGTTTTTTGTGAAGGAACACCGACAAGGCAGAAATCTGTCCCTTCAGGGAACTTGCAGATAAACCCTTTTCCAATCCTTCTTGAAGGAAGGATAGAATCCTAGGAATCTTAACCTTGTCCCAAGGGAATCCTTTAGATTCACACCAACAGATATATTTTTTCCAAATTTTGTGGTAAATCTTTCTAGTTACAGGCTTTCTGGCCTGAACAAGAGTATCGATAACAGAATCTGAGAACCCTCGCTTCGATAAAATCAAGCGTTCAATCTCCAAGCAGTCAGCTGGAGTGAAACCAGATTCGGATGTTCGAACGGACCCTGAACAAGAAGGTCTCGTCTCAAAGGTAGCTTCCAAGGTGGAGCCGATGACATATTCACCAGATCTGCATACCAAGTCCTGCGTGGCCACGCAGGAGCTATCAAGATCACCGACGCCCTCTCCTGATTGATCCTGGCTACCAGCCTGGGGATGAGAGGAAACGGCGGGAACACATAAGCTAGTTTGAAGGTCCAAGGTGCTACTAGTGCATCCACTAGAGCCGCCTTGGGATCCCTGGATCTGGACCCGTAGCAAGGAACCTTGAAGTTCTGACGAGAGGCCATCAGATCCATGTCTGGAATGCCCCACAGCTGAGTGACTTGGGCAAAGATTTCCGGATGGAGTTCCCACTCCCCCGGATGCAATGTCTGACGACTCAGAAAGTCCGCTTCCCAATTTTCCACTCCTGGGATGTGGATAGCAGACAGGTGGCAGGAGTGAGACTCCGCCCATAGAATGATTTTGGTCACTTCTTCCATCGCTAGGGAACTCCTTGTTCCCCCCTGATGGTTGATGTACGCAACAGTTGTCATGTTGTCTGATTGAAACCGTATGAACTTGGCCCTCGCTAGCTGAGGCCAAGCCTTGAGAGCATTGAATATCGCTCTCAGTTCCAGAATGTTTATCGGTAGAAGAGATTCTTCCCGAGACCAAAGACCCTGAGCTTTCAGGGATCCCCAGACCGCGCCCCAGCCCATCAGACTGGCGTCGGTCGTGACAATGACCCACTCTGGTCTGCGGAATGTCATCCCTTGTGACAGGTTGTCCAGGGACAGCCACCAACGGAGTGAATCTCTGGTCCTCTGATTTACTTGTATCTTCGGAGACAAGTCTGTATAGTCCCCATTCCACTGACTGAGCATGCACAGTTGTAATGGTCTTAGATGAATGCGCGCAAAAGGAACTATGTCCATTGCCGCTACCATCAACCCGATCACTTCCATGCACTGAGCTAAGGAAGGAAGAGGAACGGAATGAAGTATCCGACAAGAGTCTAGAAGTTTTGTTTTTCTGGCCTCTGTCAGAAAAATCCTCATTTCTAAGGAGTCTATTATTGTTCCCAAGAAGGGAACCCTTGTTGACGGGGATAGAGAACTCTTTTCCACGTTCACTTTCCATCCGTGAGATCTGAGAAAGGCCAGGACAATGTCCGTGTGAGCCTTTGCTTGAAGAAGGGACGACGCTTGAATCAGAATGTCGTCCAAGTAAGGTACTACAGCAATGCCCCTTGGTCTTAGCACAGCTAGAAGGGACCCTAGTACCTTTGTGAAAATCCTTGGAGCAGTGGCCAATCCGAAAGGAAGCGCCACGAACTGGTAATGTTTGTCCAGGAATGCGAACCTTAGGAACCGATGATGTTCCTTGTGGATAGGAATATGTAGATACGCATCCTTTAAATCCACCGTGGTCATGAATTGACCTTCCTGGATGGAAGGAAGAATAGTTCGAATGGTTTCCATCTTGAACGATGGAACCTTGAGAAACTTGTTTAAGATCTTGAGATCTAAGATTGGTCTGAACGTTCCCTCTTTTTTGGGAACTATGAACAGATTGGAGTAGAACCCCATCCCTTGTTCTCTTAATGGAACAGGATGAATCACTCCCATTTTTAACAGGTCTTCTACACAATGTAAGAATGCCTGTCTTTTTATGTGGTCTGAAGACAACTGAGACCTGTGGAACCTCCCCCTTGGGGGAAGTCCCTTGAATTCCAGAAGATAACCTTGGGAGACTATTTCTAGCGCCCAAGGATCCAGAACATCTCTTGCCCAAGCCTGAGCGAAGAGAGAGAGTCTGCCCCCCACCAGATCCGGTCCCGGATCGGGGGCCAACATTTCATGCTGTCTTGGTAGCAGTGGCAGGTTTCTTGGCCTGCTTTCCCTTGTTCCAGCCTTGCATTGGTCTCCAAGCTGGCTTGGCTTGAGAAGTATTACCCTCTTGCTTAGAGGACGTAGCACCTTGGGCTGGTCCGTTTCTACGAAAGGGACGAAAATTAGGTTTATTTTTGGCCTTGAAAGGCCGATCCTGAGGAAGGGCGTGGCCCTTACCCCCAGTGATATCAGAGATAATCTCTTTCAAGTCAGGGCCAAACAGCGTTTTCCCCTTGAAAGGAATGTTAAGTAGCTTGTTCTTGGAAGACGCATCAGCCGACCAAGATTTCAACCAAAGCGCTCTGCGCGCCACAATAGCAAACCCAGAATTCTTAGCCGCTAATCTAGCCAATTGCAAAGTGGCGTCTAGGGTGAAAGAATTAGCCAATTTGAGAGCATTGATTCTGTCCATAATCTCCTCCAAAGGAGGAGAATCACTATCGACCGCCTTTATCAGATCATCAAACCAGAAACATGCGGCTGTAGCGACAGGGACAATGCATGAAATAGGTTGTAGAAGGTAACCTTGCTGAACAAACATCTTTTTAAGCAAACCTTCTAATTTTTTATCCATAGGATCTTTGAAAGCACAACTATCCTCTATGGGTATAGTGGTGCGTTTGTTTAAAGTGGAAACCGCTCCCTCGACCTTGGGGACTGTCTGCCATAAGTCCTTTCTCGGGTCGACCATAGGAAACAATTTTTTAAATATGGGGGGAGGGACGAAAGGAATACCGGGCCTTTCCCATTCTTTATTAACAATGTCCGCCACCCGCTTGGGTATAGGAAAAGCTTCTGGGAGCCCCGGCACCTCTAGGAACTTGTCCATTTTACATAGTTTCTCTGGGATGACCAACTTGTCACAATCATCCAGAGTGGATAATACCTCCTTAAGCAGAATGCGGAGATGTTCCAACTTAAATTTAAATGCAATCACATCAGGTTCAGCCTGTTGAGAAATGTTCCCTGAATCAGTAATTTCTCCCTCAGACAAAACCTCCCTGGCCCCATCAGACTGGGTTAGGGGCCCTTCAGAAATATTATTATCAGCGTCGTCATGCTCTTCAGTATCTAAAACAGAGCAGCCGCGCTTACGCTGATAAGTGTTCATTTTGGCTAAAATGTTTTTGACAGAATTATCCATTACAGCCGTTAATTGTTGCATAGTAAGGAGTATTGGCGCGCTAGATGTACTAGGGGCCTCCTGAGTGGGCAAGACTCGTGTAGACGAAGGAGGGAATGATGCAGTACCATGCTTACTCCCCTCACTTGAGGAATCATCTTGGGCATCATTGTCATTTTCACATAAATCACATTTATTTAAATGAATAGGAATTCTGGCTTCCCCACATTCAGAACACAGTCTATCTGGTAGTTCAGACATGTTAAACAGGCATAAACTTGATAACAAAGTACAAAAAAACGTTTTAAAATAAAACCGTTACTGTCACTTTAAATTTTAAACTGAACACACTTTATTACTGCAATTGCGAAAAAACATGAAGGAATTGTTCAAAATTCACCAAATTTTCACCACAGTGTCTTAAAGCCTTAAAAGTATTGCACACCAAATTTGGAAGCTTTAACCCATAAAATAACGGAACCGGAGCCGTTTTGAACTTTAACCCCTTTACAGTCCCTGGTATCTGCTTTGCTGAGACCCAACCAAGCCCAAAGGGGAATACGATACCAAATGACGCCTTCAGAAAGTCCTTTCTAAGTATCAGAGCTCCTCTCACATGCGACTGCATGCCATGCCTCTCAAAAACAAGTGCGCAACACCGGCGCGAAAATGAGGCTCTGCTTATGCTTTGGGAAAGCCCCTAAAGAATAAGGTGTCTAATACAGTGCCTGCCGATATCAATATATCAAAATACCCAGATAAAATGATTCCTCAAGGCTAAATATATGTTAATAATGAATCGATTTAGCCCAAATAAAGTCTACAGTCTTAATAAGCCCTTGTGAAGCCCTTATTTACGATCGTAATAAACATGGCTTACCGGATCCCATAGGGAAAATGACAGCTTCCAGCATTACATCGTCTTGTTAGAATGTGTCATACCTCAAGCAGCAAGAGACTGCACACTGTTCCCCCAACTGAAGTTAATTGCTCTCAACAGTCCTGTGTGGAACAGCCATGGATTTTAGTGACGGTTGCTAAAATCATTTTCCTCATAAAAACAGAAATCTTCATCTCTTTTCTGTTTCTGAGTAAATAGTACATACCAGCACTATTTCAAAATAACAAACTCTTGATTGAATAATAAAAACTACAGTTAAACACTAAAAAACTCTAAGCCATCTCCGTGGAGATGTTGCCTGTACAACGGCAAAGAGAATGACTGGGGTAGGCGGAGCCTAGGAGGGATCATGTGACCAGCTTTGCTGGGCTCTTTGCCATTTCCTGTTGGGGAAGAGAATATCCCACAAGTAAGGATGACGCCGTGGACCGGACACACCTATGTTGGAGAAATATACAGTTTACATCAGTGGCGTATTTAGTTTTTTTGCTGCCCTACGCACCAAAATTCGGATGCCCCCCACATAAACCCCTTACATGCTTTAAAAACATTTGTTTTGTATGCAAACCTTTTTCCGTTTATGGTTTAAAGGGACTCTATACACCTTGTAATTACAAGACGTTATTGTTGTCTTGCTACAGAATCATATTTCAGACATGTCTAAGCATTTTTAAAACAAATTAATATCTGGTTTGCTGTAATTGATTTTCAATAGGAAAACTCCACCCACCAATAAACTTATTTGGAAGAGCCAATCTGGTCAGTATGCAGCTGACTAGGCTAACAATGGTCATTATGCTAGTACAAAGTGCAT
Organism: Bombina bombina; assembly: GCF_027579735.1. Taxonomy (NCBI): domain Eukaryota; kingdom Metazoa; phylum Chordata; class Amphibia; order Anura; family Bombinatoridae; genus Bombina; species Bombina bombina. The sequence continues at coordinate 1,073,051,426 of NC_069501.1, read as the reverse complement.
TGTTTTGCAGCTGTTATCTGCTAAAGCCAATTAGGTAATATTAGACTTGAGAAGACTGCAGGATACATTTCCAGTTCTCATAGTTAGAAAATCTGCAATATTCAAAGCTAAATGACATGAAAAAAGGGGCATAACAAACAATTAAATGTTTTGCAAAAAATCTCAAGGTGTTTACTGTCCCTTTAATAGATAATATATACTGTGTATTCATAAAGAAAGTGTGTTTTATAAGAGTTGGAGTGTATCAAGGACATTGAGGTTAGCAGCTACAATGCTTAAAGGGACACTAAAGTCAAAATTCAATTTTCGAAATTCAGACAGAGCAGGCAGCTAAAAAAAATGTTTAAATTTACTGTATCAAAATGTGCACATATTTTTTATAGACACATTTTCTGAGAAACCGGTTCATACAAAGCATGACCAGAGTTCACAGTTTATGTTTATATGTGTTTTATTATTGGCGGATAGCTGTCACGTGATACAGAGGGAACAAAAAATGGAAGTGAAATTTGCTAGAAATCTACTGCTGAAATTCAGACAAAACATTACTGCATTGTATTTTCATTATACAATTGTTGATTATGCAGTTCTACTTATTTAATGGTCCTTTAAGACCCAAAGGATGATAAATGTCAAAAGAGAAATAGGGAATAACGATGCAAATAAAATGTTTTAAATGTTGGACCTGGAAAAGAAATAACTGCAACTTGAGAGAAGAAGGAATCAATATCTTGACCACAGGAGCATGCACTTGTGTCTGTGATGTGCATTTTCAAGTAATTGTCATTGAATAATGTGACTTTACAGACTGCAAAGGATAGATGTATATTCAGAAATAGCTCCTCCCACATGAGTATAAAGCTTATGCTCACTTTGATAGTACAAGAGGCCCGATTCTGCTTACCTGCTCAGTGTTACACATAGAGCTAAAAAAACTAACACCTAGATTACGAGTTTTGCGTTAGAGGCTGTGCGGTGCTAACGAGCAGTTTATGCTCACCGCTCACTTACAGACAGCGCTGGTATTACAGGTTTTTACAAACCAGACAAGAAGTGAGCGTTAAGCAAAATTTAGCTCATTACCGCACTCCAATACCAGCGCTGCTTACGTCAGCGGTGAGCTGGTGTAACATGCTCGTGCATGATTTACCCATAGGAATAAACGGGGAGAGCCTGCTGAAAAAAAGTCTAACACCTGCAAAAAAGCAGTGTAAAGCTCCTTAATGCAGCCCCATTGATTCCTATGGGGAAATAAAATTTATGTCTACACCTAACACCCTAACATGAACCCCGAGTCTAAACACCCCTAATCTTACACTTATTAACCCCTTATTTGCTGCCCCGACATCTCTGCAACCTACATGATATTATTAACCCCTAATCTGCCGCTCCGGACACCGCCACCACCTACATTATACTTATGAACCCCTAATCTGATGCCCCCAACATCGCCGACACCTACATTATATTTATTAACCCCTAATCTGCCTTCCCCAATGTCGCCGCAAACTACCTACACTTCTTAACCCCTAATCTGCCGCCCCCAACAGTGCCGCCACTATAATAAACATATTAACCCCTAAACCGCCGCACTCCCGCATCGCAAACATTAGTTAAAGATTATTAACCCCTAATCTGCCGCCCCCAACGTCGCCGCCACTATTCTAAATTTATTAACCCCTAAACCTAAGTCTAACCCTAACACCCCCTAACTTAAATATAATTTAAATAAATCTAAATAAAATTACTATAATTAACTAAATTATTCCTATTTAAAACTAAATACCTATAAAATAAACCCTAAGCTAGCTACAATATAACTAATAATTACAATGTATCTAGTTTAGGGTTTATTTTTATTTTACAGGCAAGTTTGTATTTATTTTAACTAGGTAGAATAGTTACTAAATAGTTATTAACTATTTAAAAACTACCTAGCTAAAATAATTACAAAAGTACCTGTAAAATAAAACCTAACCTAAGTTACAATAACAAACAAAAGAAACACAAAAGGTGAGAGTTGCACACTAATAAGTAATTAACTAGAGAACAGGTGCTTCCTAGAAAGATACATATGAGAACAACATAGAAAAGGAAGTGGGGATTTCACAATAAGAAATTCCCAAAAGTCTAGGTAAATCCAGCACAACTGTAAAATTGAATAAAAGCGCTACAAAAAGCTTGTATGTCAAAAACAATGTAAATATTTATTAAACAAATGCACAATACACACATTCACATTCATACAGGGGATCCCACACAAAGCAGTATTAATGAAGTACTGGCCAAAAAATTATTATCTGGTGCACCAGGGGAAATAGACCAAAAACAGTCCATTTAAACCTTGCAGGTATTTGTAATCCAATAAGTGCAGCGTTAATGCAAGAAATGGATGCAGTTATACAGTCCCCGGTGTATAAAAACCAGTTACTTCAGACTTGAACCCCCAGAGTTACTGAGTCGGTTGGTGCTTAAAAGACATAGCATAGGAGGAGCAATAAAAACACGCGTCTTTATTCACAGGTGCTGTATTCCTTTAAGACAGTGATATTCGGTGTACAGATTCGTATAACATATTCTACCTGTATTTGTTCACGCGGTCGCTCCTCCTAGCTGCCTTGTACATGGAGTGTCCAGACATCAGGGGTAAGTCACGATGAGCAGGGGATCTGCTGTAAGGGCTGCCAAGCACGACGAGTCCAAATGCTCGTTTCGCTCCTTCAGTCAGTGCAGCATGGAGCTTCTTCCAGGTGCTAACGACACCTTGATTACCTGCCTTTTTATTGGATACCGGTTTCCAGAGTCCTTTCAATTTGATGAAATTTATGTCAATCACAATTAGCCGTTGTTGCAATGTCTTTGCAATTGTTACTTTTAAAATACAGCTAAATTAAGGGCTTCACAAGTAACCAAGGTGAGGTATTCAATAGCAGAAGTTGGTTGTATACAATTAAATGATTCAAATACTTACTCACACACACATCCGCAACAACTCATATATACAAAATATGCTAAAAACAGTTTTATTTTAATACACCATTGTGCAATATTTAAAAGACAATACTTAATTATAATGTTATGTGTGTCAAATTATTCTAACAGCAAATAAGTGCATTTTAGCTCATCATAGTAGTATATATTTACACTTTTGATTTATTTTATTAATTTTGAGAACCCACTATCCATACACATATGGAAATAAAAGGAGATGTGCAGATAAAGTAAGGTATAAGGAATTAGCCTAAAAAGGAAGCAAATTCCAATTTTTCATTTAAGCCATTAGGAGATAGAGTGTTTAGTTTGTACATCCATCTTGTTTCTTTTTGTAAAAGAATTTTATCAATGTCCCCCCCGCGCATGCTCAGTTTGACTGATTCTATTCCAATGAAGTGAAGTTCGTCAATTTTTGATTCGTGAAATTGAGCAAAATGTCTCGCCACTGGGCTGTCAATATTGAAGTCCTTTATATCGTCTCTATGTTCTGTAATGCGGGAGCGTAATTCTCTAAAAGTTTTACCCACATAAAAGCATTTACACGAGCAATAGAGAAGATATATGACTCCTTTTGTGGAACAATTAATAAAAGAATTGATTTTATATGTGACACCTGTATTCGTGCTAAAAGTCTTAGTTTTCTGCACGAATTGACAGCAGACACAGTGATTACAGGGGGAACTGCCGACTATTTTTTGGGCATTGCGTTCTAACCAGTTAGATGTAGGCACTTTGTTAAATTCACTCTTAACAAGGAGATCTTTCAAATTGTTAGGTCTCCTTGCTGTCATTAGGGGATAGTCCCCCACATGTTGATGTAATGTAGAGTCATTAGTCAGCAAATGCCAGTTATTGTTAAGAATACTTTTAACTTTACTCCAATGGGCATTATATTTAGTAATAAATCTGATTTTAGTGTCTTCCACATTCTCACTTTTGGTATTATTTTTGTACAGAAGATCTTTTCTTTGATGCTGAGATGCTTTATAGAGTGCTCTTTTTACACATCTTTTTGAATAGCCTCTCTCAAGGAAACGAGTCGCCATATCTTTGGCCTGTTGTTTAAAGGTTTGATCTCCAGAGCAAATTCTGCGAAGGCGCAGAAATTGCCCATAGGGAATACCCCTCTTAAGATTTTCAGGATGATGACTCGTTCCCAAAAGAAGGCTATTAGTTGCAGTCGGCTTTCGAAACACTTCTGTTTCAATTTTGCCTTCGTTCTTACTAATTTTTTTACTAATTCAGAATTTGCTCTGGAGATCAAACCTTTAAACAACAGGCCAAAGATATGGCGACTCGTTTCCTTGAGAGAGGCTATTCAAAAAGATGTGTAAAAAGAGCACTCTATAAAGCATCTCAGCATCAAAGAAAAGATCTTCTGTACAAAAATAATACCAAAAGTGAGAATGTGGAAGACACTAAAATCAGATTTATTACTAAATATAATGCCCATTGGAGTAAAGTTAAAAGTATTCTTAACAATAACTGGCATTTGCTGACTAATGACTCTACATTACATCAACATGTGGGGGACTATCCCCTAATGACAGCAAGGAGACCTAACAATTTGAAAGATCTCCTTGTTAAGAGTGAATTTAACAAAGTGCCTACATCTAACTGGTTAGAACGCAATGCCCAAAAAATAGTCGGCAGTTCCCCCTGTAATCACTGTGTCTGCTGTCAATTCGTGCAGAAAACTAAGACTTTTAGCACGAATACAGGTGTCACATATAAAATCAATTCTTTTATTAATTGTTCCACAAAAGGAGTCATATATCTTCTCTATTGCTCGTGTAAATGCTTTTATGTGGGTAAAACTTTTAGAGAATTACGCTCCCGCATTACAGAACATAGAGACGATATAAAGGACTTCAATATTGACAGCCCAGTGGCGAGACATTTTGCTCAATTTCACGAATCAAAAATTGACGAACTTCACTTCATTGGAATAGAATCAGTCAAACTGAGCATGCGCGGGGGGGACATTGATAAAATTCTTTTACAAAAAGAAACAAGATGGATGTACAAACTAAACACTCTATCTCCTAATGGCTTAAATGAAAAATTGGAATTTGCTTCCTTTTTAGGCTAATTCCTTATACCTTACTTTATCTGCACATCTCCTTTTATTTCCATATGTGTATGGATAGTGGGTTCTCAAAATTAATAAAATAAATCTAAAGTGTAAATATATACTACTATGATGAGCTAAAATGCACTTATTTGCTGTTAGAATAATTTGACACACATAACATTATAATTAAGTATTGTCTTTTAAATATTGCACAATGGTGTATTAAAATAAAACTGTTTTTAGCATATTTTGTATATATGAGTTGTTGCGGATGTGTGTGTGAGTAAGTATTTGAATCATTTAATTGTATACAACCAACTTCTGCTATTGAATACCTCACCTTGGTTACTTGTGAAGCCCTTAATTTAGCTGTATTTTAAAAGTAACAATTGCAAAGACATTGCAACAACGGCTAATTGTGATTGACATAAATTTCATCAAATTGAAAGGACTCTGGAAACCGGTATCCAATAAAAAGGCAGGTAATCAAGGTGTCGTTAGCACCTGGAAGAAGCTCCATGCTGCACTGACTGAAGGAGCGAAACGAGCATTTGGACTCGTCGTGCTTGGCAGCCCTTACAGCAGATCCCCTGCTCATCGTGACTTACCCCTGATGTCTGGACACTCCATGTACAAGGCAGCTAGGAGGAGCGACCGCGTGAACAAATACAGGTAGAATATGTTATACGAATCTGTACACCGAATATCACTGTCTTAAAGGAATACAGCACCTGTGAATAAAGACGCGTGTTTTTATTGCTCCTCCTATGCTATGTCTTTTAAGCACCAACCGACTCAGTAACTCTGGGGGTTCAAGTCTGAAGTAACTGGTTTTTATACACCGGGGACTGTATAACTGCATCCATTTCTTGCATTAACGCTGCACTTATTGGATTACAAATACCTGCAAGGTTTAAATGGACTGTTTTTGGTCTATTTCCCCTGGTGCACCAGATAATAATTTTTTGGCCAGTACTTCATTAATACTGCTTTGTGTGGGATCCCCTGTATGAATGTGAATGTGTGTATTGTGCATTTGTTTAATAAATATTTACATTGTTTTTGACATACAAGCTTTTTGTAGCGCTTTTATTCAATTTTACAGTTGTGCTGGATTTACCTAGACTTTTGGGAATTTCTTATTGTGAAATCCCCACTTCCTTTTCTATGTTGTTCTCATAAGTTACAATAACACCTAACACTACACTACAATTAAATTAATTCCCAAAATTAAATACAATTAAATAAAATTAGCTAAAGTACAAAAAAAACAAACACTAAATTACTGAAAATAACAAACAAATTACAAGATTTTTAAACTAATTACACCTAATCTAATCCCCCTAACAAAATAAAAAAGCCCCCCCCCCCAAAATAAAAAAAGCCCTACCCTATGCTAAATTACAAATAGCCCTTAAAAGGGCCTTTTGAGGGGCATTGCCCCAAAGTAATCAGCTCTTTTACCTGTAAAACAAATTACAAATCCTCCCAGCGTTAAAACCCACCGCCCACACAACCAACCCTACTCTAAAACCCACCCAATACCCCCTTAAAAAAACCTAACACTAACTCCTTGAAGATCACCGGGAGAAGTCTTCATCCAACCGGGCCGAAGTCCTCAACGAATCCGGCAGAAGTGGTCCTCCAGACGGGCAGAAGTGGTCCTCCAGACGGGCAGAAGTCTTCCTCCAGACGGCATCTTCTATCTTCATCCATCCTGCACGGAGCGGGTCCATCTTCAAGACATCCGACGCGGAGCATCCTCTTCATTCTACGGCGACTGAAGAATGAAGGTACCTTTAAGTGACGTCATCCAAGATGGCATCCCTTTAATACCGATTGGCTGATAGAATTCTATCAGCCAATCGGAATTAAGGTAGAAAAAATCCTATTGGCTGATGCAATCAGCCAATAGGATTGAGCTGGCATTCTATTGGCTGATTGGAACAGCCAATAGAATGCCAGCTGAATCCTATTGGCTGATTGGATCAGCCAATAGGATTGAAGTTCAATCCTATTGGCTGATTACATCAGCCAATAGGACTTTTCCTACCTTAATTCCGATTGGCTGATAGAATTCTATCAGCCAATCGGAATCTAAGGGACGCCATCTTGGATGACGTCACTTAAAGGAACCTTCATTCTTCAGTCGCCGTGGAAAGAAGAGGATGCTCCGCGTCGGATGTCTTGAAGATTGACCCGCTCCGTGCCGGATGGATGAAGATAGAAGATGCCGTCTAGATGAAGACTTCTGCCCGTCTGGAGGACCACTTCTGCCCGTCTGGAGGACCACTTTTGCCGGATTTGTTGAGGACTTGGGCCCGGTTGGATGAAGACTTCTCACGGTAAGGTGATCTTCAAGGGGTTAGTGTTAGGTTTTTTTAAGGGGGTATTGGGTGGGTTTTAGAGTAGGGTTGGTTGTGTGGGTGGTGGGTTTTAATGTTGGGGGGGATTTGTAATTTTTTGTAATTTTTTTTACAGGTAAAAGAGCTGATTACTTTGGGGCAATGCCCCGCAAAAGGCCCTTTTAAGGGCTATTTGTAATTTAGTGTAGGGTAGGGCATTTTTTTATTTTGGGGGGCTTTTTTATTTTGTTAGGGGGATTAGATTAGGTGTAATTAGTTTAAAAATCTTGTAATTTGTTTATTTTCTGTAATTTAGTGTTTGTTTTTTTTGTACTTTAGCTAATTTTATATTTATTTATTGTAACTTAGGTTAGGTTTTATTTTACAGGTAAATTTGTCTTTATTTTAGCTAGGTAGTTTATTAAATAGTTAACAACTATTTAGTAACTATTCTAGCTAGTTAAAATAAATACAAACTTGCCTGTAAAATAAAAATAAACCCTAAGCTAGGTACAATGTAACTATTAGTTATATTGTAGCTAGCTTAGGGTTTATTTTACAGGTAAGTATTTAGTTTTAAATAGGAATAATTTAGTTAATTATAGTAATTTTATTTAGATTTATTTAAATTATATTTAAGTTGGGGTGCTTAGGGTTAGACTTAGATGTAGGGGTTAATAACTTTAGTATACTAGCGGCGACATTGGGGGCAGCGGATTTGGGGTTAATAAATGTAGGTACGTGTTGGCGATGTTAGGGACGGCAGATTAGGGGTTAATAATATTTAACTAATGTTTGCGAGGCAGGAGTGTGGCGGTTTAGGGGTTAATATATTTATTATAGTGATGGCGATGTCCGGTTCGGCAGATTAGGTGTTAAAAATTTTATTTTAGTGTTTGCGATGTGGGAGGGCCTGGTTTAGGGGTTAATAGGTAGTTTATGGGTGTTAGTATACTTTTTAGCACTTTAGTTAAGAGTTTTATGCTACGGCGTTGTAGTGTAAAACTCTTAACTACTGACTTTAAAATGCGGTACCAGTCTTGACAGGAGAGGGTCTACCGGTCACTTTTTGGCAGACTCGTAATACCGGCGCTATGCAAGTCCCATTGAAAAAAGAGGATACGCAATTTACGTAAGTGGATTTGCGGTATTTCCAAGTCTGGCCAAAAAAGTGAGCAGTATACCTGTACCTGCAAGACTCGTAATACCAGCGGGCGTTAAAAAGCAGCGTTGGGACCGGCCAACGCTGCTTTTTAAGCCTAACGCACAACTCGTAATCTAGCCGCAAATGTTTAACCATTGGGAGTGTTTATAGTGAATACTTAAATGGAATCTAGACCTGAAAATGAAATGACCACAGGTGATATTTAATTTCATTCATTTCCTGTTCACCATAACAGATGGTTCTCCAAAATGAAAATGGTCAGAGAGCACTGACAACATAAGCAGGTATACAAAAAAAAAACTATCTTCACTACAGATTTAGTTAATTGTTACATTGTAATGTATTCTAGAAAATGTTTCGACCATATATTATGTAGTTAAAGTATCCAGCTTCATAAAGATATACATTAAACTCCAAACTCTGTGCTTGTGAGCTTTACTGATGTCTGCTGTAATTATGTGACCACCGTTATCTTAGTCAGCAGGTCCCATTTTCTGCTTTTCTGTGAGATCATAAACATTTTCTTAATTCATTTCTACCTACCTAGGGCTAGACTACAATAGGTTAGCTACCTGGGGGTCGATCCGATAAAAATCGTCGCCCGCAAAAGTCGGCGACGCCAATATTTGCGCGGGTTTGGTATCACATATACGGCGTAACCTAGAAATTACGCGCGTATATTTCTGCCGTCGTCCGTAGTTTTTTGAGCCATAGGCAGGTATACCAAACCAGCGCAGTTTGGTATCCAATATACAGCGTAAGGACTTACGTGGCGAAAATGGAGAAATCTTACTCCATTTTCACCTCGCCACAAAAAGCAGCCGTAAGAAGCCTTACGCTGAGTATTGGAGCCCCGTAACTCTCTAAACTAGCTGCTAAATAAAACCTAACACCTAACGCATGCGCAATGTCTATCTACCTGTCAACCGCGATCTGCTAAATAAAACCTAACACCTAACGCATGCGCAATGTCTATCTCCCTGTCAACCGCGATCCCCCGCCGCAATCCCTAATAAAGTATTTATTTATTTATTTTTTTAATATTTTTATTGTGGTTTAATTCAAGGCATACAAACAATGAATGTCATTTCGGCTCTAGATACATAATAAATGCAAAAAACAATAGTAAGTCCATAGTTAACAGCTGAACTGAAATAAAAGCAGTACACAGACATGACATGAAAAGAAAGAACATTGGTTGCCAAACATTCCTATATGCCTTCAAAATAAATAGATAAGGCCTCTCTTAGACCTTCATCACAGTATGAACAACAATACTTTAGTAGGTACATCTGAGGTAAAAGAGACCACTCTTGGGTCTCCTAGAAAGAACCATTTGTTTTGTTTTTTGTGTAAGGCACACAAACATTGAACGTCATTTCGGCTCTAGATACATACTACATGCAAGAAACAATAGTAAGTCCAAAGTTAACAGCTGAACTGAAATAAAAGCAATACACGGACATGACATGAAAAAAGAAAAACATTGTTTGCCAAACATTTCTATATACCTACAAAATAAAAGGAGAAGGCCTCTCATGGACCTTTCAACTCCGTATGGGCATCAATACTTTAGTAGGTATGTCTGAGATAGAGGAGACCACTCTTGGGTCCCCTAGGAAAACCACTTTTTTGTATTTTATATAAATGAAATTGTGTAACCAGGGTAACATAATGTATACACATTAGAGCATTGAAACAAGAGAGTTAGATAGTTGTAGAAAGAAACTAGCGGTATTTCAATATAATTTTTAGGTAGGGGGAAAGATAAAAATTGTCTTTCCAATAAAATGAATTTACCATAAAAGTCTAGGATATAAGGACCTGAGTGGAGTCTGACCCTGGATGACCTTCCAACATCAAAGAAGTTACATAAAGTTAGAGGTAGAAACACGTCTTATGGTGTACAGGGTTATGTTTGTGAGGTATTAATTAAAGATAAATCATAAAGGACATGCGCCTATATATTACAGGCTATGAATTTTCAGGGCAAATGCTTTGGCCAGTTAAATGATATGAAATGTGTTGATATTTATTAACAGGGGTATCTGGTAGAGAAAGAATGAAGATATATTCTACACTGTATTCATAACCTATTATGGAACTAAGTTGAAATTTCCTGACAGTGATTATTAGGAAAGCAGCTATCGCAAACATAAATCCAAATATAAGACAACTGCTTGCTTCGTGCCAAATATGGGAACTCACCGTCTCGGCCGCAGACCGCGAGACCCAGGTCATACTAAAGGGAGATAAAGGGCAGTCACTCTTAGATACAACTCAGGAAGTCACAAGAAAAAAATAACATTGGTAAAATTGTGGCTTCAAGTTGGAAGAGAGTAAAGATATATGACCTGTAACTAATTTTTTTTTTATTTTTTTTTTTAAAGAGGGTTCAGTTTTTGTGACTAGCCGCATTTACACAAGATATCCTTGGTTAGCTACTCTGTCCCTGTCATCAAATCTCAATCTGTCAGGTGCTGCAAAAATACATGTATAGAGTTTATCCAGTTTAAGTACATGTCTATATTTAACCTGCAGAAAATATATGAAGTAAACATACAGTTTCTAGTGCTAATGCTAGTAAGTAATTGTAAAATGAATATCTTCAGTTTGGAACTCTGCTTACTTTAGGAAATCTCAAACTGACAGGTGCAAAGCCACTATAGTGATTGTAAACAGCAAAATACAAAATGTATAACTAGGAGCCATACAGCAAGGAGATTATAGATACGTTAGTTTGTCCTGCAGTTTTACATCAGTCAAGCATTCAGCGGATATGATAATAGCCCACAAACACCTACATTCGTTAGAAACATTTGCGATATTCTGCTCCAACGGCCCCAATGAGTTCTAGCTAGTAAATACAATGATAATATAAAGGCTGTGTACAGCCGGACATAAAAATGCAACTGGCATACTAGAAAATACAAAAAAAGCCTCACGGTTCAAAATACAAGTGAGCAGCATTTCTCAAACAGTGTTCCATAGATAGCCATGAGTCGTGCTCACTAAGAGTCTGGGTCTGAGGTGGGATGAAAATAGGGCCAAAGCTGCAGCCACACCGGGTGTACACACCTCCCCTCCTAATGCCGACACATCTGGCTTCAAAATCGCAGCGTTTGTCTGCGCAATGGTGAGTTGATCTAGGCTATGCTCAATACAATGCGGGACCGCTGCTGTGTTATTTACCTCGCTAGGCAGTCGCCCATTCACTCTTAAGGCCGCCTTGTCTGTCTGCAGGAGTGGAGCTTCCGCAGACACGGTACTATACTGGGCTCCTTGTTTCTTTAGGGCAGCATAACGATCCGCAACTATTGTTGGAGTGATATGTGGGGTAACGGGGGGTCGGGTTGCGATACCGGAGTTTACCCCCATTTCTTCAGGACACACATCAGCGCCCAGTATCAGCATTCTCACCAGTTGGCCCGCATCTGTTAGAGGTACCTCACTCTGCTCCATTACTACGAGGTTCTCCTCCTTTGCATGTTCTGGGCTGGGCGGTAGCACGTTCACTATGCCTGCACTGTGTTGCGGGACTGCTTCGCCATCTTTTCCCCATGCTGCACTTAATGCTCGTGTGAGACGGGCAAAATGTTCCTCTAAGATGTTGGTGATCTGCTCAAGTAAAATAGCATCCTCCATCTGGTATGCTTAACAAAGTAATCCCCGCTATATATGGTCAGGATCTGTACTCTCAAAGTACTTCTTAACGACAGAGGCCCGAAGGTGCTCCGCCGGGGGGTTAGTTAGGAGGCCTCAACCTCAGAAAGTCTCCAGTAAATTGTAGCTGTCTTTGCTCAGAGTAATAGTTAGTTTTAATTAAAGGGCTTCTTCATATGAACCTTTTGAACTCTGTTTGACCAAGCGATGATGAATATAAGAGTTGATTTTAGTCAGATTAGTGTAGGAGCCTTTAGCAGCTAGCAATTAAGCAGCCTGTCATGGCCACCGCCCGGAAGTTCCCCCCCTAATAAAGTATTTAACCCCTAAACCACCGCTCACGGACCCCACCGCCATCTACATAAACTAACCCCCTACTGTGAGCCCCTAAAACCGCCACCATCTAACTGATCTATCCCCTAATGTGAACCCCTTACACCGCCGAAATTTACCTTATCTATCCCCTAATCTGACCCCTTACACTGCCGCCACCTATATAAAAAATATTAACCCCTAATCTAATCCCCCTATACCGCCGCCAGCTATATTAATATTATTAACCCCTAATCTAATCCCCCTAAAATAATTATCTCTATTACCAGCCCTTAAAAGGGCCTTTTGCGGGGCTTTGCCCCAAAGTAAACAGCTCTTTTTCCCTATAACCTGCCCTCCCTACACCGCCGCCACCTATATTAATAGTATTAACCCCTAATGTAAGCCCCTTACACCGCCGCCATCTATATTAAAATTATTAACCCCTAATTTAATCTACCTACCCCGCTGCCAGCTATATTATCTATATTAACCCTAAGTATATTATAGTTAATATAGTTATTACATTATATATATTAACTATATTAACCCTAATTATATTAGGGTTAATATAGTTAATATAGTTACTATAGTATTTATATAAACTATATTAACTCTATCTAACCCTAACACCCCTAACTAAATTCTTATTAAATAAATCTAATTCATATTATAAACTAAAATATTCTTATTTAAATCTAAATACTTACCTATAAAATAAACTCTAAGGCCTAGATTTAGAGTTCGGCGGTAGCCGTCAAAACCAGCGTTAGAGGCTCCTAACGCTGGTTTTGGCCGCCCGCTGGTATTTGGAGTCAGTGATTAAAGGGTCTAACGCTCACTTTACAGCCGCGACTTTTCTATACCGCAGATCCCCCTACGCCATTTGCGTAGCCTATCTTTTCAATGGGATCTTTCTAACGCTGGTATTTAGAGTCGTTTCTGCAGTGAGCGTTAGAGCTCTAACGACAAGATTCCAGCCGCCTGAAAATAGCAGGAGTTAAGAGCTTTCTGGCTAACGCCGGTTTATAAAGCTCTTAACTACTGTACCCTAAAGTACACTAACACCCATAAACTACCTATGTACCCCTAAACCGAGGTCCCCCCACATCGCCGCAACTCGATTAAAATTTTTAACCCCTAATCTTCCGACCGCCACCTACGTTATACTTATGTACCCCTAATCTGCTGCCCCTAACCCCGCCGACCCCTATATTACATTTATTAACCCCTAATCTGCCCCCCACAACATCGCCGCCAGCTACTTAAAATAATTAACCCCTAATCTTCCGACCGCAAAGCGCCGCCACCTACGTTATCCCTATGTACCCCTAATCTGCTACCCCTAACACCGCCGACCCCTATATTATATTTATTATCCCCTAATCTGCCCCCCTCAACGTCGCCGACACCTGCCTACACTTATTAACCCCTAATCTGCCGAGCGGACCGCACCGCTACTATAATAAAGTTATTAACCCCTAACCCGCCTCACTAACCCTATCATAAATAGTATTAACCCCTAATCTGCCCTCCCTAACATCGCCGACACCTAACTTCAATTATTAACCCCTAATCTTCCGATCGGAGCTCACCGCTATTCTAATAAATGTATTAACCCCTAAAGCTAAGTCTAACCCTAACACTAACACCCCCCTAACTTAAATATAATTTTAATCTAACGAAATAAATTAACTCTTATTAAATAAATTAATCCTATTTAAAGCTAAATACTTACCTGTAAAATAAATCCTAATATAGCTACAATATAAATTATAATTATATTATAGCTATTTTAGGATTAATATTTATTTTACAGGCAACTTGGTATTTATTTTAACTAGGTACAATAGCTATTAAATAGTTAAGAACCATTTAATAGTTACCTAGTTAAAATAATAACAAAATTACCTGTAAAATAAATCCTAACCTAAGATATAATTAAACCTAACACTACCCTATCAATAAAATAATTAAATAAACTACCTACAATTACCTACAATTAACCTAACACTACACTATCAATAAATTAAATAAACACAATTGCTACAAATAAATACAATTAAATAAACTAGCTAAAGTACAAAAAATAAAAAAGAACTAAGTTACAGAAAATAAAAAAATATTTACAAACATAAGAAAAATATTACAACAATTTTAAACTAATTACACCTACTCTAAGCCCCCTAATAAAATAACAAAGCCCCCCAAAATAATAAATTCCCTACCCTATTCTAAATTTAAAAAGTTACAAGCTCTTTTACCTTACCAGCCCTGAACAGGGCCCTTTGCGGGGCATGCCCCAAGAAGTTCAGCTCTTTTGCCTGTAAAAGAAAACATACAATACCCCCCCCCCCAACATTACAACCCACCACCCACATACCCCTAATCTAACCCAAACCCCCCTTAAATAAACCTAACACTAAGCCCCTGATGATCTTCCTACCTTGTCTTCACCATGCCAGGTTCACCGATCCGTCCTGGCTCCAAGATCTTCATCCAACCCAAGCGGGGGCTAGACATCCACTGAAGAAGTCCAGAAGAGGGTCCAAAGTCTTCCTCCTATCCGGCAAGAAGAGGACATCCGGACCGGCAAACATCTTCTCCAAGCGGCATCTTCGATCTTCTTCCATCCGGTGCGGAGCGGGTCCATCTTGAAGCAGGCGACGCGGATCCATCCTCTTCTTCCGATGTCTCCCGACGAATGACGGTTCCTTTAAGGGACGTCATCCAAGATGGCGTCCCTCGAATTCCGATTGGCTGATAGGATTCTATCAGCCAATCGGAATTAAGGTAGGAATTTTCTGATTGGCTGATGGAATCAGCCAATCAGAATCTAGTTCAATCCGATTGGCCGATCCAATCAGCCAATCAGATTGAGCTCGCATTCTATTGGCTGATCGGAACAGCCAATAGAATGCGAGCTCAATCTGATTGGCTGATTGGATCAGCCAATCGGATTGAACTTGATTCTGATTGGCTGATTCCATCAGCCAATCAGAAAATTCCTACCTTAATTCCGATTGGCTGATAGAATCCTATCAGCCAATCGGAATTCGAGGGACGCCATCTTGGATGACGTCCCTTAAAGGAACCGTCATTCGTCGGGAGACATCGGAAGAAGAGGATGGATCCGCGTCGCCTGCTTCAAGATGGACCCGCTCCGCACCGGATGGAAGAAGATCGAAGATGCCGCTTGGAGAAGATGTTTGCCGGTCCGGATGTCCTCTTCTTGCCGGATAGGAGGAAGACTTTGGACCCTCTTCTGGACTTCTTCAGTGGATGTCTAGCCCCCGCTTGGGTTGGATGAAGATCTTGGAGCCAGGACGGATCGGTGAACCTGGCATGGTGAAGACAAGGTAGGAAGATCATCAGGGGCTTAGTGTTAGGTTTATTTAAGGGGGGTTTGGGTTAGATTAGGGGTATGTGGGTGGTGGGTTGTAATGTTGGGGGGGGGGGGTATTGTATGTTTTCTTTTACAGGCAAAAGAGCTGAACTTCTTGGGGCATGCCCCGCAAAGGGCCCTGTTCAGGGCTGGTAAGGTAAAAGAGCTTGTAACTTTTTAAATTTAGAATAGGGTAGGGAATTTATTATTTTGGGGGGCTTTGTTATTTTATTAGGGGGCTTAGAGTAGGTGTAATTAGTTTAAAATTGTTGTAATATTTTTCTTATGTTTGTAAATATTTTTTTATTTTCTGTAACTTAGTTCTTTTTTATTTTTTGTACTTTAGCTAGTTTATTTAATTGTATTTATTTGTAGCAATTGTGTTTATTTAATTTATTGATAGTGTAGTGTTAGGTTAATTGTAGGTAATTGTAGGTAGTTTATTTAATTATTTTATTGATAGGGTAGTGTTAGGTTTAATTATATCTTAGGTTAGGATTTATTTTACAGGTAATTTTGTTATTATTTTAACTAGGTAACTATTAAATAGTTCTTAACTATTTAATAGCTATTGTACCTAGTTAAAATAAATACCAAGTTGCCTGTAAAATAAATATTAATCCTAAAATAGCTATAATATAATTATAATTTATATTGTAGCTATATTAGGATTTATTTTACAGGTAAGTATTTAGCTTTAAATAGGATTAATTTATTTAATAAGAGTTAATTTATTTCGTTAGATTAAAATTATATTTAAGTTAGGGGGGTGTTAGTGTTAGGGTTAGACTTAGCTTTAGGGGTTAATACATTTATTAGAATAGCGGTGAGCTCCGATCGGAAGATTAGGGGTTAATAATTGAAGTTAGGTGTCGGCGATGTTAGGGAGGGCAGATTAGGGGTTAATACTATTTATGATAGGGTTAGTGAGGCGGGTTAGGGGTTAATAACTTTATTATAGTAGCGCTCAGGTCCGCTCGGCAGATTAGGGGTTAATAAGTGTAGGCAGGTGTCGGCGACGTTGTGGGGGGCAGATTAGGGGTTAATAAATATAACATAGGGGTCGGCGATGTTAGGGCAGCAGATTAGGGGTACATAGGGATAACGTAGGTTGCGGCGGTTTACGGAGCGGAAGATTAGGGGTTAAAACTGTAATGCAGGGGTCAGCGATAGCGGGGGCGGAAGATTAGGGGTTAATAAGTGTAAGGTTAGGGGTGTTTAGACTTGGGGTTCATGTTAGGGTGTTAGGTGCAGACGTAGGAAGTGTTTCCCCATAGGAAACAATGGGGCTGCGTTAGGAGCTGAACGCTGCTTTTTTGCAGGTGTTAGGTTTTTTTTCAGCTCAAACAGTCCCATTGTTTCCTATGGGAGAATCGTGCACGAGCACGTTTTTGAGGCTGGCCGCGTCCGTAAGCAACTCTGGTATCGAGAGTTGCATTTGCGGTAAAAATGCCCTACGCTCCTTTTTTGGAGCCTAACGCAGCATTTGATTAAACTCTCGATACCAGAGTTAAATTTATGGTGCGGCCAGAAAAAAGCCCGCGGAGCGTTAACAGCCCTTTTACCGCCGAACTCTAAATCTAGGCCTAAGATAGCTACAATGTAATTAATAATTACATTGTAGCTATGTTAGGATTTATATTTATTTTACAGGTAAATTGTTAATTATTTTAACTAGGTATAAAAGCTATTAAATAGTTATTAACTATTTAATAGCTACCTAGTTAAAATAATTACCCAATTACCTGTAAAATAAATCCTAACCTAAGTTACAAATACACCTACACTATCAATAAATTAAATAAACTACAAATATCTATCTAAAAATACAATTAAATAAACTAAACTAAATTACAAAAAACAAACAAACACTAAATTACAAAAAATAAAAAAAAGATTTTTAAGCTAATTACACCTATTCTAAGCCCCCTAATAAAATAATAAAGCCCCCCAAAATAAAAAAATTCCCTACCCTATTCTAAATTAAAAAAAGTTCAAAGCTCTTTTACCTTACCAGCCCTTAAAAGGGCCATTAGCGGGGCATGCCCCAAAGAAAACTGCTCTTTTGCCTGAAAAAAACACACAATACCACCCCCCAACATTACAACCCACCACCCACATACCCCTAATCTAACCCAAACCCCCCTTAAATAAACCTAACACTACCCCCCTGAAGATCTCCCTACCTTATCTTCACTACGCCGGGCCGAACTCCTCATCCGATCCGGGCGATGTCTATCCAAGCGGCAAAGAAGATGTCTTCATCCCGGCGATGTCTTTATCCAAGCGGCAGCAAAGTCTTCTTCCATCGGGCAGCATCTTCCATCAAGCGGCATCTTCAATCTTCATTCTTCGCTCCACAGACGCGGAGCATCCATCCCGGCCGACGACTGAACGACGAATGAGGTACCTTTAAATGACGTCATCCAAGATGGCGTCCGTCGAATTCCGATTGGCTGATAGGATTCTATCAGCCAATCGGAATTAAGGTAGAAAAATCTGATTGGCTGATTGAATCAGCCAATCAGATTCAAGTTCAATCCGATTGGCTGAACCAATCAGCCAATCAGATTGAGCTCGCGTTCTATTGGCTGTTCCGATCAGCCAATAAAATGCGAGCTCAATCTGATTGGCTGATTGGTTCAGCCAATCGGATTGAACTTGAATCTGATTGGCTGATTCAATCAGCCAATCAGATTTTTCTACCTTAATTCCGATTGGCTGATAGAATCCTATCAGCCAATCGGAATTCGACGGACGCCATCTTGGATGACGTCATTTAAAGGTACCTCATTCGTCGTCGGCCGGGATGGATGCTCCGCGTCTGTGGAGCGAAGAATGAAGATTGAAGATGCTGCTTGATGGAAGATGCTGCCCGATGGAAGAAGACTTTGCTGCCGCTTGGATAAAGACATCGCCGGGATGAAGACTTCTTCTTTGCCGCTTGGATAGACATCGCCCGGATCGGATGAGGAGTTCGGCCCGGCGTGGTGAAGATAAGGTAGGGAGATCTTCAGGGGGGTAGTGTTAGGTTTATTTAAGGGGGGTTTGGGTTAGATTAGGGGTATGTGGGTGGTAGGTTGTAATGTTGGGGGGTGGTATTGTGTTTTTTTTTCAGGCAAAAGAGCAGTTTTCTTTGGGGCATGCCCCCACAAAAGGCCCTTTTAAGGGCTGGTAAGGTAAAAGAGCTTTGAACTTTTTTTTAATTTAGAATAGGGTAGGGAATTTTTTTTTATTTTGGGGGGCTTTATTATTTTATTAGGGGGCTTAGAATAGGTGTAATTAGCTTAAAAATCTTGTAATCTTTTTTTTATTTTTTGTAATTTAGTGAATGTTTTTTTTTGTAATTTAGTTTAGTTTATTTAATTGTATTTTTAGATAGATATTTGTAGTTTATTTAATTTAGTGATAGTGTAGGTGTATTTGTAACTTAGGTTAGGATTTATTTTACAGGTAATTGGCTAATAATTTTAACTAGGTAGCTATTAAATAGTTAATAACTATTTAATAGCTATTATACCTAGTTAAAATAATTAACAATTTACCTGTAAAATAAATATAAACCCTAACATAGCTACAATGTAATTATTAATTATATTGTAGCTATCTTAGGGTTTATTTTATAGGTAAGTATTTAGATTTAAATAGGAATATTTTAATTAATAATATTAATATTAGATTTATTTTAATAAGAGTTTAGTTAGGATGTTAGAGTTAGATAGGGCTATTATACTTAATATATATATATATATATATATATATATATGTATATATATATATATATAATATAATAACTATATTAACTATATTAACCCTAATATAATTAGGGTTAATATAGTTAATATAGCTGGCGGCGGTGAAGGGGGATTAGATTAGGGGTTAATACATTTATTATAGGTGGCCGCGGTGTAGGGGGATGTAGATTGTAGGCAAAAGAGCAGTTTACTTTGTGACAAAGCCCCGCCAAAAGCCCTTTTAAGGGCTGGCAAAAGAGCTGAATTCTTTGGGGCATGCCCCGCAAAAAGCCCTTTTAAGGGCTGGCAAAAGAGCTGTTACTTTGGGGCAATGCCACGCAAAAAGCCCTTTTCAGGGCTATTTGTAGGGTTAGACTTAGGTTTAGTGGTAGGGATAGTTTAGTATTTTAGGGGTTAAATAATTTAATATAGATGGCGGCGGGGTAGGGGGATTAGATTAGGGGTTAAATAATTTAATATAGATAGCGGCGGGGTAGGGGCTCACTTTAGGGGGTAGGTAAGGTAGATGGCGGCGGTGTTAGGGGCTCACTTTAGGGGGTTATAGATTTAATATAGCTGGCGGCGGTTTAGGGGTTAATAACTTTATTATGTTGCGGCGGGGTTTGGGAGCGGCGGTTTAGGGGTTAATACATATTTTATTGTTAGGATAGTGAGGGGGGATAGCGGATAGAGGGTTAGACGTGTCGGGCTATGTTAGGAGGCGTGTTAGACAGTGCAGGTGATTTCATACTTTAGTCAGGTTTTGTAGGCGCCGGCAGTTTCTAACGTGCCGTAAGTCACTGGCGACGCCAGAAATTTGTACTTGCGCAGATTTCTGGACATCGCTGGTTTATCCGACTTACGGCACGTTAGCATCTGACGGCGCCGTATATGGGATAGCTTGAGTTGCGAGCTGAAACTGCGGGCGACGCGGGTTCCCTCGCTTGCGCCGCAAACTACGCCGTTTATCGGATCGCGCCCCTGTAGCAAGAGCTTTTTTACCAGCACTAGAAAAGGTCTGAAAAATAAGTAATGCTTCTTCAAGCAGTTGTCCTTAGGGTTTTGGAATACTTTTTAGTCATAACTTTGTAAAGTCATGTCTTTGACAACCCATTTATGAGTTAATCCACAAGTAAATCCTATTCTGGATCATCTACTTTGTGAACAAGAAAATCCATATAAGCTACTTAGCTATCAGCACATATTTTGATTTTGCTTACTATTCACAAAGTAGTTAAAGAGTAAAAATCCTCTACTCTATATATAATTAAATGGATATGAAACCAATTTTTTTTCTTTCATGATTCAGATAGAGCATGCAATTTTAAGAAACTTTATGATTTACTCCTATTATAATTTTTTTTGGTTCTCTTGGTATCTTTATTCATAAAGCAGGAATGTAAACTTAGGAGCTGGCACATTTTTGGTTCAGCACATGGCTAGTGCTTGCTAATTGGTGGCTACATTTAGCTACCATAATACAATTGGGTTTCATATCCCTTTAAGTGAAATAATGAATGCAGGAACACTTTTACAAGTCCAGATGAGATAGGTGACTTGTTTCCCATTAATTGTATCAGCATCCAATCATTCCACTGCAGCTGGGGATTCTGGGCAAAGACATGCAGTGCCTGACAGATTTTGTTCCAAAGCCGTTTTTTTATCAGTTGTAATTATATGACCAAGTCAGCTTAAAGGGATATTGTGCTGTTTTTTCAAACTCCTAACCAAGCCCAAAGTATCAGATGTAGACTGAAGTCTATAGATTCCTGCTGTTTCTGTTTGTGTAATCTGTCTTATTATATGCAGGGAAGGGAGGAGTGTCTGCTCTTCCTGCTTTCTCAGCCCCTTTCAGTGGGTGTCCCAGCCTAGCCTCATCAACAGTCATCAGTATCTGTGCAAGTTCTTCTTTATAATAGGGCGCGATCCGATAAACGTCGTAGTTTGCGGCGCAAGCGAGGGAACCTGCGTCGCCCGCAGTTTCAGCTCGCAACTCGAGCTATCCCATATACGGCGCCGTCAGATGCTAAAGTCCCGTAAGTCTGACAAACCAGCGATGTCCAGAAATCTGCGCAAGTACAAATTTCTGGCGTCGCCAGTGACTTACGGCACGTTAGAAACTGCCGGCGCCTACAAAACCTGACTAAAGTCTAAATCACCCGCACTGTCTAACACGCCTCCCTAACATAGCCCGACACGTCTAACCCTCTATCCGCTATCCCCCCTCACTATCCTAACAATAAAATATGTATTGACCCCTAAACCGCCGCTCCCAAACCCCGCCGCAACCTAATAAAGTTATTAACCCCTACACCGCCGCCAGCTATATTAAATCTATAACCCCCTAAAGTGAGCCCCTACCCCGCCGCTATCTATTTTAAAATTATTAACCCCTAATCTAATCCCCCTACACTGCCGCCAGCTATATTAACTATATTAACCCTAATTATATTAGGGTTAATATAGTTAATATAATTATTATATTATATATATTAACTATATTAACCCTAATTATATTAGGGTTAATATAGTTAATATCGTTATTATAATATCTATCTATCTATCTATCTATCTATCTATCTATATATATATATATATATATATATATATATATATATTAAGTATAACAACCCTATCTAACTCTAACATCCCTAACTAAACTCTTACTAAATAAATCTAATATTAATATTATTAATTAAAATATTCCTATTTAAATCTAAATACTTACCTATAAAATAAACCCTAAGATAGCTACAATATAATCAATAATTACATTATAGCTATGTTAGGGTTTATATTTATTTTACAGGTAAATTGTTAATTATTTTAACTAGGTATAATAGCTATTAAATAGTTATTAACTATTTAATAGCTACCTAGTTAAAATAATTACCCAATTACCTGTAAAATAAATCCTAACCTAAGTTACAAATACACCTACACTATCAATAAATTAAATAAACTACAAATATCTATCTAAAAATACAATTAAACAAACTAAACTAAATTACAAAAAAAAAAAAACACTAAATTACAAAAATAAAAAAAAGATTTTTAAGCTAATTACACCTATTCTAAGCCCCCTAATAAAATAATAAAGCCCCCCAAAATAAAAAAATTCCCTACCCTATTCTAAATTAAAAAAAGTTCAAAGCCCTTTTACCTTACCAGCCCTTAAAAGGGCCTTTTGTGGGGGCATGCCCCAAAGAAAACTGCTCTTTTGCCTGAATAAAAAAACCCACAATACCACCCCCCAACATTACAACCCACCACCCACATACCCCTAATCTAACCCAAACCCCCCTTAAATAAACCTAACACTACCCCCCTGAAGATTGGCTGATTGGTTCAGCCAATCGGATTTTTCTACCTTAATTCCGATTGGCTGATAGAATCCTATCAGCCAATCGGAATTCGACGGACGTCATCTTGGATGACGTCATTTAAAGGAACCTCATTCGTCGGGAAGTCGTCGTGCGGAATGGATGCTCCGCGGCGGAGGAGCGAAGAAAGAAGATTGAAGATGCCGATTTGCTTGAAGACATCGCCGATGGAAGAAGACTCTCTGCCGCTTGCTTGAAGACATCGCCGGATGGAAGAAGACTTCACTGCCGCTTGCTGGAAGACATCGCCCGGATCGGATGAGGAGTTCGGCCCGGCTGGGTGAATACAAGGTAGGGAGATCTTCAGGGGGGTAGTGTTAGGTTTATTTAAGGGGGGTTTGGGTTAGATTAGGGGTATATGGGTGGTGAGTTGTAATGTTGGGGGGTGGTATTGTGTTTTTTTTTCAGGCAAAAGAGCAGTTTTCTTTGGGGCATGCCCCCACAAAAGGCCCTTTTAAGGGCTGGTAAGGTAAAAGAGCTTTGAACTTTTTTTTAATTTAGAATAGGGTAGGGAATTTTTTTATTTTGGGGGGCTTTATTATTTTATTAGGGGGCTTAGAATAGGTGTAATTAGCTTAAAAATCTTGTAATCTTTTTTTTATTTTTTGTAATTTAGTGTTTGTTTTTTTTTTGTAATTTAGTTTAGTTTATTTAATTGTATTTTTAGATAGATATTTGTAGTTTATTTAATTTATTGATAGTGTAGGTGTATTTGTAACTTAGGTTAGGATTTATATTACAGGTAATTGGGTAATTATTTTAACTAGGTAGCTATTAAATAGTTAATAACTATTTAATAGCTATTATACCTAGTTAAAATAATTAACAATTTACCTGTAAAATAAATATAAACCCTAACATAGCTACAATGTAATTATTAATTACATTGTAGCTATCTTAGAGTTTATTTTATAGGTAAGTATTTAGATTTAAATAGGAATATTTTAGTTTATAATATGAATTAGATTTATTTAATAAGAATTTAGTTAGGGGTGTTAGGGTTAGATAGAGTTAATATAGTTTATATAAATACTATAGTAACTATATTAACCCTAATATAATTAGGGTTAATATATATAATGTAATAACTATATTAACTATAATATACTTAGGGTTAATATAGATAATATAGATGGCGGTGGGGTAGGTATATTAAATTAGGGGTTAATAATTTTAATATAGATGGCGGCGTTGTAAGGGGTTCACATTAGGGGATAGATCAGTTAGATGGTGGCGGTTTTAGGGGTTCACATTAGGGGATAGATCAGTTAGATAGTGGCGGTTTTAGGGGCTCACAGTAGGGGGTTAGTTTATGTAGATGGCGGCGGTTTAGGGGTTAAATACTTTATTAGGGATTGCGGCGGGGGATCGCGGTTGAGAGGGAGATAGACATTGCGCATGCGTTAGGTTTTATTTAGCAGATCGCGGTTGACAGGGAGATAGACATTGCGCATGCGTTAGGTGTTAGGTTTATTTAGCAGCCAGTTTAGGGAGTTACGGGGCTCCAATAGTCAGCGTAAGGCTTCTTACGGCTGCTTTTTGTGGCGAGGTGAAAATGGAGTAAGATTTCTCCATTTTCGCCACTTAAGTCCTTACGCTGTATATTGGATACCAAACTGCGCGGGTTTGGTATACCTGCCTATGGCCCAAAAAACTACGGGCGACGGCAGAAATATACGCGCGTAACTTCTAGGTTACGCCGTATATAGGATACCAAACCCGCGCAAATATTGGCGTTGCCGACTTTTGCGGGCGACGATTTTTATCGGATCGACCCCAATAGTGTCTATTACATCTAGTTATATGAAAATTCATGTACACTGTCCCTTTAACCAAAAGTGGACTGACTTTACACACCTAAATAAACCAATTTAATCAGAATGGAAAGCTAATAACATAGCCGAGAAAACTTGAACCACACAAAATTATTACACATTTTAGAGACATATTTTAGCTCCTTTGTTTTTTCTCATTAGCAAGAATGATAAAGAAAATACAATAACATACAAAAGTGTATATCATTTTCTAATGCATTTTGCTATTAAAAGTCAGCTATTTATTTACAACCTGAAAATCTATCAAGCCGAAAACTCACTAAGATTCTATAGGCAGCAAAATATGCACTAGTATTAACATAACAACACACATAAGAACAATGTTTAGTATAGAATTCTTCTTTCATATTCTCAAGGTGTATAACAAACCAGAAAATACATTCAGATAGATTACGAGTTGTGCGTTAGGGTAAAAAAGCAGCGTTAAGAGGTCCTAACGCTGCTTTTTTACGCCCGCTGGTATTACGAGTCTTGAAGGTTTAGGGGCACCGCACACTTCTTTGGTCTTAAAAACGACTTACGTAAACTTCGTAAAGTCTTTTTTCTATGGGATCTCTATAGTGCCGGTATTATGGTACACCCTACCCTGTCAAGAGTCCTAACGCATTTAAAAGTCAGTAGTTATGAGTTTTATGGTACAACGCCGTAACATAAAATGCATAACTAAAGTGCTAAAAAGTACACTAACACCCATAAACTACCTATTAACCCCTAAACCGAGGCCCTCCCGCATCGCAAACACTATAATACATTTTTTTAACCCCTAATCTGCCGCTCCGGACACCACCGCCACCTACATTATATGTATTAACCCCTAATCTGCTGCCCCCAACATCGCCAACACCTACATTATATTTATTAACCCCTAATCTGCCACCCCGACATCGCCATCACCTACATTATAATTATTAACCCCTAATCTGCCGTTCCGGACACCGCCGCCACCTACATTATATGTATTAACCCCTAATCTGCTGCCCCCAACATCGCCGACACCTACATACTATTTATTGACCCCTAATCTGTCGCGCCCAACGTTGCTGCCACTATATTAGTTATTAACCCCTAAACCTAAGTCTAACCCTAACCCTAACACCGATAGATTCCGATTGGCTGATAGAATTCTATCAGCCAATCGGAATTAGGGTAGAAAAAATCCCATTGGCTGATGCAATAAGTCAATAGGATTGAAGTTCAATCATATTGGCTGATCCAAGGGTCTTTGGGCTGCAATAGAGCTAACTGCCCTTTTAAGGGCAATGCCCATCCAAACACCCTTTTCAGAGCAATAGGGAGCTTAGTTTTTTTTGGATAGTATTTTATTTGGGGGGTTGTTTGTGTGAGTGGTGGGTTTTACTGTTGGGGTGTTTTTTTGTATTTTTTTTTTACACGTAAAAGAGCTGATTACTTTGGGGCAATGCCCCGCAAAAGGCCCTTTTAAGGGCTATTGGTAGTTTAGTTTAGGCTAGGGTTTTTTTATTTTGGGGGGGCTTTTTTTATTTTAATAGGGCTATTAGATTAGGTGTAATTAGTTTTAATATCTGTAATTTGTTTATTATTTTCTGTAATTTAGTGTTTGTTTTTTTGTACTTTAGCTAATTTAATTTAGGTAATTGTATTTAATTTAGTTAGTTTATTTAATTATAGTGTAGTGTTAGTGTAACTTAGGTTAGGTTTTATTTTACAGGTACTTTTGTATTTATTTAAGCTAGGTAGTTATTAAATAGTTAATAACTATTTAATAACTATTCTACCTAGTTAAAATAAATACAAACTTGCCTGTAAAATAACAATAAACCCTAAGATAGGTACAATGTAACTATTAGTTATATTGTAGCTATCTTAGGGTTTATTTTATAGGTAAATATTTAGTTTTAAACAGGAATAATTTAGTTAATTATAGTAATTTTATTTAGATTTATTTTAATTATATTTAAGTTAGGGGGTGTTAGGGTTAGACTTAGGTTTAGGGGTTAATAACGTTAATATAGTGGGGGCGACGTTGGGGGCAGCAGATTTGGGGTTAATAAATGTAGGTAGGTTGCGGCGACATTGGGGGCGGCAGATTAGGGGTTAATAAATAGTATGTAGGTGTGGGCGATGTTGGGGGCAGCAGATTAGGGGTTAATACATATAATGTAGGTGGCGGCGGTGTCCGGAGCTGCAGATTAGGGGTTAATAATTATAATGCAGGTGTCGGCGATGTCAGGGGGTGGCAGATTAGGGTTAATAAGTGTAAGATTAGGGGTGTTTAGACTCGGGGTTCATGTTAGGTGTAGACATAACTTTTATTTCCCCATAGGAATCAATGGGGCTGTGTTACTGAGTTTTACGCTGCTTTTTGGCAGGTGTTAGACTTTTTCTCAGCCGGCTCTCCCCGTTGATCCCTATGGGAAAATCGTGCACGAGCACGTACAACCAGCTCACCACTGATTTAAGCAGAGCTGGTATTGGAGTGCGGTAATGAGCAAAATTTTGGTCAATGCTCACTTCTTGCCTTTTAACGACGGGTTTCTGAAAACTCGTAATACCAGCGCTGCATGTAAGTGAGCGGTGGGAGAAAACTGCTCGTTAGCACCGCACAGCTCTAGCGCAAAACTCGTAATCTGGGCCATTATTTTTTAAAAAGTCATCAAGATTATGCAGCAATTTTTTTTTCCTCACGCGTGCGCATTTCCAGGACCTTGGCTCTGTTCCAGCGCAGTTCCGGCCTCCACTCCTGTTCTAGATTTGTAACTTGCCTCAGGTGGTCCCATTAGTACAAGGTGAATAATGCACTTAAAGGTACACTGAACCCACATTTTTTCTTTCGTGATTCAGATAGAGCATGAAATTTTAAGCAACTTTCTAATTTACTCTTATTATCAAATTTTCTTTGTTCTCTTGCTATCTTTATTTGAAATGCAAGAATGTAAGTTTAGATGTCGGCCCATTTTTGGTAAACAACCTGGGTTGTCCTTGCTGATTGGTGGATAAATTCATCCACCAATAAAAAAGTGCTGTCCAGAGTTCTAAACCAAGAAAAAAGCTTAGATGCTTTAATTTTCAAATAAAGATAGCAAGAGAACGAAGAAAAATTTATAATAGGAGTAAATTAGAAAGATGCTTAAAATTTCATGCTCTATCTGAATAACGAAATAAAAGTTTGGGTTCAGTGTCCCTTTAACCTTTTTTGCCATATTCTGTTACCTCTCTTAACCACTTTTGACAGTTTCTGCTCTAACAAGCAGCAGTTTCACACGTCAACAGTAACATATTTATGTATTAGTGTCATGGGGGAAACCAGATGTGGACTCCTTGCCCAATGTGCCTAGGATATACCTCACTGATGAGGCCTATAGAAGGCCGAAACAGTCGTCTGGGGTTGCCATGTTCCTTGTTCAGAGGAGGATTGCCTGGGATTTCGGGGCTGGACTGCCATGAATAAGCAGGATTAGACTGATATACTACAGGAAAGTTCTATTGTGAAAGCACTATTGGGCAAAAAACAGAATTTATGTTTACCTGATAAATTTCTTTCTCCTACGGTGTGTCCGGTCCATGGCTTCATCCTTACTTGTGGGAATATTCTCTTCCCTAACAGGAAATGTCAAAGAGAGCACAGCAAAAGCTGTCCATATAGCTCCCCCTCTGGCTCCGCCCCCCAGTCATTCGACCGACGGTTAGGAGAAAAAGGAGAAACTATAGGGTGCCGTGGTGACTGTAGTGTACAGAAATAAAAATTTTAAACCTGACTAAAAGCCAGGGCGGGCCGTGGACCGGACACACCGTAGGAGAAAGAAATTTATCAGGTAAACATTAATTCTGTTTTCTCCTACATTGGTGTGTCCGGTCCACGGCTTCATCCTTACTTGTGGGAACCAATACCAAAGCTTTAGGACACGGATGAAGGGAGGGAACAAGTCAGGTAACCTAAACGGAAGGCACCACGGCTTGCAACACCTTTCTCCCAAAAACAGCCTCCGAAGTATTGAATTTGTAAAATTTGGCAAAAGTATGCAGAGAAGACCAAGTCGCTGCCTTACAGATCTGATCAACAGAAGCCTCGTTCTTGAAGGCCCATGTGGAAGCCACAGCTCTAGTAGAGTGAGCTGTAATTCGTTCAGGAGGCTGCTGTCCAGCAGTCTCATAAGCCAATCGGATGATGCTTTTCAGCCAAAAAGAAAGAGAGGTAGCAGTGGCTTTCTGTCCTCTCCTCTTACCAGAATAAACGACAAACAAAGATGATGTTTGTCTGAAATCCTTTGTTGCTTCTAAATGGAATTTTAAAGCATGGACCACATCTAGGTTGCGTAACAAACGTTCCTTCTTTGAAACTGGATTCGGACATAGAGAAGGAACAACTATTTCCTGGTTAATATTCCTGTTGGAAACTACTTTTGGAAGAAAACCAGGTTTGGTACGTAAAACTACCTTATCTGCATGAAATACCAGATAGGGAGAAGTACACTGCAAAGCAGATAATTCAGAAACTCTTCTAGCAGAAGAAATAGCAACTAAAAACAGAACTTTCCAAGATAATAACTTAATATCTATGGAATGCAAAGGTTCAAACGGAACCCCTTGAAGAACTGAAAGAACTAAGTTTAGGCTCCAAGGAGGAGTCATAGGTCTGTAAACAGGCTTGATTCTGACTAACGCCTGTACAAACGCTTGTACATCTGGCACAGCTGCCAGACATTTGTGCAACAAGACAGACAGAGCAGACCCTCTTGGAGAAAGGAAAGAATCCTAGGAATTTTGATTTTACTCCAAGAAAAACCCTTGGATTCGCACCAACGGATATATTTGTGCCATATCTTATGGTAAATTTTCCTAGTCACAGGCTTTCCGGCTTGAACCAGAGTATCTATGACTGAATCTGAAAACCCACGCTTAGATAGAATCAAGCGTTCAATTTCCAAGCAGTCAGCTGCAGAGAGACTAGATTTGGATGTTCGAATGGACCTTGTACTAGATCCTGTCTCAAAGGTAGCTTCCATGGTGGAGCCGATGACATATTCACCAGGTCTGCATACCAAGTCCTGCGTGGCCACGCAGGGGCTATTAGGATCACCGAGGCCTTCTCCTGTTTGATCCTGGCTACCAGCCTGGGAAGGAGAGGGAACGGTGGAAACACATAAGCTAGATTGAACGACCAGGGCGCTACTAATGCATCCACCAGTGTCGCCCTGGGATCCCTGGATCTGGACCCGTATCGAGGAACTTTGAAGTTCTGACGAGACGCCATCAGATCCATATCCGGATTGCCCCAAAGTTGAGTTAACTGGGCAAAGACCTCCGGGTGGAGTTCCCACTCCCCCGGATGGAAAGTCTGACGACTCAAATAATCCGCCTCCCAGTTGTCTACTCCTGGGATGTGGATTGCAGATAGGTGGCAGGAGTGATCCTCCGCCCATTTGATGATCTTGGATACCTCTGTCATCGCCAAGGAACTCTTTGTTCCCCCCTGATGATTGATGTACGCTACAGTCGTCATGTTGTCCGACTGAAATCTTATGAATCTGGCCTTCGCTAGGTGAGGCTAGGCCAGGAGCGCATTGAATATCGCTCTCAGTTCCAAAATGTTTATCGGGAGAAGGGACTCTTCCCGAGACCATAGACCCTGAGCTTTCAGGGAGTCCCAGACCGCGCCCCAGCCTAAGAGACTGGCGTCGGTTGTGACGATGACCCACTCTGGTCTGCGGAAACTCATTCCCTGAGACAGGTGATCCTGAGTCAACCACCAGCGGAGTGAGTCTCTGATTACCTGGTCTACTTGAATCTGGGGAGACAAGTCTGCATAATCCCCATTCCACTGTTTGAGCATGCACAGTTGCAATGGTCTTAGATGAATTTGAGCAAAAGGAACCACGTCCATTGCTGCAACCATTAGTCCTATTACCTCCATGCACTGAGCTATGGAAGGCTGAGGAATAGATTGAAGAACTTGACAAGCATTTAGAAGTTTTAATTTTCTGACCTCTGTCAGAAAAATCTTCATTTCTACAGAATCTATTATTGTTCCCAGTAAGGGAACCCTTGTGGACGGGGACAGGGAACTCTTTTCTACGTTCACCTTCCACCCGTGAGACCTGAGAAAGGCTAATACAATGTCTGTATGAGCCCTTGATCTGGAAAGGGACGACGCTTGGATTAGGATGTCGTCTAAGTAAGGTGCCACCGCAATGCCCTTCGGTCTTAGAACCGCTAGTAGGGACCCTAGCACCTTTGTGAAAATTCTGGGAGCAGTGGCTAAACCAAACGGAAGAGCCATGAACTGGTAATGTTTGTCCAGAAAGGCGAACCTTAGGAACTGATGATGATCTTTGTGGATAGGAATATGTAGGTACGCATCCTTTAAGTCCACGGTAGTCATGTATTGACCCTCCTGGATTGTTGGGAAAATCGTTCGAATGGTTTCCATTTTGAATGATGGAACTCTGAGAAATTTGTTTAGAATTTTTAAATCCAGAATTGGCCTGAAAGTTCCCTCTTTTTTGGGAACTACAAACAGGTTTGAGTAAAACCCCAGACCTTGTTCCGCTATTGGAACTGGGTGTATCACTCCCATCTTTAATAGGTCTCCTACGCAATGTAGGAATGCCTGTCTCTTTATCTGGTCTGAAGATAAGCGAGACATGTGGAACCTTCCCCTTGGAGGAAGTTCCTTGAACTCTAGAAGATACCCCTGAGAGACTATTTCTAGCGCCCAGGGATTCGGAACATCTCTTGCCCAAGCCTGAGCAAAGAGAGAAAGTCTGCCCCCTTCTAGATCCGGTCCCGGATCGGGGGCTACCCCTTCATGCTGTCTTGGTAGCAGCAGCAGGCTTCTTGGCCTGTTTACCCTTGTTCCAGCCTTGCATTGGTTTCCATGCTGGTTTGGGCTGGGAAGCGTTACCCTCTTGTCTAGAGGCTGCAGAGTTAGGAGACGGTCCGTTCCTGAAATTGCGAAAGGAACGAAAATTAGATTTGTTCTTAGCCTTGAAAGGCCTATCCTGTGGGAGGGCA
This sequence comes from Bombina bombina, assembly GCF_027579735.1. Taxonomy (NCBI): domain Eukaryota; kingdom Metazoa; phylum Chordata; class Amphibia; order Anura; family Bombinatoridae; genus Bombina; species Bombina bombina. Next base: position 1,073,019,546 of record NC_069501.1, on the reverse strand, counting down.
TGGCCCTTTCCCCCAGTGATGTCTGAAATAATCTCCTTCAATTCTGGCCCAAAAAGGGTCTTACCTTTGAAAGGAATATTAAGCAGTTTTGTCTTGGACGACACATCCGCGGACCAAGATTTTAGCCAAAGCGCTCTGCGCGCCACTATTGCAAAACCTGAATTTTTCGCCGCTAATTTAGCCAATTGAAAAACAGAATTTATGTTTACCTGATAAATTACTTTCTCCAACGGTGTGTCCGGTCCACGGCGTCATCCTTACTTGTGGGATATTCTCTTCCCCAACAGGAAATGGCAAAGAGCCCAGCAAAGCTGGTCACATGATCCCTCCTAGGCTCCGCCTACCCCAGTCATTCGACCGACGTTAAGGAGGAATATTTGCATAGGAGAAACCATATGGTACCGTGGTGACTGTAGTTAAAGAAAATAAATTATCAGACCTGATTAAAAAACCAGGGCGGGCCGTGGACCGGACACACCGTTGGAGAAAGTAATTTATCAGGTAAACATAAATTCTGTTTTCTCCAACATAGGTGTGTCCGGTCCACGGCGTCATCCTTACTTGTGGGAACCAATACCAAAGCTTTAGGACACGGATGAAGGGAGGGAGCAAATCAGGTCACCTAAATGGAAGGCACCACGGTTTGCAAAACCTTTCTCCCAAAAATAGCCTCAGAAGAAGCAAAAGTATCAAACTTGTAAAATTTGGTAAAAGTGTGCAGTGAAGACCAAGTCGCTGCCCTACATATCTGATCAACAGAAGCCTCGTTCTTGAAGGCCCATGTGGAAGCCACAGCCCTAGTGGAATGAGCTGTGATTCTTTCGGGAGGCTGCCGTCCGGCAGTCTCGTAAGCCAATCTGATGATGCTTTTAATCCAAAAAGAGAGAGAGGTAGAAGTTGCTTTTTGACCTCTCCTTTTACCTGAATAAACAACAAACAAGGAAGATGTTTGTCTAAAATCCTTTGTAGCATCTAAATAGAATTTTAGAGCGCGAACAACATCCAAATTGTGCAACAAACGTTCCTTCTTTGAAACTGGTTTCGGACACAGAGAAGGTACGATAATCTCCTGGTTAATGTTTTTGTTAGAAACAACCTTTGGAAGAAAACCAGGTTTAGTACGTAAAACCACCTTATCTGCATGGAACACCAGATAAGGAGGAGAACACTGCAGAGCAGATAATTCTGAAACTCTTCTAGCAGAAGAAATTGCAACTAAAAACAAAACTTTCCAAGATAATAACTTAATATCAACGGAATGTAAAGGTTCAAACGGAACCCCCTGAAGAACTGAAAGAACTAAATTGAGACTCCAAGGAGGAGTCAAAGGTTTGTAAACAGGCTTGATTCTAACCAGAGCCTGAACAAAGGCTTGAACATCTGGCACAGCTGCCAGCTTTTTGTGAAGTAACACCGACAAGGCAGAAATCTGTCCCTTCAGGGAACTTGCAGATAATCCTTTTTCCAATCCTTCTTGAAGAAAGGATAGAATCCTAGGAATCTTAACCTTGTCCCAAGGGAATCCTTTAGATTCACACCAACAGATATATTTTTTCCAAATTTTGTGGTAAATCTTTCTAGTTACAGGCTTTCTGGCCTGAACAAGAGTATCGATAACAGAATCTGAGAATCCTCGCTTCGATAAAATCAAGCGTTCAATCTCCAAGCAGTCAGCTGGAGTGAAACTAGATTCGGATGTTCGAACGGACCCTGAACAAGAAGGTCTCGTCTCAAAGGTAGCTTCCAAGGTGGAGCCGATGACATATTCACCAGATCTGCATACCAAGTCCTGCGTGGCCACGCAGGAGCTATCAAGATCACCGACGCCCTCTCCTGATTGATCCTGGCTACCAGCCTGGGGATGAGAGGAAATGGCGGGAACACATAAGCTAGTTTGAAGGTCCAAGGTGCTACTAGTGCATCCACTAGAGCCGCCTTGGGATCCCTGGATCTGGCCCCGTAGCAAGGAACTTTGAAGTTCTGACGAGAGGCCATCAGATCCATGTCTGGAATGCCCCACAGGTGAGTGACTTGGGCAAAGATTTCCGGATGGAGTTCCCACTCCCCCGGATGCAATGTCTGACGACTCAGAAAATCCGCTTCCCAATTTTCCACTCCTGGGATGTGGATAGCAGACAGGTGGCAGGAGTGAGACTCCGCCCATAGAATAATTTTGGTCACTTCTTCCATCGCTAGGGAACTCCTTGTTCCCCCCTGATGGTTGATGTACGCAACAGTTGTCATGTTGTCTGATTGAAACCGTATGAACTTGGTCCTCGCTAGCTGAGGCCAAGCCTTGAGAGCATTGAATATCGCTCTCAGTTCCAGAATATTTATCGGTAGAAGAGATTCTTCCCGAGACCAAAGACCCTGAGCTTTCAGGGATCCCCAGACCGCGCCCCAGCCCATCAGACTGGCGTCGGTCGTGACAATGACCCACTCTGGTCTGCGGAATGTCATCCCTTGTGACAGGTTGTCCAGGGACAGCCACCAACGGAGTGAGTCTCTGGTCCTCTGATTTACTTGTATCTTCGGAGACAAGTCTGTATAGTCCCCATTCCACTGACTGAGCATGCACAGTTGTAATGGTCTTAGATGAATGCGCGCAAAAGGAACTATGTCCATTGCCGCTACCATCAACCCGATCACTTCCATGCACTGAGCTATGGAAGGAAGAGGAACGGAATGAAGTATCCGACAAGAGTCTAGAAGTTTTGTTTTTCTGACCTCTGTCAGAAAAATCCTCATTTCTAAGGAGTCTATAATTGTTCCCAAGAAGGGAACCCTTGTTGACGGGGATAGAGAACTCTTTTCCACGTTCACTTTCCAACCGTGAGATCTGAGAAAGGCCAGGACGATGTCCGTGTGAGCCTTTGCTTGAGGAAGGGACGACGCTTGAATCAGAATGTCGTCCAAGTAAGGTACTACCGCAATGCCCCTTGGTCGTAGCACAGCTAGAAGGGACCCTAGTACCTTTGTGAAAATCCTTGGAGCAGTGGCTAATCCGAAAGGAAGCGCCACGAACTGGTAATGTTTGTCCAGGAATGCGAACCTTAGGAACCGATGATGTTCCTTGTGGATAGGAATATGTAGATACGCATCCTTTAAATCCACCGTGGTCATGAATTGACCTTCCTGGATGGAAGGAAGAATAGTTCGAATGGTTTCCATCTTGAACGATGGAACCTTGAGAAACTTGTTTAAGATCTTGAGATCTAAGATTGGTCTGAACGTTCCCTCTTTTTTGGGAACTATGAACAGATTGGAGTAGAACCCCATCCCTTGTTCTCTTAATGGAACAGGATGAATCACTCCCATTTTTAACAGGTCTTCTACACAATGTAAGAACGCCTGTCTTTTTATGTGGTCTGAAGACAACTGAGACCTGTGGAACCTCCCCCTTGGGGGAAGTCCCTTGAATTCCAGAAGATAACCTTGGGAGACTATTTCTAGCGCCCAAGGATCCAGAACATCTCTTGCCCAAGCCTGAGCGAAGAGAGAGAGTCTGCCCCCCACCAGATCCGGTCCCGGATCGGGGGCCAACATTTCATGCTGTCTTGGTAGCAGTGGCAGGTTTCTTGGCCTGCTTTCCCTTGTTCCAGCCTTGCATTGGTCTCCAAGCTGGCTTGGCTTGAGAAGTATTACCCTCTTGCTTAGAGGACGTAGCACTTTGGGCTGGTCCGTTTTTGCGAAAGGGACGAAAATTAGGTCTATTTTTTGCCTTGAAAGGCCGATCCTGAGGAAGGGCGTGGCCCTTACCCCCAGTGATATCAGAGATAATCTCTTTCAAGTCAGGGCCAAACAGCGTTTTCCCCTTGAAAGGAATGTTTAGTAGCTTGTTCTTGGAAGACGCATCAGCCGACCAAGATTTCAACCAAAGCGCTCTGCGCGCCACAATAGCAAACCCAGAATTCTTAGCCGCTAACCTAGCCAATTGCAAAGTGGCGTCTAGGGTGAAAGAATTAGTCAATTTGAGAGCATTGATTCTGTCCATAATCTCCTCATAAGGAGGATAATCACTATCGAGCGTCTTTATCAGCTCATCGAACCAGAAACATGCGGCTGTAGCGACAGGGACAATGCATGAAATTGGTTGTAGAAGGTAACCCTGCTGAACAAACATCTTTTTAAGCAAACCTTCTAATTTTTTATCCATAGGATCTTTGAAAGCACAACTATCCTCTATGGGTATAGTGGTGCGTTTGTTTAAAGTGGAAACCGCTCCCTCGACCTTGGGGACTGTCTGCCATAAGTCCTTTCTGGGGTCGACCATAGGAAACAATTTTTTAAAAATGGGGGGAGGGACGAAAGGAATACCGGGCCTTTCCCATTCTTTATTAACAATGTCCGCCACCCGCTTGGGTATAGGAAAAGCTTCTGGGAGCCCCGGCACCTCTAGGAACTTGTCCATTTTACATCGTTTCTCTGGGATGACCAACTTTTCACAATCATCCAGAGTGGATAATACCTCCTTAAGCAGAATGCGGAGATGTTCCAACTTAAATTTAAATGCAATCACATCAGGTTCAGCCTGTTGAGAAATGTTCCCTGAATCAGTAATTTCTCCCTCAGACAAAACCTCCCTGGCCCCATCAGACTGGGTTAGGGGCCCTTCAGAGATATTAATATCAGCGTCGTCATGCTCTTCAGTATCTAAAACAGAGCAGCCACGCTTACGCTGACAAGGGTTCATTTTGGCTAAAATGTTTTTGACAGAATTATCCATTACAGCCGTTAATTGTTGCATAGTAAGGAGTATTGGCGCGCTAGATGTACTAGGGGCCTCCTGAGTGGGCAAGACTCGTGTAGACGAAGGAGGGAATGATGCAGTACCATGCTTACTCCCCTCACTTGAGGAATCATCTTGGGCATCATTGTCATTATCACATAAATCACATTTATTTAAATGAATAGGAATCCTGGCTTCCCCACATTCAGAACACAGTCTATCTGGTAGTTCAGACATGTTAAACAGGCGTAAACTTGATAACAAAGTACAAAAACGTTTTAAAATAAAACCGTTACTGTCACTTTAAATTTTAAACTGAACACACTTTATTACTGCAATTGCGAAAAAACATGAAGGAATTGTTCAAAATTCACCAAATTTTCACCACAGTGTCTTAAAGCCTTAAAAGTATTGCACACCAAATTTGGAAGCTTTAACCCTTAAAATAACGGAACCGGAGCCGTTTTAAGCTTTAACCCCTTTACAGTCCCTGGTATCTGCTTTGCTGAGACCCAACCAAGCCCAAAGGGGAATACGATACCAAATGACGCCTTCAGAAAGTCTTTTCTAAGTATCAGAGCTCCTCTCACATGCGACTGCATGCCATGCCTCTCAAAAACAAGTGCGCCACACCGGCGCGAAAATGAGGCTCTGCTTAAGCTTAGGGAAAGCCCCTAAGGAATAAGGTGTCTAATACAGTGCCTGCCGATATTATTATATCAAAATACCCAGATAAAATGATTCCTCAAGGCTAAATATGTGTTAATAATGAATCGATTTAGCCCAGAAACAGTCTACAGTCTTAATAAGCCCTTGTGAAGCCCTTATTTATGATCGTAATAAAATGGCTTACCGGATCCCATAGGGAAAATGACAGCTTCCAGCATTACATCGTCTTGTTAGAATGTGTCATACCCCCCCAACTGAAGTTAATTGCTCTCAACAGTCCTGTGTGGAACAGCCATGGATTTTAGTTACGGTTGCTAAAATCATTTTCCTCATATAAACAGAAATCTTCATCTCTTTTCTGTTTCTGAGTAAATAGTACATACCAGCACTATTTCAAAATAACAAACTCTTGATTGAATAATAAAAACTACAGTTAAACACTAAAAAACTCTAAGCCATCTCCGTGGAGATGTTGCCTGTACAACGGCAAAGAGAATGACTGGGGTAGGCGGAGCCTAGGAGGGATCATGTGACCAGCTTTGCTGGGCTCTTTGCCATTTCCTGTTGGGGAAGAGAATATCCCACAAGTAAGGATGACGCCGTGGACCGGACACACCTATGTTGGAGAAAGGGGCATCTAAAATAAAGGAATAAGCCAACTTTAGTGCGTGAATTCTGTCCATGACTTCCTCATATGGAGTCTCCTTATGGAGCGAATTTTCTAGTTCCTCGAACCAAAAAGACGCCGCCGTGGTGACAGGAATAATACACGAAATTGGTTGGAGAAGGAAACCTTGCTGAACAAATATTGTTTTAAGCAATCCTTCCAATTTTTTATCCATAGGATCTTTGAAAGCACAACTGTCCTCAATGGGAATAGTTGTGCGCTTGGCCAACGTAGAAACTGCCCCCTCAACCTTAGGGACTGTTTGCCATGCGTCCCTTCTGGGGTCGACAATGGGGAACATTTTCTTAAATATAGGAGGTGGGACAAAAGGTATACCTGGCTTCTCCCACTCCTTAGTCACTATGTCCGCCACCCTCTTGGGTATCGGAAAGGCATCAGCGTGCACAGGGACCTCTAGGAATTTGTCCATTTTGCACAATTTCTCTGGAATCACCAAAGAGTCACAATCATCAAGAGTAGTTAGCACCTCCTTAAGCAGGGCACGGAGATGTTCTAACTTAAACTTAAATGCCACGATATCAGGTTCTGCCTGCTGAGAAACTTTTCCTGAATCAGAAATTTCTCCCTCAGACAGACCCTCCCTCACTGCCAAGTCAGACTGGTGTGAGGGTATAACAGATAAATTATCGTCAGTGCCCACTTGCTCATCCTCTGTATTTAAAACTGAGCAATCACGCTTTCTGGGAAATGCTGGCAGTTTGGATAAAAGATTTGCTATAGAATTATCCATTACTGCAGTTAATTGCTGCATAGTAACAAGCATTGGGGCGCTAGATGTACTAGGTGTCGCCTGCGCGGGCAAAACTGGTGTTGACACAGAAGGAGAGGATGATGAACTATCCCCACTGCCTTCATTTGAAGAATCATCTTGGGCAACCTTATTAAATGTGACAGTACTGTCCTTACTTTGTTTGGACGCCATGGCACAATTTGAACATACATTTAAAGGGGGAACCACCTTGGCCTCCATACACACAGAACATATGCTATCTGAAGGTATAGACATGTTAGACAGACTTTGGCAGGCTATTAATGCAATAAAACCGTTTTTAAACAAAACCGTTACTGTCTCTTTAAATAATAAACAGAGCACACTTTATTTCTGAATGTTTGAAAAACTATGAAGGAAATATCCGATCTTTACAAAATTTGCACCCTAGTGTCTTAATGCTTTGAAAGTATTGCACACCAAATTTCAAGTCTCTAACCCCTTAAATGAGCTAATTGTTCAATTTACCAATTTAAACCCACTACAGTCCCTGCCACAGCCTTTGCTGCGGCTTTTACCTTCCTTGGGGGTTATTCACCACAGAAATAAGCCTTCTTGAAATCGTTTTTATGGTCACAGGAACCTCTCACATAAAGCTGCATGCACTGCTTCCAAAAGTAACTGCGCAACTGAGGCGCGAAAATGAGGCCTCCTCCCTCTGCATACCAGAGTGAAGGGGCCTTCCTGACTAGATTAGGTGTCTAAACAACTGCCAGGCGTAATAAAAACGTCCCCAAAAGTGTTTCAAAGTCACAAAACACTCCAAAAGTCATATAAATATTATATAAATCAATCGATTTAGCCCACAATAGTGTCAACCAGTATAGAGCCCATTTATAAGCCTTCATTCTGTTATGAGTCTAAGAAAATGGCTTACCGATCCCATAAGGGAAAATGACAGTCTTCTAGCATTACTATGTCTTGTTAGAAAAGAGACTAGTCATACCTGGAGCAGAAAAGTCTGCAAACTGTTCCCCCCAACTGAAGTTCTCTGGTTTCAACAGTCCTGCATGGGAACAGCAATGGATTTTAGTTACTGTTGCTAAAATCATACTCCTCTTTTAACAGAACTCTTCATCACTTTCTGTTGTAGAGTAAATAGTACAAACCGGCACTATTTTAAAATAACAAACTCTTGATAGAAGAAATAAAACTACAACTAACACCACATACTCTTTACCATCCCCGTGGAGATGCTACTTGTTCAGAGCAGGCAAAGAGAATGACTGGGGGGCGGAGCCAGAGGGGGAGCTATATGGACAGCTTTTGCTGTGCTCTCTTTGCCATTTCCTGTTAGGGAAGAGAATATTCCCACAAGTAAGGATGAAGCCGTGGACCGGACACACCAATGTAGGAGAAAGGGGCTGTTCTTGGGTGGCAATTTGCCAGAGAACAAGCTATTGAGCTATTGTTTGTTCCTGCTTGAGCGCTACCGCTTGTTTTTTAATATTTATGTATTGGCATCCCCACTGAGACACCTATGGTTGTCCCTACTTCCCCAGGCTAGCTGCCACCATTTTCACCTACAATTTAGCTTGGTGTGGCTGGGATGTATCATTTCTAAGCCTTGCAGAAGTAAAATATAAATCTGACTTTTATTGGGTTGTTATTATATAATGTATATAATAATGTTATTATATAATGTAATGCAAGGATGGCCAAAAGTCTCTGGCTCCTTAATTTATAAGATGGCTCCTAGATTTTTAACAAATTTGTTGAGTCCTGTTTTAGTAGGTAGTATGTATTATATAATGTACATGAGTGAATGAGCAAACTATATTTTGATGCATTTAGAAATATGAAATCAACTGCTGCAAAATGTTTTAATGCATTAGCTCATTTCGCTATTGCTCTATTGCTTGCAATGAACTATGTGTTTAACACTTGCAAAGTTAAAGTCAGGTCCAAAGAAGTAGTGTACCTTTCAAAGATGAACACTGCCGATGATACAACATACACTCTCAAAGACAGGAGAGAAAAAAGTTATGGGCTCGTAGTACTCTTCCTCCTCACCAGCGTTAATAGGCTAAAACATAGCCTGTATTGATAAGTAAAAACAGGGAAATCCTGTAACATACACCCCACCACCAACAACTAAAACAAACACCCCGCTGTTTCCTGGCCAGTAACTGGATAGGCTTCAGGTGCTAGGGGTGAAGAGCACAGATAAACCAAATAGACGCGTTTCGTCGACAGCTTGCTGATTCTCATATTTGACAGGTAACGCTCATGTGATCTATGAGAGGTGTAGTGTAAGAGATGGGAGGTGTCCCATGACGTTTAGCACTGTGATAGGTTATTTGCGTGCCGAGAGGAGGAGCCCTATGACAATGTAGTAAACAAATCACGATTGTCTGTTAAAGCTAATTCGTGATGGTTAAGGATGACTGTGTGTAAGTGTTATTGAGAATATGAAGGGTATTGAGGTATATATTCTCAGTTAGAGGTTAAGCATGGAATATGAGTCTAATAGCGAACTGGTTCTGTTTTGAGAGCACTTTTTGTTACTGTCCATGCACTTTAACATGAGAATGTAAACCGGTTCATAACATGCAGATTTCACATATATCACTACTATGCAGCATTAGTCTTCTCTCCTTGCTTTGGTGCTAAGATTAAAGGTATAGCCAATAACAGAATAGAAGTGAATACACACCTATCATGTAACCAGTAAGGATTAACATTTAGGTGATGGAAGGGGACTGATGATGATATGAGTTTTGGTTGCATGATTACTTTTGGTTGGGTTTATAAGGGACCAGCTCCCAATAATTAGGCTTGTCATTATAATAAAACATTGAGAAAGGCCAGGTCACAGACCGAAACGCGTCTGTTTATTTGTTTTATTTGTGCTCTTCACCCCTGGCACCTGAAGCTGATGTATCCAGTTATCGGCCAGGAAACAGTGGGGTGTAACACAGTACTTTTAGTTGTTGGTGGTGGGGTGTATGTTACAAAATTTCCCTGTTTTTACTTATCAATAAAGGTTATGTTTTAGCCTATTAACTCTGGTGAGGAGGAAGAGTGCTACGAGGCCCTAACTTTCTCTCCTGTCTTTGGGAGTGTATGTTGAATCATATTTTCTGGGGTAGCACCGGACTGGTATTGTACTAGGTCTTTTTGTCCTCCTATTATATACTCACAGTGCCATTTCATGTTCTATTTTCATTCACTGCCAATGATTGGTAGATACATGTCACATGTATGCTGGGATTAAACACATAACAATAGAATAGCAATAGTTGAATAAGAAAATGTGCAAACACACAAGAGCATTAACTTATTTGGCATTGTCTGTCCCTTTAAGCCTTTTATTTACATTGTGTATTTACCTTACGTCTTGTTTGAAAAGTTAGGGCATCTCAGCTGGGGAGAGGGATATAAATGTGTGTTCTAATCCTTTAGAAGACCAAGCCAAGAATTGTTTTCTACACAAATCACTATTAAAGTCTATGGCATGTGATTATAGATGATTCCCATATACCCCATAGAATTCTGAAGACCATACACATTTATTCACACCCAAAAAATATAAACAAAATTGTGCATAAAACATAATTTATGCTTACCTGATAAATTTATTTCTCTTGTAGTGTATCCAGTCCACGGATCATCCATTACTTGTGGGATATTCTCCTTCCCAACAGGAAGTTGCAAGAGGATCCCCCACAGCAGAGCTGCTAGCTCCTCCCCTCACTGCCATATCCAGTCATTCGACCGAAACAAGACGAGAAAGGAGAAACCATAGGGTGCAGTGGTGACTGTAGTTTAACTAAAATTTAGACCTGCCTTAAAAGGACAGGGCGGGCCGTGGACTGGATACACTACAAGAGAAATAAATTTATCAGGTAAGCATAAATTATGTTTTCTCTTGTTAAGTGTATCCAGTCCACGGATCATCCATTACTTGTGGGATACCAATACCAAAGCTAAAGTACACGGATGATGGGAGGGACAAGGCAGGAACTTAAACGGAAGGAACCACTGCCTGTAGAACCTTTCTCCCAAAAACAGCCTCCGAAGAAGCAAAAGTGTCAAATTTGTAAAATTTTGAAAAGGTGTGAAGCGAAGACCAAGTCGCAGCCTTGCAAATCTGTTCAACAGAGGCCTCAGGAGCTGTAATCCTTTCAGGGGGCTGCTGTCCAGCAGTCTCATAGGCTAAGCGTATTATGCTCCGAAGCCAAAAGGAGAGAGAGGTTGCCGAAGCTTTTTGACCTCTCCTCTGTCCAGAGTAAACGACAAACAGGGCAGATGTTTGACGAAAATCTTTAGTAGCCTGTAAGTAAAACGTCAAGGCACGGACTACGTCCAGATTATGCAAAAGACGTTCCTTCTTTGAAGAAGGATTAGGACACAATGATGGAACAACAATCTCTTGATTGATATTCCTGTTAGAAACCACCTTAGGTAAAAACCCAGGTTTGGTACGCAGAACTACCTTGTCTGAATGAAAAATCAGATAAGGAGAATCACAATGTAAGGCAGATAACTTAGAGACTCTTCGAGCCGAGGAAATAGCCATCAAAAACAGAACTTTCCAAGATAAAAGTTTAATATCAATGGAATGAAGGGGTTCAAACGGAACTCCCTGAAGTACTTTAAGAAACAAGTTTAAGCTCCACGGGGGAGCAACAGTTTTAAACACAGGCTTAATCCTAACCAAAGCCTGACAAAATGCCTGGACGTCTGGAACTTCTGCCAGACGCTTGTGCAAAAGAATAGACAGAGCAGAGATCTGTCCTTTTAAAGAACTAGCTGATAAGCCTTTGTCCAAACCCTCTTGGAGAAAGGACAATATCCTAGGAATCCTAACCTTACTCCATGAGTAACTCTTGGATTCACACCAATAAAGATATTTACGCCATATCTTATGGTAGATTTTCCTGGTGACAGGCTTCTGAGCATGTATTAAGGTATCAATGACTGACTCGGAGAAGCCACGCCTTGATAGAATCAAACGTTCTATCTCCATGCAGTCAGTCTCAGAGAAATTAGATTTGGATGATTGAAAGGACCTTGTATTAGAAGGTCCTGCCTCAGTGGCAGAGTCCATGGTGGAAGAGATGACATGTCCACTAGGTCTGCATACCAGGTCCTGCGTGGCCACGCAGGCACTATCAGAATCACCGATGCTCTCTCCTGTTTGATTTTGGCAATCAGTCGAGGGAGCAGAGGAAACGGTGGAAACACATAGGCCAGGTTGAAGAACCAAGGAGCTGCTAGAGCATCTATCAGCGTTGCTCCCGGGTCCCTGGACTTGGATCCGTAACAAGGAAGCTTGGCGTTCTGGCGAGACGCCATGAGATCCAGTTCTGGTTTGCCCCAACGATGGACCAGTTGAGCAAACACCTCCGGATGGAGTTCCCACTCCCCCGGATGAAAAGTATGACGACTTAGAAAATCCGCCTCCCAGTTCTCTACGCCTGGGATGTGGATCGCTGACAGGTGGCAAGAGTGAGACTCTGCCCAGCGAATTATCTTTGAGACTTCTAACATCGCTAGGGAACTCCTGGTTCCCCCTTGATGGTTGATGTAAGCCCCAGTCGTGATGTTGTCCGACTGAAATCTGATGAACCTCAGTGTTGCTAACTGAGGCCAAGCTAGAAGAGCATTGAATATTGCTCTTAACTACAGAATATTTATTGGGAGGAGTTTCTCCTCCTGAGTCCACGATCCCTGAGCCTTCAGGGAGTTCCAGACTGCGCCCCAACCTAGAAGGCTGGCATCTGTTGTTAAAATTGTCCAATCTGGCCTGCGAAAGGTCATACCCTTGGACAGATGGACCTGAGAAAGCCACCAGAGAAGAGAATCTCTGGTTTCTTGATCCAGATTTAGTAGAGGGGACAAATCTGAGTAATCCCCATTCCACTGACTTAGCATGCATAATTGCAGCGGTCTGAGATGCAGGCGCGCAAATGGCACTATGTTCATTGCCGCTACCATTAAGCAGATTACTTCCATGCACTGAGCCACTGACGGGCGTGGAATGGAATGAAGGACACGGCAAGCATTTAAAAGTTTTGATAACCTGGACTCCGTCAGGTAAATTTTCATCTCTACAGAATCTATAAGAGTCCCTAGGAAGGAGACTCTTGTGAGTGGTGATAGAGAACTCTTTTCCACGTTCACTTTCCACCCATGCGACCTCAGAAATGCCAGAACTATCTCTGTATGAGACTTGGCAATTTGAAAGCTTGACGCCTGTATCAGGATGTCGTCTAGATACGGAGCCACCGCTATGCCTCGCGGTCTAAGAACCGCCAGAAGTGAGCCCAGAACCTTTGTAAAAATTCTCGGGGCAGTGGCCAACCCGAAGGGAAGAGCTACAAATTGGTAATGCCTGTCTAGAAAGGCAAACCTTAGGAACCGATGATGATCTTTGTGAATCGGTATGTGAAGGTAGGCATCCTTTAAGTCCACTGTGGTCATGTACTGACCCTCTTGGATCATGGGTAGGATGGTCCGAATAGTTTCCATTTTGAATGATGGGACTCTGAGGAATTTGTTTAAGATCTTTAGATCCAAGATTGGTCTGAACGTTCCCTCTTTCTTGGGAACCACAAACAGATTTGAATAAAATCCCTGTCCCTGTTCCGTCCGCGGAACTGGATGGATCACTCCCATTACTAGGAGGTCTTGCACACAGCTTAGGAATACCTCTTTCTTTATCTGGTTTGCTGATAACCTTGAAAGATGAAATCTCCCTTGTGGAGGAGAAGCTTTGATGTCCAGAAGATATCCCTGAGATATGATCTCCAACGCCCAGGGATCCTGAACATCTCTTGCCCACGCCTGGGCGAAGAGACAAAGTCTGCCCCCCACTAGATCCGTTTCCAGATAGGGGGCCGTTCCTTCATGCTGTCTTGGGGGCAGCAGCAGGCTTTCTGGCCTGCTTGCCCTTGTTCCAGGACTGGTTAGGTTTCCATGCCTGTCTGGAATGAACAACAGTTCCCTCTTGTTTTGAAGCGGAGGAAGTTGATGCTGCTCCTGCCTTGAAATTTCGAAAGGCACGAAAATTAGACTGTTTGGCCTTTGATTTGGCCCTGTCCTGAGGAAGGGTATGACCCTTGCCTCCAGTAATGTCAGCAATAATTTCCTTCAAGGCAGGCCCGAATAAGGTCTGCCCCTTGAAAGGAATGTTGAGTAATTTAGACTTTGAAGTCACGTCAGCTGACCAGGATTTAAGCCATAGCGCCCTACGCGCTTGGATGGCGAATCCGGAATTCTTAGCCGTTAGTTTAGTCAAATGAACAATGGCATCAGAAACAAATGAGTTAGCTAGCTTAAGCGTTCTAAGCTTGTCAATAATTTCATTCAATGGAGCTGTCTAGACGGTCTCTTCCAGGGCCTCAAACCAGAATGCCGCCGCAGCAGTGACAGGCGCAATGCATGCAAGGGGCTGTAAAATAAAACCTTGTTGAATAAACATTTTCTTAAGGTAACCCTCCAATTTTTTATCCATTGGATCTGAAAAAGCACAACTGTCCTCAACCGGGATAGTGGTACGCTTTGCTAAAGTAGAAACTGCTCCCTCCACCTTAGGAACCGTCTGCCATAAGTCCCGTGTAGTGGCGTCTATTGGAAACATTTTTCTAAATATAGGAGGTGGGGAAAAGGGCACACCGGGTCTAACCCACTCCTTGCTAATAATTTCTGTAAGCCTTTTAGGTATAGGAAAAACGTCAGTACACACCGGCACCGCATAGTATCTATCCAGCCTACACAATTTCTCTGGAATTGCAACTGTGTTGCAGTCATTCAGAGCAGCTAATACCTCCCCAAGCAATACACGGAGGTTCTCAAGTTTACATTTAAAATTAGAAATCTCTGAATCAGGTTTCCCCGAGTCAGAGATGTCACCCACAGACTGAAGCTCTCCGTCCTCATGTTCTGCATATTGTGACACAGTATCAGACATGGCTCTAACAGCATTTGCGCGCTCTGTATCTCTCCTAAACCCAGAGCTATCGCGCTTGCCTCTTAATTCAGGCAATCTAGATAATACCTCTGACAGGGTATTATTCATGATTGCAGCCATGTCCTGCAAGGTAATCACTATGGGCGTCCCTGATGTAATTGGCGCCATATTAGCGTGCGTCCCCTGAGCGGGAGGCGAAGGGTCTGACACGTGGGGAGAGTTAGTCGGCATAACTTCCCCCTCGACAGAACCCTCTGGTGATAATTCTTTTATAGATAAAGACTGATCTTTACTGTTTAAGGTGAAATCAATACATTTAGTACACATTCTCCTATGGGGCTCCACCATGGCTTTCAAACATAATGAACAAGTAGGTTCCTCTGTGTCAGACATGTTTAAACAGATTAGCAATGAGACTAGCAAGCTTGGAAAACACTTTAAAACAAGTTTTCAAGCAATATAAATTTTTTTGAAATAACAGTAAAAAAATGCAGTTACACTAACGAAATTTTTACAGTGTATGTAATAAGTTAGCAGAGCATTGCACCCACTTGCAAATGGATGATTAACCCCATAATACCAAAAACGGGATAACAAATGACAAAAACGTTTTTTAAACAGTCGCAACAACTGCCACAGCTCTACTGTGGCTATTTACCTCCCTCAATGCGACTTTTGAAGCCTTTTGAGCCCTTCAGAGAAGTCCTGGATCATGCAGGAAGAAGCTGGATGTCTGTGTCTGTAATTTTTGCTGTGCAAAAAAACGCCAAAATAGGCCCCTCCCACTCATATTACAACAGTGGGAAGCCTCAGGGAACTGTTTCTAGGCAAAATTCAAGCCAGCCATGTGGAAAAAACTAGGCCCCAATTAAGTTTTATCACCAAACATATGTAAAAAACTATTAAACATGCCAGCAAACGTTTTAAAATACACTTTTATAAGAGTATGTATCTCTATTAATAAGCCTGATACCAGTCGCTATCACTGCATTTAAGGCTTTACTTACATTACTTCGGTATCAGCAGCATTTTCTAGCAAATTCCATCCCTAGAAAAATATTTTAACTGCACATACCTTATTACAGGAAAACCTGCACGCTATTCCCCCTCTGAAGTTACCTCACTCCTCAGAATATGTGAGAACAGCAAAGGATCTTAGTTACTTTTGCTAAGACCATAGAAAACGCAGGCAGATTCTTCTTCTAAATACTGCCTGAGATAAACAGTACACTCCGGTACCATTTAAAAATAACAAACTTTTGATTGAAGAAATAAACTAAGTATAAAACACCACAGTCCTCTTACGACCTCCATCTTAGTTGAGAGTTGCAAGAGAATGACTGGATATGGCAGTGAGGGGAGGAGCTATATAGCAGCTCTGCTGTGGGTGATCCTCTTGCAACTTCCTGTTGGGAAGGAGAATATCCCACAAGTAATGGATGATCCGTGGACTGGATACACTTAACAAGAGAAATAAGTACTAAGTGTGCATGACTTAGTAATTAAAACCTAGGGAAAATGTTATCTTATTGTTTTTAGAATCTTTGCACAAATAAGTTACCATATTAAAGTATTTGTAAATGTAATTGTTCCCATTCTAAAAAAAAATTAATTAAGAAAACATAAAAAAAAACATTAAAAAAAAATACATCTCACATTTTCTTTCTTTCATAATTTAGAAAGAGTATACAATTTAAAACAACTTTCCAATTTACGTCTATTATCAAATTTGCTTCAGTCTCTTGACATCCTTTGTTGAAAAGCATACATAAAAAGGCTCAACAGCTGCTCATTGGTGGCTGCACACAGATGCCTCGTGTGATTGGCTCACCCATGTGCATTGCTATTTCTTTAGCAAAGTATATCTGAAGAATGCAGATTAAATAATAGAAGTAAATTGGAATGTTGTTTAAAATTTTATTCTCTATCTAAATGATGAATGAATACATATTTAGGGTCCCTTTAAAAAAATGAGCTAACTACTAATATCTTCAGAAATCTATAGAACAGCTATGATAACACCACAGTTGTAGATAGGAGCGCCACGCTGCTACTAAAGTTAATGTATACTATAACAGCACTAAAACTCTATATGGTGTGATTCACTTCTAAAAACATGTAAGCCCCAAAATAATAAAATAAAATACAAATGTGTTAGGCCACGCCCATCATACGTGACGGTTGACACAAGCGTGTTAGTGGTAACGGCAGTACTGGAGCCGGTTTTTACAGAGCGGCCGTTTTTCCAACACACACTGTCTCTGTCTTTGAGAGATCATCAGCCTCTTTTTACACTACGGGCCAGTATTCATCATACTCTGTGTGCCTCTTATATCTGTATCTGAGACTTATAAATGGAAAAGTAACGCTTTACCCTATACTACCTACTGTGTGGACGCTGAGGGACACGGAGGAGTGTGCTACACCTGCGGCTCTAAGGACGATATCTTTCAATATATGCTAAAACATACCTCACATGTTTGAGGTTATCTCTATGAGTGTGCATCTTTTATGAGCTTTTATTAATAAATTGATACTTTTAACTACTGCACTTAGATTTTCTGTGAATTTTGGTGCACTGTGTCGCGTTCCATTTGCTCTGTTTTTTTCAGATATATTTCTTACATACTAATATCTTCATATACTAGAAATTAACTTTATATAAGAATTAGAGAATTCTTACTTTTCCAGTTTTGGCAAAGGCTTCCCCGACTTTCCTGTTCCTGCCACCATAACATGTTGTGATCAGGTCGGCAACACCGCAGCTTTCCAGAAAAGTAGCAGATGTAACAGGACCGGTGCAAAACAGCTTGGCAAAGGCGATCATCTCCATTAGCCCCAAACGTATAACGGCAGCTTTTGTGTTATCACCAAAACCAAGGCCGTCACAGAAACCGGCCCCAACGGCAACGATATTCTGACAAGTAAAAGGAAAAATCATGAAGCATTTATAGATAACAATAGAGTTTTGATGAGAAATACAAGGCAAATGCTTTGCTCCTGGTCTGATAAATTTGGGTTTTAGTAATTCTCTGAGATAATCAGAGAGATGAGCTACTGATGCAGTGTTTTTATGCTGATGATTACTTTGTGGTACCTTTGTAATTAGTCATTATCTGCATAACAACAAATTGCTGTGCAGACAATGTAACTGTTTATAGGACTTTCAACATGAATTTAAAGGAACATTCTAATGCAAAAAAATGACAATCTATATCATTGTAGTATGTAATTTTTGTATTTGTAAATCTAAGTTACCGAAATGTGTAAGACAAGAAAAGTGCTTGCTGCAGTAGACTGGAATTTTTGTATTGTCTTGTATCCATAATAAATTTATATCATTAAAGCGCGCTGGTTTTCTATATCTTACTACTATATATTTAACCCCCACAAAGTCCAGCTCAGCAGCTACAACCATTGCAGCTCCCCTTCTGGAAACCACCTACAAATACAACTGCTGCATTTCAATTTGAAATAGAAGCATTGTTGAAATATACCTCCATTAGCAAAAATGCTTCTAATAAAAGTTAGCACTGTTTTTTCTATGGCATACGCACATATCCTGTGAGGGCCATGCACCAATATTCAAACACCATGTCTGATCAGATAACTGGTAGCTGTGTGTATTGCTTTTGTGAAGAAGTCATTTGTTTTATATAAGCCACTACCGAATCTCTGAGAATGTGCGGTGCTTGAATACTGGTCCACAGGCCCTCACAGCTTATGTAAATGTGCCGCAGAAAACCAGTAAGAACTTTTTCTAGAAGCATTTTATCTTATGGAATTGCAAAAATGATTCTATTTCAAATTGAAATGCACACTAGCAAATTTAAATTTTGACCTTTCTATCCTTTTAACACATTTATTTATTTATCAAGTAGTGAATGCTGCAATCTACCCCCAAAGTAGATTAAGAAGCAGCGGTCGTAAGGTTGCAGACTGAAATCATCCTGATTAAATACAATCGGGATGCTTGACACCCTCTGCTAGCAGCCAATTGGCTGAGAATGTGCAGGAGGTGGTACTGTACAAGCATTTCACTATTTTGGGTCAGTGTTTTAACTGCAGTAATTTAAAACAATATTCATGGCTAAAACCCCACATCATTAGGTGGCCATGCAACGAAGTTGCAGGACAACCTATTGTTATTGTCAAGATTATTATTAGGTGGCCATGCAACGAAGTTGCAGGACAACCTATTGTTATTGTCAAGATTATTAATTTTTTTTTTATTATTATTATTCTGCCACTTTTTTCAAGTGCTTATAAAAACAACAGCATAACTCAAAAACTCATGAAACTTGGCACAATGCTAAAGATCTATGCTGTGCATAATCCTATGCAAAATAAATCTCATAGGTCATGTGATCTAGCAGCCATATTGCTTTTTGCGACAAATTTCGACAACCGCTTGAAAATCTTCTTCTCCAGAACCGCTTATGTTACAGCTGTGAAACTTGCTGTGTGTACTGCTGTATTGACCTAGAATAAAGTTTGTTCAAGAGAAGTGATTTAGTCACATGACCTAGCTGCCATTTTGAAATATGCGAAAATCTTTAAACATCTTCTTCTCTGCAACCGCTAAGTGCAATGAAGCGCAATTTTGCACATGTGCTCCTTGCAAGGTCCTCTACCAAGTTTGTTCAAACTGCGAATTTTCCATAATAAACATAGCTGCTATGAGCCATTCGCCTTTTTATCGCTGTTTAATTGCGTAAATTTGCACTTTATACATTATGTTTACACTATTTAACTATATTACAGTGTAGCAGACACATGAGTACACATAGTCATGACCCCCTAAAGGCAATATTGCAGTAAAAATTCGCACTGCGCAGTCGCGTTCTTGAAATAAAACATTTGCAAATTTTCATAAAACTTCTGCAAATTGTAGAGGTCTATAGTGAGCATTAGTATGTGCAATTTGAAAGCCCTACAATGCATAGCTTGACGGCCATTTTGTTTCGTATACGCGGTTTTTAAAAACTACAAAAATCTTCTTCTCCGAAACCGCTTATGGCACAGACTTGAAATTTTGTTTATAGAGTTATCTTATGACTAACATTCAGATTTGTTCAAGAGAAGTTGATACGTCATGTGGTTTGGCAGCCATTTTGAATTGTTCAAAAATGCTTAACGATATTTTTAAATTAATAATAAAACAAAAACCGTTTTACAAAAATGCTTTATTTTTGCCATGTTTATTGACATCTATGGTAAGAACAATTGTGCATAATATGGAGGATGTATATCATATGATTAGGCAGCCATTTTGTTTTGCGCAAACATTTCGAAAATCTATTTTCTCTGCAACCGCTTATGTTAGAACTGTGAAACTAGCTAAGTAACCTTATATTGTGACCTAGAATCACAGTTGTTCATTTTAAAGGAATTGGTCACAAGCTGTGGCAGCCATATTGGTTTTACGCAAAAATTTTGAAAATGTGTTTTCTTTGCAAACGCTTATGTTAAAGCTGTGAAATTTGCTGTAAAACAATATCTTATGACCTAGAGTTACATCTGATCGTGATGAATGTATTGGTCATATGGCAGGGCAGCCATCTTGAAAAACACAAAATTTTCGAAAACAGAATTTATGTTTACCTGATAAATTACTTTCTCCAACGGTGTGTCCGGTCCACGGCGTCATCCTTACTTGTGGGGATATTCTCCTCCCCAACAGGAAATGGCAAAGAGCCCAGCAAAGCTGGTCACATGATCCCTCCTAGGCTCCGCCTTCCCCAGTCATTCGACCGACGTAAAGGAGGAATATTTGCATAGGAGAAATCATATGATACCGTGGTGACTGTAGTTAAAGAAAATAAATTATCAGACCTGATTAAAAAACCAGGGCGGGCCGTGGACCGGACACACCGTTGGAGAAAGTAATTTATCAGGTAAACATAAATTCTGTTTTCTCCAACATAGGTGTGTCCGGTCCACGGCGTCATCCTTACTTGTGGGAACCAATACCAAAGCTTTAGGACACGGATGAAGGGAGGGAGCAAATCAGGTCACCTAGATGGAAGGCACCACGGCTTGCAAAACCTTTCTCCCAAAAATAGCCTCAGAAGAAGCAAAAGTATCAAATTTGTAAAATTTAGTAAAAGTGTGCAGTGAAGACCAAGTTGCTGCCTTACATATCTGATCAACAGAAGCCTCGTTCTTGAAGGCCCATGTGGAAGCCACAGCCCTAGAAGAATGAGCTGTGATTCTTTCAGGAGGCTGCCGTCCGGCAGTCTCGTAAGCCAATCTGATGATGCTTTTAATCCAAAAAGAGAGAGAGGTAGAAGTTGCTTTTTGACCTCTCCTTTTACCAGAATAAACAACAAACAAAGAAGATGTTTGTCTAAAATCCTTTGTAGCATCTAAATAGAATTTTAGAGCACGAACTACATCCAAATTGTGCAACAAACGTTCCTTCTTTGAAACTGGATTCGGACACAAAGAAGGCACGACTATCTCCTGGTTAATGTTTTTGTTAGAAACAACTTTCGGAAGAAAACCAGGTTTAGTACGTAAAACCACCTTATCTGCATGGAACACCAGATAAGGAGGAGAACACTGCAGAGCAGATAATTCTGAAACTCTTCTAGCAGAAGAAATTGCAACAAAAAACAAAACTTTCCAAGATAATAACTTAATATCAACGGAATGTAAGGGTTCAAACGGAACCCCCTGAAGAACTGAAAGAACTAAATTGAGACTCCAAGGAGGAGTCAAATGTTTGTAAACAGGCTTGATTCTAACCAGAGCCTGAACAAAGGCTTGAACATCTGGCACAGCTGCCAGCTTTTTGTGAAGTAACACAGACAAGGCAGAAATCTGTCCCTTCAAAGAACTTGCAGATAATCCTTTCTCCAAACCTTCTTGAAGAAAGGATAGAATCTTAGGAATTTTTACCTTGTCCCAAGGGAATCCTTTAGACTCACACCAACAGATATATTTTTTCCATATTTTGTGGTAGATTTTTCTAGTTACAGGCTTTCTGGCCTGAACAAGAGTATCAATGACAGAATCTGAGAACCCTCGCTTTGATAAGATCAAGCGTTCAATCTCCAAGCAGTCAGTTGGAGTGAGACCAGATTCGGATGTTCGAACGGACCTTGAACAAGAAGGTCTCGTCTCAAAGGTAGCTTCCATGGTGGAGCCGATGACATATTCACCAGGTCTGCATACCAAGTCCTGCGTGGCCACGCAGGAGCTATCAAGATCACCGATGCCCTCTCCTGATTGATCCTGGCTACCAGCCTGGGGATGAGAGGAAACGGCAGGAATACATAAGCTAGTTTGAAGGTCCAAGGTGCTACTAGTGCATCTACTAGAGTCGCCTTGGGATCCCTGGATCTGGACCCGTAGCAAGGAACCTTGAAGTTCTGACGAGAGGCCATCAGATCCATGTCTGGAATGCCCCACAATTGAGTAATTTGGGCAAAGATTTCCGGATGGAGTTCCCACTCCCCCGGATGAAATGTCTGACGACTCAGAAAATCCGCTTCCCAATTTTCCACTCCTGGGATGTGGATTGCAGACAAGTGGCAGGAGTGAGTCTCCGCCCATTGAATGATTTTGGTCACTTCTTCCATCGCCAGGGAACTCCTTGTTCCCCCCTGATGGTTGATGTACGCAACAGTCGTCATGTTGTCTGATTGAAACCGTATGAACTTGGCCTTTGCTAGCTGAGGCCAAGCCTTGAGAGCATTGAATATCGCTCTCAGTTCCAGAATATTTATCGGGAGAAGAGATTCTTCCCGAGACCAAAGACCCTGAGCTTTCAGGGGTCCCCAGACCGCGCCCCAGCCCACCAGACTGGCGTCGGTCGTGACAATGACCCACTCTGGTCTGCGGAAGCTCATCCCCTGTGACAGGTTGTCCAGGGACAGCCACCAACGGAGTGAATCTCTGGTCCTCTGATCTACTTGTATCGTCGGAGACAAGTCTGTATAGTCCCCATTCCACTGACTGAGCATGCACAGTTGTAATGGTCTTAGATGAATTCGCGCAAAAGGAACTATGTCCATTGCCGCTACCATCAAACCTATTACTTCCATGCACTGCGCTATGGAAGGAAGACGAACAGAATGAAGTATTTGACAAGAGTTTAGAAGTTTTGATTTTCTGGCCTCTGTCAGAAAAATCCTCATTTCTAAGGAGTCTATTATTGTTCCCAAGAAGGGAACCCTTGTTGACGGAGATAGCGAACTTTTTTCTACGTTCACTTTCCACCCGTGAGATCTGAGAAAGGCCAGGACAATGTCCGTGTGAGCCTTTGCTTGTGGAAGGGACGACGCTTGAATCAGAATGTCGTCCAAGTAAGGTACTACTGCAATGCCCCTTGGTCTTAGCACCGCTAGAAGGGACCCTAGTACCTTTGTGAAAATTCTTGGAGCAGTGGCTAATCCGAACGGAAGTGCCACAAACTGGTAATGCTTGTCCAGGAATGCGAACCTTAGGAACCGATGATGTTCCTTGTGGATAGGAATATGTAGATACGCATCCTTTAAATCCACCGTGGTCATGAATTGACCTTCCTGGATGGAAGGAAGAATTGTTCGAATGGTTTCCATTTTGAACGATGGAACCTTGAGAAACTTGTTTAGGATCTTGAGATCTAAGATTGGTCTGAATGTTCCCTCTTTTTTGGGAACTACGAACAGATTGGAGTAGAACCCCATCCCTTGTTCTCCTAATGGAACAGGATGAATCACTCCCATTTTTAACAGGTCTTCTACACAATGTAAGACTGCCTGTTTTTTTATGAGGTCTGAAGACAATTGAGACCTGTGGAACCTCCCCCTTGGGGGAAGTCCCTTGAATTCCAGAAGATAACCTTGGGAGACTATTTCTAGTGCCCAAGGATCCAGAACATCTCTTGCCCAAGCCTGAGCGAAGAGAGAGAGTCTGCCCCCCCACCAGATCCGGTCCCGGATCGGGGGCCAACATCTCATGCTGTCTTGGTAGCAGTGGCAGGTTTCTTGGCCTGCTTTCCTTTGTTCCAGCCTTGCATTGGCCTCCAGGCTGGCTTGGCTTGAGAAGTATTACCCTCTTGCTTAGAGGACGTAGCACTTGGGGCTGGTCCGTTTCTGCGAAAGGGACGAAAATTAGGTTTATTTTTGGCTTTGAAAGACCTATCCTGAGGAAGGGCGTGGCCCTTGCCCCCAGTGATATCAGAGATAATCTCTTTCAAGTCAGGGCCAAACAGCGTTTTCCCCTTGAAAGGAATGTTAAGCAATTTGTTCTTGGAAGACGCATCCGCTGACCAAGATTTTAGCCAAAGCGCTCTGCGCGCCACAATAGCAAAACCAGAATTTTTCGCCGCTAACCTAGCCAATTGCAAAGTGGCGTCTAGGGTGAAAGAATTAGCCAATTTGAGAGCATGAATTCTGTCCATAATCTCCTCATAAGAAGAAGAATTATTATTGAGCGCCTTTTCTAGTTCATCGAACCAGAAACACGCTGCTGTAGTGACAGGAACAATGCATGAAATTGGTTGTAGAAGGTAACCTTGCTGAACAAACATCTTTTTAAGCAAACCCTCTAATTTTTTATCCATAGGATCTTTGAAAGCACAACTATCTTCTATGGGTATAGTGGTGCGTTTGTTTAGAGTAGAAACCGCCCCCTCGACCTTGGGGACTGTCTGCCATAAGTCCTTTCTGGGGTCGACCATAGGAAACAATTTCTTAAATATGGGGGGAGGGACGAAAGGTATACCGGGCCTTTCCCATTCTTTATTTACAATGTCCGCCACCCGCTTGGGTATAGGAAAAGCTTCGGGGGGCCCCGGGACCTCTAGGAACTTGTCCATTTTACATAATTTCTCTGGAATGACCAAATTCTCACAATCATCCAGAGTAGATAACACCTCCTTAAGCAGAGCGCGGAGATGTTCCAATTTAAATTTAAATGTAATCACATCAGGTTCAGCTTGTTGAGAAATTTTCCCTGAATCTGAAATTTCTCCCTCAGACAAAACCTCCCTGGCCCCCTCAGACTGGTGTAGGGGCACTTCAGAACCAATATCATCAGCGTCCTCATGCTCTTCAGTATTTTCTAAAACAGAGCAGTCGCGCTTTCGCTGATAAGTGGGCATTTTGGCTAAAATGTTTTTGATAGAATTATCCATTACAGCCGTTAATTGTTGCATAGTAAGGAGTATTGGCGCACTAGATGTACTAGGGGCCTCCTGTGTGGGCAAGACTGGTGTAGACGAAGGAGGGGATGATGCAGTACCATGCTTACTCCCCTCACTTGAGGAATCATCTTGGGCATCATTTTCTCTAAATTTTGTGTCACATAAATCACATCTATTTAAATGAGAAGGAACCTTGGCTTCCCCACATACAGAACACAGTCTATCTGGTAGTTCAGACATGTTAAACAGGCATAAACTTGATAACAAAGTACAAAAAACGTTTTAAAATAAAACCGTTACTGTCACTTTAAATTTTAAACTGAACACACTTTATTACTGCATATGTGAAAAAGTATGAAGGAATTGTTCAAAATTCACCAAAATTTCACCACAGTGTCTTAAAGCCTTAAAAGTATTGCACACCAAATTTGGAAGCTTTAACCCTTAAAATAACGGAACCGGAGCCGTTTTTATATTTAACCCCTTTACAGTCCCTGGTATCTGCTTTGCTGAGACCCAACCAAGCCCAAAGGGGAATACGATACCAAATGACGCCTTCAGAAAGTCTTTTCTATGTATCAGAGCTCCTCACACATGCATCTGCATGTCATGCTTCCCAAAAACAAGTGCGCAATAGAGGCGCGAAAATGAGACTCTGCCTATGATTAGGGAAAGCCCCTAGAGAATAAGGTGTCCAATACAGTGCCTGCCGGTTATTTTACATAGTTCCCAAGATTAAAATAATTCCTCAAGGCTATGGAGTATAAAATATGCTTATATATAAATCGTTTTAGCCCAGAAAATGTCTACAGTCTTAAAGCCCTTGTGAAGCCCTTTTTTCTCTTCATGTAATAAAAATGGCTTACCGGATCCCATAGGGAAAATGACAGCTTCCAGCATTACATCGTCTTGTTAGAAATGTGTCATACCTCAAGCAGCAAAAGTCTGCTCCCTGTTTCCCCCAACTGAAGTTAATTCCTCTCAACAGTCCTGTGTGGAAACAGCCATCGATTTTAGTAACGGTTGCTAAAATCATTTTCCTCTTACAAACAGAAATCTTCATCTCTTTTCTGTTTCAGAGTAAATAGTACATACCAGCACTATTTTAAAATAACTCTTGATTGAATAATAAAAACTACAGTTAAACACTAAAAAACTCTAAGCCATCTCCGTGGAGATGTTGCCTGTACAACGGCAAAGAGAATGACTGGGGAAGGCGGAGCCTAGGAGGGATCATGTGACCAGCTTTGCTGGGCTCTTTGCCATTTCCTGTTGGGGAGGAGAATATCCCCACAAGTAAGGATGACGCCGTGGACCGGACACACCTATGTTGGAGAAAATGTGTTTTTTTTTCCAAATGCTAATGTTAGAATTTTAAAAATTTCTATAAAGCTTTATATTGTGACTTAGCTGCTTGTATGCCATTGCAAAGTCGATGCGCATGGCCACCTCTATCTCTGCTTGCAGCTATATTATTATTTGTTATTGCTTGTATCATTATTATTTTTCCGCCGTTTTTTTCAAATGCTTATATTAACCACAGCAGAGCTCAAAAACTCATGAAACTTGGCACAGTGCTAGAGATCTATGCTGTGCATAATCCTATGCAACATAAATCCCATAGGTCATGTGATCTAGCAGCCATATTGCTTTTTGCGACAAATTTCGTCAAACACTTGCAAATCTTCTTCTCCGGAACCGCTTATGTTACAGTTGTGAAACTTGCAGTGTGTACTGCTGTACTGACCTAGAATAAAGTTTGTTCAAGAGAAGTGATATAGTCACATGATTTAGCTGCCATTTTGAAATGTGCGAAAATCTTTAAACATCTTCTTCTCTGAAACCGCTTAGTGCAATGGAGCGCAGTTTTGCACATCTGCTCCTTGCTAGGTCCTCTACCAAGTTTGTTCAAACCACGATTTTTCCATGATCAACATGGATGCTATGACATATTGCCATTTTATCGTTGTTTAAATGCATACATTTGCACTTTATGCATTATATTTACACTATTTAACTACATTACAGTGCAGCAAACACATGATTACACATAGTCATGACCCCTAAAGGCAATATTGCAGTCAAAATTTGCACTGCGCAGTCGCCTTCGTGAAATAAAACATTTGCAAATTTTCATGAAACTTCTGCAAATTGTAGAGGTCTATAGTGAGCATTAGTATGTGCAATTTGAAAGCCATACATTGCATAACTTAGCGGCCATTTTGTTTCGTATGCGCTGTTTTTAAAAGCTACAAAAATCTTCTCCGAAACCGCTTATGGGACAGACTTGAAATTTTGTTTACAGAGTTATCTAATGACTAACATTCAGATTTGTTCAAGAGAAGTTGATAAATCATGTGGTTTGGCAGCCATTTTGAATTGTTCAATAACGCTTAAAGATATTTTTCAACTAATAATAAAACAAAAACCGTTTTACAAAAATACTTTATTTTTGCTATGTTTGTTGACATCTATGGTGAGAATTATTATGCATAATATGGACGCAGTATATCATATGATCTGGCAGCCATTTTGTTTTATGCGAAAATTTCGAAAATCTATTTTCTCTGCAACTGCTTATGTTAGAACTGTGAAACTTGCTGTATAACCTTATATTGTGACCTAGAGTCACATTTGTTCATGTTGAAGGAATTGGTCACAAGCTATGGCAGCCATATTGGTTTATGCAAAAATTTCAAAAATGTGATTTCTTTGCAACCGCTTATGTTAAAGCTGTGAAATGTGCGGTATAGCTATATAATGTGACTTAGCAACTTGTATGACATTGCAAAGGCGGTGCGCGTGGCCACCTCTATTACTGCTTGCAGCTATATTTATTATTATTATTATTCCGCCACTTATTCAAATGCTTATAAAAACAACAGCATAACTCTAAAACTCATGAAACTTGGCACTATGCTAAAGATCTATGCTGTGCATAATCCTATGCAAAATAAATCTCATAGGTCATGTGATCTAGCAGCCATATTGCTTTTTGCGACAAATTTCGACAACCGCTTGAAAATCTTCTTCTCCAGAACCGCTTATGTTACAGCTGTAAAACTTGCTGTGTGTACTGCTGTACTGACCTAGAATAAAGTTTGTTCAAGAGAAGTGATTTAGTCACATGACCTAGCTGCCATTTTGAATTGTGCGAAAATCTTTAAACATCTTCTTCTCTGCAACCGCTAAGTGCAATGAAGCGCAATTTTGCACATGTGCTCCTTGCAAGGTCCTCTACCAAGTTTGTGCAAACTGCAAATTTTCCATAATCAACATGGCTGCTATGAGCCATTCGCCTTTTTATCGCTGTTTAATTGCGTAAATTTGCACTTTATGCATTATGTTTACACTATTTAACTATATTACAGTGTAGCAGACACATGAGTACGCATAGTCATGACCCCCAAAGGCAATATTGCAGTAAACATTCGCACTGCGCAGTCACCTTCGTGAAATAAAACATTTGCAAATTTTCATAAAACTTCTGCAAATTGTAGAGGTCTATAGTGAGCATTAGTATTTGCAATTTGAAAGCCATACAATGCATAGCTTAGCAGCCATTTTGTTTTGTATGCTCTGTTTTTAAAAACTATAAAAATCTTCTTCTCCGAAACCGCTTATGGCACAGACTTGAAATTTTGTTTACAGAGTTATCTTATGACTAACATTCAGATTTGTTCAAGAGAAGTTGATAGGTCATGTGGTTTGGCAGCCATTTTGAATTGTTCAAAAACGCTTAACGATATTTTTAAATTATTAATAAAACAAATACCGTTTTACAAAAATGCTTTATTTTTGCCATTATTATTGACATATATGGTCAGAATTATTGTGCATAATATGGAGGCTGTATATCATGTGATCTGGC
The DNA here is from genome assembly GCF_027579735.1 of Bombina bombina. Classification (NCBI taxonomy): domain Eukaryota; kingdom Metazoa; phylum Chordata; class Amphibia; order Anura; family Bombinatoridae; genus Bombina; species Bombina bombina. The sequence goes on along the minus strand of NC_069501.1, from coordinate 1,072,990,767 downwards.
AGCCATTTTGTTTCATGCGAAGATTTCACAAATCTATTTTCTCTGCAACTGCTTATTTTAGAACTGTGAAACTAGCTGTATAACCTTATATTGTGACCTAGAGTCTCATTTGTTCATGTTGAATGAATTGGTCACAGGCTATGGCAGCCATATTGGTTTACGTGAAAATTTCAAAAATGTGATTTCTTTGCAACTGCTTATGTTAAAGCTGTGAAATTTGCTGTGTAGCTATATATTGTGACTTTGCAGCTTGTATGCTTTGCAAAGGTGATGCGCATGGCCACCCCTATCGCTGCTTGCAGCTATATTTATTATTATTATTATTTTTTTTTTTATTATTATTATTATTCCGCCACTTTTTTCAAGTGCTTATAAAAACAACAGCATAACTCAAAAACTCATGAAACTTGGCACAATGCTAAAGATCTATGCTGTGCATAATCCTATGCAAAATAAATCTCATAGGTCATGTGATCTAGCAGCCATATTGCTTTTTGCGACAAATTTCGACAACCGCTTGAAAATCTTCTTCTCCAGAACCGCTTATGTTACAGCTGTGAAACTTGCTGTGTGTACTGCTGTATTGACCTAGAATAAAGTTTGTTCAAGAGAAGTGATTTAGTCACATGACCTAGCTGCCATTTTGAAATATGCGAAAATCTTTAAACATCTTCTTCTCTGCAACCGCTAAGTGCAATGAAGCGCAATTTTGCACATGTGCTCCTTGCAAGGTCCTCTACCAAGTTTGTTCAAACTGCGAATTTTCCATAATAGACATAGCTGCTATGAGCCATTCGCCTTTTTATCGCTGTTTAATTGCGTAAATTTGCACTTTATGCATCATGTTTACACTATTTAACTATATTACAGTGTAGCAGACACATGAGTACACATAGTCATGACCCCTAAAGGCAATATTGCAGTAAAAATTCGCACTGCGCAGTCGCCTTCGTGAAATAAAACATTTGCAAATTTTCATAAAACTTCTGCAAATTGTAGAGGTCTATAGTGAGCATTAGTATGTGCAATTTGAAAGCCCTACAATGCATAGCTTGACGGCCATTTTGTTTCGTATACGCGGTTTTTAAAAACTACAAAAATCTTCTTCTCCGAAACCGCTTATGGCACAGACTTGAAATTTTGTTTATAGAGTTATCTTATGACTAACATTCAGATTTGTTCAAGAGAAGTTGATACGTCATGTGGTTTGGCAGCCATTTTGAATTGTTCAAAAACGCTTAACGATATTTTTAAATTAATAATAAAACAAAAACCGTTTTACAAAAATGCTTTATTTTTGTCATGTTTATTGACATCTATGGTAAGAACAATTGTGCATAATATGGAGGATGTATATCATATGATTAGGCAGCCATTTTGTTTTGCGCAAACATTTCGAAAATCTATTTTCTCTGCAACCGCTTATGTTAGAACTGTGAAACTAGCTAAGTAACCTTATATTGTGACCTAGAATCACAGTTGTTCATTTTAAAGGAATTGGTCACAAGCTGTGGCAGCCATATTGGTTTTACGCAAAAATTTTGAAAATGTGTTTTCTTTGCAAACGCTTATGTTAAAGCTGTGAAATTTGCTGTAAAACAATATCTTATGACCTAGAGTTACATCTGATCGTGATGAATGTATTGGTCATATGGCAGGGCAGCCATCTTGAAAAACGCAAAATTTTCGAAAATGTTTTTTTTTTTTCCAAATGCTAATGTTAGAATTTTAAAAATTTCTATAAAGCTTTATATTATGACTTAGCTGCTTGTATGCCATTGCAAAGTCGATGTGCATGGCCACCTCTATCGCTGCTTGCAGCTATATTTAGGTGGCCATGCAACGAAGTTGCAGGACAACCTATTGTTATTGTCAGGATTATTATTAGGTGGCCATGCAACGAAGTTGCAGGACAACCTATTGTTATTGTCAAGATTATTATTATTTTTTTTATTATTATTATTATTATTATTCCGCCACTTATTCAAATGCTTATAAAAACAACAGCATAACTCTAAAACTCATGAAACTTGGCACTATGCTAAAGATCTATGCTGTGCATAATCTTATGCAAAATAAATCTCATAGGTCATGTGATCTAGCAGCCATATTGCTTTTTGCGACAAATTTCAACAACCGCTTGAAAATCTTCTTCTCCAGAACCGCTTATGTTACAGCTGTAAAACTTGCTGTGTGTACTGCTGTACTGACCTATAATAAAGTTTGTTCAAGAGAAGTGATTTAGTCACATGACCTAGCTGCCATTTTGAATTGTGCGAAAATCTTTAAACATCTTCTTCTCTGCAACCGCGAAGTGCAATGAAGCGCAATTTTGCACATGTGCTCCTTGCAAGGTTCTCTACCAAGTTTGTTCAAACTGCGAATTTTCCATAATCAACATGGCTGCTATGAGCCATTCGCCTTTTTATCGCTGTTTAATTGCGTAAATTTGCACTTTATGCATTATGTTTACACTATTTAACTATATTACAGTGTAGCAGACATATGAGTACACATAGTCATGACCCCTAAAGGCAATATTGCAGTAAAAATTCGCACTGCGCAGTCGCCTTCGTGAAATAAAACATTTGCAAATTTTCATAAAACTTCTGCAAATTGTAGAGGTCTATAGTGAGCATTAGTATGTGCAATTTGAAAGCCATACAATGCATAGCTTGGCGGCCATTTTGTTTCGTATGCGCATTTTTAAAAAACTACAAAAATCTTCTTCTCCGAAACCGCTCATTGCACAGACTTGAAATTTTGTTTACAGAGTTATCTTATGACTAACATTCAGATTTGTTCAAGAGAAGTTGATAGGTCATGTGGTTTGGCAGCCATTTTGAATTGTTCAAAAACGCTTAACGATATTTTTAAATTAATAATAAAACAAAATCCATTTTACAAAAATGCTTTATTTTTGCCATGTTTATTGAGATCTATGGTGACAATTATTGTGCATAATATGGAGGCTGAATATCATATGATCTGGCAGCCATTTTGTTTTATGCAAATATTTCGAAAATCTATTTTCTCTGCAACTGCTTATGTTAGAACTGTGAAACTTGCTGTATAACCTTATATTGTGACCTAGAGTCACAGTTGTTCATGTTGAAGGAATTGGTCCCAAGCTGTGGCATATTGGTTTATGCGAAAATTTCGAAAATGTGTTTTCTTTTCAACTGCTTATGTTAAAGCTGTAAAATTTGCTATATATTGTCACCTAGAGTTACATCTGATCGTGATGAAAGAATTGGTCATATGGTGGGGCAGCCATCTTGAAAAATGCAAAAATTTCGAAAATGTGTTTTCTTTCCAACTGCTAATGTTAGAATTGTAAAAAATTCTATAAAGCTCTATATTGTGACTTAGCTGCTTGTATGCCATTGCAATGTTGATGCGCATGGCCACCTCTATCGCTGCTTGCAGCTATATTTATTATTATTTTTTTTTTAATTTTTTTTTTATTATTATTATTATTATTATTCCGCCACTTTTTCTATTGCCCATAACTTTTGAACTGCTAAAGCAAAGCTCTTGAAATCAGGTATGCTAGTACAGCCTATTGCTCTGCTACATCTCATGCAATATTGAACTCATAGGTCATAAGGTTACGCAGCCATATTGCATTTTGCGACAAATTTCGATAAACGCTTAATAATCTTTATCTCCGGAACTGCTAATGTTACAACTTTGAAACTTGCTGTGCTCAGTGCTGCTATGAACTAGATTTGCCATTGCTCAACAGAAGTGCCTTGGTCACATGATGTAGCAGCCATCTTGCATTTTGCGAAAATCTTTAAACATCTTCTTCTCTTAAACCGCTTAGTGCAATAAAGCGCAATTTTGCACATATGCTCCTTGCAATGTCCACTACCAAGTTTGTTAAAATTGCGATTTTTCCATAATCAACATGGCTGCTGTGAGACAATAACCTTTTTTATCGCCATTTAATTGCGTAATTTTGCACTTTATACATTAGTTTTACAATGTTTAACAATATTACAGTGTAATAGACACATGATTACACATAGTCATAACCCTTAAAGACAATATTGCAGTTAAAATTCGCATTGCGCAATCGCCTTCGTGAAATAAAACATTTGCAAATTTTCATGAAACTTCTGCAAATTGTAGAGGTCTATAGTGAGCATTAGTATGTGCAATTTGAAAGCCATACATTGCATAGCTTGGCGGCCATTTTGTTTCGTATGCGCCATTTTTACAAACTATAAAAATCTTCTTCTCCGAAACCGCTTATGGGACAGACTTGAAATTTTGTTTATAGAGTTATCTTATGACTAACATTCAGATTTGTTCAAGAGAAGTTGATACGTCATGTGGTTTGGCAGCCATTTTGAATTGTTAAAAATTGCTTAACGATATTTTTAAACTAATAATAAAACAAAAACCGTTTTACAAAAATGATTTATTTTTGCCATGTTTATTGACATCTATAGTGAGCACTATTGTACATAATATAGAGGCTGTATATCTTACGATCGGGCAGCCATCTTGATATACGCGAAAATTTCGAAAGTCTATTTTCTCTGCAACCGCTTATGTAAGAACTGTGAAATTTGCTGTACTGTCTTATATTGTGACCTAGATTCAGAATTGCTCATTAGGAGAGAATCAGTCACATGATGCGGCAGCAATATCGGTTTTATGTTTATCGTAATTATTTGTAATTCAATACTGCCTCTTTTGAGTCAATTGCTCACAAAACACAAATTACTTATGCTAAACTCTTGAAATCAGGTATGCAGGTACAGCCTATTGCAATGCTTTATCTCATGCAATATTGAACTCATAGGTCATAAGGTTACGCAGCCATATTGTTTTTTGCGACAAATTTCGAGAATTGCTTAATAATCTTTAGCCCTGGAACTGCTTATGTTGCAACTTTGAAACTTGCTGTGCTTAGTGCTGCTATGACCTAGATTTGCCATTGCTCAACAGAAGTGCCTTGGTCACATGATGTAGCAGCCATCTTGCATTTTGCGAAAATCTTTAAACATCTTCTTCTCTTAAACCGCTTAGTGCAATAAAGTGCAATTTTGCACATATGCTCCTTGCAAGGTCCTCTACCAAGTTTGTTAAAATTGCGATTTTTCCATAATCAACATGGCTGCTGTGAGACATTAACCTTTTTATCGCCATTTAAAAGCGTAATTTTGCACTTTATACATTAGTTTTACAATATTTAACAATATTACAGTGTAATAGACACATGATTACACATAGTCATAACCCTTAAAGACAATATTGCAGTTAAAATTCGCATTGCGCAATCGTCTTCGTAAAATAAAACATTTGCAAATTTTCATGAAACTTCTGCAAATTGTAGAGGTCTATAGTGAGCATTAGTATGTGCAATTTGAAAGCCATACATTGCATAGATTGGCGGCCATTTTGTTTCATATGCACTGTTTTTAAAAGCTACAAAAATCTTCTTCTCCGAAACCGCTTATGGCACAGACTTGAAATTTTGTTTACAGATTTATCTTATGACTAACATTCAGATTTGTTCAAGAGAAGTTGATAGGTCATGTGGTTTGGCAGCCATTTTGAATTGTTCAAAAACGCTTAACGTTATTTTTAAATTATTAATTAAACAACAACCGTTTTACAAAAATGATTTATTTTTGCCATGTGTATCGACATCTATAGTGAGAACTATTGTGCATAATATGGAGGCTTTATATTATATGATCTGGCAGCCATTTTGTTTTACGCGAAAATTTCGAAAATCTATTTTCTCTGCAACCACTTATGTTAGAACTGTGAAACTTGCTGTATAACCTTATATTGTGACCTAGATACACAGCTGTTCATGTTGATGGAATTAGTTACAAGCTGTGGCAGCCATATTGATTTACGCGAAAAATTTTAAAATGTGATTTCTTTGCAACCGCTTATGTTAAATCTTTGAAATTTGCTGTATAGCTATATATTGTGACTTAGCAGCTTGTATGCCATTGCAAAGTCAATGCACATGGCCACCTCTATCGCTGCTTGCAGCTATATTTATTATTATTATTCCGCCACTTTTTTCAAGTGCTTATAAAAACAACAGCATAACTCAAAAACTCATGAAACTTGGCACAATGCTAAAGATCAATGCTGTGCATAATCCTATGCAACATAAATCTCATAGGTCATGTGATCTAGCAGCCATATTGCTTTTTGCGACAAATTTCGACAACCGCTTGAAAATCTTCTTCTCCAGAACCGCTTATGTTACAGCTGTGAAACTTGCTGTGTGTACTGCTGTATAGACCTAGAATAAAGTTTGTTCAAGAGAAGTGATTTAGTCACATGACTTAGCTGCCATTTTGAAATGTGCGAAAATCTTTAAACATCTTCTTCTCTGCAACCGCTAAGTGCAATGAAGCGCAATTTTGCACATGTGCTCCTTGCAAGGTCCTCTACCAAGTTTGTTCAAACTGCGAATTTTCCATAATCAACATAGCTGCTATGAGCCATTCGCCTTTTTATCGCTGTTTAATTGCGTAAATTTGCACTTTATGCATTATGTTTACACTATTTAACTATATTACAGTGTAGCAGACACACGAGTACACATAGTCATGACCCCTAAAGGCAATATTGCAGTAAAAATTCGCACTGCGCAGTCGCCTTCGTGAAATAAAACATTTGCAAATTTTCATAAAACTTCTGCAAATTGTAGAGGTCTATAGTGAGCATTAGTATGTGCAATTTGAAAGCCCTACAATGCACAGCTTGGCGGCAATTTTGTTTCGTATGCGCGTTTTTTAAAAACTACAAAAATCTTCTTCTCCGAAACCGCTTATGGCACAGACTTGAAATTTTGTTTACAGATTTATCTTATGACTAACATTCAGATTTGTTCAAGAGAAGTTGATATGTCATGTGGTTTGGCAGCCATTTTGAATTGTTCAAAACGCTTAACGATATTTTTAAATTAATAATAAAACAAAAACCGTTTTACAAAAATGCTTTATTTTTGCCATGTTTATTGACATCTATGGTGACAATTATTGTGCATAATATGGAGGCTGTATATAAAAAGATCTGGCAGCCATTTTGTTTTATGCGAATATTTCGAAAACCTATTTTCTCTGCAACTGCTTATGTTAGAACTGTGAAACTTGCTATATAACCTTATATTGTGACCTAGAGTAACAGTTATTCATGTTGAAGGAATTGGTCTCAAGCTGTGGCAGCCATATTGGTTTACGAGAAAATTTCAAAAATGTGTTTTCTTTCCAACCGCTTATGTTAAAGCTGTGAAATTTGCTGTATAACCATATATTGTCACCTAGAGTTACATCTGAACGTGATGAAAGTATTAATCATATGGTGGGGCAGCCATCTTGAAAAACGCAAAAATTTCGAAAATGTGTTTTCTTTCCAACTGCTAATGTTAAAATTGTAAAAACTTCTATAAAGCTTTATATTGTGACTTAGCTGCTTGTATGTCATTGCAATGTCGATGCGCATGGCCACCTCTATCGCTGCTTGCAGCTATATTTTGTTTTTAAATCTATGATTAAAGGGACATAAAAGTCCAAAACAAAAATGCTCTAATATGTATATACAAATCATTGTTTCATTTTGACGTTCATGTCCCTTTAATTTGTAAATGTTATGCATACTTGGCTTCTTCTGTAATAATTACAAAATCATGTAGATCATTCTTAAACACATTCCCTTCAGGCCAGATTTATTAGTAGCAATTGTAGGCAGCTGCCTATGGGTATCTTCAGCTTTCCTTTTAAAGGGACAGTCTAGTCCAAAATAAACTTTCATGAATCAGAAAGAGAATGTAATTTAAAGCAATTTTCCAATTTACTTTTATCTCCAATTTTGCTTTGTTCTTTTGGTATTCTTAGTAGAAAGCTAAACCTAGGAGTTTCATATGCTAATTTCTAAGCCCTTGAAGGCCGCCTCTTCTCTCAGGGCATTTTGACAGTTTTTCACCACTAGAGGGTGTAAGTTCACATTTGTCATATAGATAACACTGTGCTCAAGCACATGGAGTTCCAGTGAGCCTGCTCTGATTGGCTAAAATGGATGTCTGTCAAAAGAACTGAAATAAGGGGGCAGTTTGTAGAGGCTTAGATACAAGGGCCTCTATGTATCAAGCCGTCTACTTACCTGCATTCGCCGGCCCAATACGCTCGCCTAAACTCGCCTACCATCGCCGCCGCGGACCTGAATACGTTCGCCAAAGTTATCAAGAAAGCTGTCAAGAAGCCGCGTACCAAGTACGGAACGATGAGCAGCGGACTGTTGTTAACTGACAGTCATCGATCTCGCTGCTCATCGGCTTCTTCGCAGCTTTCTTGCTAGCCTGTCACTAAGCACCCACACTAAACTATACTGTTTAACCCCCTAAACCGCCGCTCCCGGAGCCCCCCGCACCTAAGTAAAGTTATTACCCCCTAAACCGCCGCTCCTGGACCCTGCCGCAACTATAATAAATATATTAACCCCTAAACCGCCGCTCCCGGAGCCCCCGCACCTAAATAAAGTTATTACCCCCTAAACCGTCGCTCCTGGACCCCGCCGCAACTATAATAAATATATTAACCCCTAAACCTCCGCTCCCGGACCCCACCGCCACCTACATTATACCTATTAACCCCTAATCTGCCGCCCCCTATATTAAAGTTATTAACCCCTATCCTGCGGATCCCGGACCCCGCCGCAACTAAATAAATTGTTTAACCCCTAAACCATTGCTCCCGGACCCCGCCGCAACTAAATTAAATGTTTAACCCCTAAACCGCCGCTCCCGGACCCCGCCCCCACCTATATTAAACTTATTAACCCCTAAACCTAAGTCTAACACTAACACCCCCCTAACTTAAATATTATTTAAATAAATCTTAATACATATTACAATTATTAACTAAATTATTCCTATTGAAAACTAAATACTTACCTGTAAAATAAACCCTAAAATAGCTACAATATAACTAATAAATATATTGTAGCTATTTTAGGATTTATTTTTATTTTACAGGCAACTTTGTATTTATTTTAACTAGGTACAATAACTATTAAATAGTTATTAACTATTTAATAGCTACCTAGTTAAAATAACTACAAAATTACATATAAAATAAATCCTAACCTAAGTTACAAATACACCTAACACTACACTATCATTAAATTAATTAAAAAAATTAACTACAATTACCTAAAATTAAATACAATTAAATAAACTAAACTATAGTACAAAAAACAAACAAACACTAAATTACAGAAAATAAAAAAATTACAACAACTTTAAACTAATTACACCTAATCTAAGCCCCCTAATAAAATAAAAAAGCCCCCCAAAATAATAAAATGCCCTACCCTATACTAAATTACAAAGTAATCAGCTCTTTTACCAGCCCTTAAAAGGGCTTTTTGCGGGGCATTGCCCCAAAGTAATCAGCTCTTTTACCTGTAAAAAAAAATACAACCCCCCCCCAACATTACAACCCACCACCCACACACCACTACTCTAAAACCCACCCAAACCCCCTTTAAAAGAACCTAACACTAACCCCCTGAAGATCCCCCTACCTTGAGCCGTGTTCACCCAGCCAGGCCGAATACTTCATCCAAGCGGGGCAGAAGAGGTCCTCCATTCATCCAAGCGGCGTCTTCTATCTTCAATCATCCGGAGCGGAGCGATCTTCTATCCAGCCAACGCGGAGCCATCTTCTTCCAACGACGTCCTAACACCGAATGCCTGGTCCTTTAAATGACGTCATCCAAGATGGCATCCCTCGAATTCCGATTGGCTGATAGGATTCTATCAGCCAATCGGAATTAAGGTAGGAAAAATCCGATTGGTTGATTTAATCAGCAAATCGGATTGAAGTTCAATCAGGCATTCGGTGTTAGGACGTCGTTGGAAGAAGATGGCTCTGCGTCGGCTGGATGGAAGATGGTTCCGCTCCGGATGATTGAAGATAGAAGACGCCGCTTGGAGGACCTCTTCTGCCCCGCTTGGATGAAGAATTCGGCCCGGCTGGGTGAACACGGCTCACGGTAGGGGGATCTTCAGGGGGTTAGTGTTAGTTTTTTTTTAAGGGGGGTTTGGGTGGGTTTTAGAGTAGGGGTGTGTGGGGGGTGGGTTGTAATGTTGGGGGGGGGGGTTTGTATTTTTTTTTACAGGTAAAAGAGCTGATTACTTTGGGGCAATGCCACGCAAAAAGCCCTTTTAAGGGCTGGTAAAAGAGCTGATTACTTTGTAATTTAGTATAGGGTAGGGCATTTTATTATTTTGGGGGGCTTTTTTATTTTATTAGGGGGCTTAGATTAGGTGTAATTAGTTTAACGTTCTTGTCATTTTTTCTTATTTTCTGTAATTTAGTGTTTTGTTTTTTTTGTACTATAGTTTAGTTTATTTAATTGTATTTAATTTGAGGTAATTGTAGTTAATTTTTTAAATTAATGATAGTGTAGTGTTAGGTGTATTTGTAACTTAGGTTAGGATTTATTTTACAGGTAATTTTGTAGTTATTTTAACTAGGTAGCTATTAAATAGTTAATAACTATTTAATAGCTATTGTACCTAGTTAAAATAAATACAAAGTTGCCTGTAAAATAAAAATAAATCCTAAAATAGCTACAATATAATTATTAGTTATATTGTAGCTATTTTAGGGTTTATTTTACAGGTAAGTATTTAGTTTTAAATAAGAATAATTTAAATTATTTAAATAATATTTAAGTTAGGGGGGTGTTAGTGTTAGACTAAGGTTTAGGGGTTAATTAGTTTAATATAGGTGGCGGCGGGGTCCGGGAGCAGTGGTTTAGGGGTTAAACATTTAATTTAGTTGCGGCGGGGTCCGGGAGCGGCGGTTTAGGGGTTAAACATTTAATTTAGTTGCGGTGGGGTCCGGGAGCGGCGGTTTAGGAGTGAATATATTTATTATAGTTGCGGCGGGGTCCAGGAGCGGCGGTTTAGGGGGGGGGCAGATTAGGGGTGTTTAGACTCGGGGTACATGTTAGGGAGTTAGGTGCAGACATCTCCCATAGAAATCAATGGGATACCGGGCAGCAGCGAACATGAGCTTTCGCTGCTGTCAGACTCCCATTGATTCCTATGGGATCGGCGGATTGAAAACCAGGTACGCTGGGCAGGAATAGTGACGAGCATACCTGCTAGTTATTTGATAACTAGAAAAAGTAGTCAGATTGTGCCGAGTGACGTAAGAATCGATCTGTGTCGGACTGAGACCGGCGGATCGTAGCTTACGTCACTATATTCTACTTTTGCCGGTCTCTAGCCTTTGATAACTAAGACGAATCAGCCTCGCCACAAATACGCTGCAGAATTCCAGCATATTTGCGGTTGACGGCTTGATAACTAGAGGCCAAGGTAATCACAGGGGTAAAAAGTGTATTTATATAACTGTGTTGGTTATGCAAAACTAGGGAATGGGTAATAAAGAGATTATTTATCTTTTCAAACAATAAAAATTCTGGTGTAGACTGTCCCTTTAAACCAATGCAGCGTTACAGTAAATTACATTCTGTGTGCCATAAATATAGCTGTGCACAGGCTTTTAAAAAAAACAGAATTTATGTTTACCTGATAAATTACTTTCTCCAACGGTGTGTCCGGTCCACGGCGTCATCCTTACTTGTGGGATATTCTCTTCCCCAACAGGAAATGGCAAAGAGCCCAGCAAAGCTGGTCACATGATCCCTCCTAGGCTCCGCCTTCCCCAGTCATTCGACCGACGTAAAGGAGGAATATTTGCATAGGAGAAATCATATGATACCGTGGTGACTGTAGTTAGAGAAATTAAATCATCAGACCTGATTAAAAAACCAGGGCGGGCCGTGGACCGGACACACCGTTGGAGAAAGTAATTTATCAGGTAAACATAAATTCTGTTTTCTCCAACATAGGTGTGTCCGGTCCACGGCGTCATCCTTACTTGTGGGAACCAATACCAAAGCTTTAGGACACGGATGATGGGAGGGAGCAAATCAGGTCACCTAGATGGAAGGCACCACGGCTTGCAAAACCTTTCTCCCAAAAATAGCCTCAGAAGAAGCAAAAGTATCAAATTTGTAAAATTTGGTAAAAGTGTGCAGTGAAGACCAAGTCGCTGCCTTACATATCTGATCAACAGAAGCCTCGTTCTTGAAGGCCCATGTGGAAGCCACAGCCCTAGTGGAATGAGCTGTGATTCTTTCAGGAGGCTGCCGTCCGGCAGTCTCATAAGCCAATCTGATGATGCTTTTAAGCCAAAAAGAGAGAGAGGTAGAAGTTGCTTTTTGACCTCTCCTTTTACCAGAATAAACAACAAACAAGGAAGATGTTTGTCTGAAATCCTTTGTAGCCTCTAAATAGAATTTTAGAGCACGAACTACATCCAAATTGTGCAACAAATGTTCCTTCTTTGAAACTGGATTCGGGCACAAAGAAGGCACAACTATCTCCTGGTTAATATTTTTATTAGAAACAACTTTCGGAAGAAAACCAGGTTTAGTACGCAAAACCACCTTATCTGCATGGAACACCAGATAAGGAGGAAAACACTGCAGAGCAGATAACTCTGAAACTCTTCTAGCAGAAGAAATTGCAACCAAAAACAAAACTTTCCAAGATAATAACTTAATATCTACGGAATGTAAGGGTTCAAACGGAACCCCTTGAAGAACTGAAAGAACTAAATTGAGACTCCAAGGAGGAGTCAAAGGTTTGTAAACAGGCTTGATTCTAACCAGAGCCTGAACAAAAGCCTGAACATCTGGCACAGCCGCCAGCTTCTTGTGAAGTAAAACAGATAAAGCAGAAATCTGTCGCTTCAAAGAACTTGCAGATAATCCTTTCTCCAAACCCTCTTGTAGAAAGGATAGAATCTTAGGAATTTTTACCCTGTTCCATGGGAATCCTTTCGATTCGCACCAACAGATATATTTCTTCCATACTTTATGGTAAATTTTCCTAGTTACAGGCTTTCTAGCCTGAATAAGAGTATCAATGACAGAATCTGAGAACCCACGCTTTGATAAAATCAAGCGTTCAATCTCCAAGCAGTCAGTTGGAGTTTTGCCAGATTCGGATGTTCGAACGGACCTTGAACAAGAAGGTCCCGTCTCAAAGGTAGCTTCCATGGTGGAGCCGATGACATATTCACCAGGTCTGCATACCAAGTTCTGCGTGGCCACGCAGGAGCTATCAAGATCACCGAAGCCCTCTCTTGATTGATCCTGGCTACCAGCCTGGGAATGAGAGGAAACGGTGGGAACACATAAGCTAGGTTGAAGGTCCAGGGCGCTACTAGTGCATCTACTAGAGTCGCCTTGGGATCCCTGGATCTGGACCCGTAGCAAGGAACCTTGAAGTTCTGACGAGACGCCATCAGATCCATGTCTGGAATGCCCCATAATTGAGTTATTTGGGCAAAGATTTCCGGATGGAGTTCCCACTCCCCCGGATGAAATGTCTGACGACTCAGAAAATCCGCTTCCCAATTTTCCACTCCTGGGATGTGGATTGCAGACAAGTGGCAGGAGTGAAGCTCCGCCCATTGAATTACTTTGGTCACTTCTTCCATCGCCAGGGAACTCCTTGTTCCCCCCTGATGGTTGATATATGCAACAGTCGTCATGTTGTCTGATTGAAACCTTATGAATTTGGCCTTTGCTAGTTGAGGCCAAGCCTTGAGAGCATTGAATATCGCTCTCAGTTCCAGAATGTTTATCGGGAGAAGAGATTCTTCCCGAGACCATAGACCCTGAGCCTTCAGGTGTTTCCAGACCGCGCCCCAGCCCACCAGGCTGGCGTCGGTCGTTACAATGACCCACTCTGGTCTTCTGAAGCTCATCCCTTGGGACAGGTTGTCCAGGGTCAGCCACCAACGGAGTGAATCTCTGGTCCTCTGATCTACTTGGATCGTCGGGGACAAATCTGTATAATCCCCATTCCACTGTCTGAGCATGCACAGTTGTAATGGTCTTAGATGAATTTGCGCAAAAGGAACTATGTCCATTGCCGCAACCATCAAACCTATTACTTCCATGCACTGCGCTATGGAAGGAAGAAGAACAGAATGAAGTACTTGACAAGAGCTTAGAAGTTTTGATTTTCTGGCTTCTGTCAGAAAAATCTTCATTTCCAAGGAGTCTATTATTGTTCCCAAGAAGGGAACTCTTGTTGACGGGAATAGAGAACTTTTTTCTACGTTCAATTTCCACCCGTGAGATCTGAGAAAGGCTAGGACAATGTCCGTATGAGCCTTTGCTTGTGGTAGAGACGACGCTTGAATCAGTATGTCGTCCAAGTAGGGTACTACTGCAATGCCCCTTGGCCTTAGCACCGCTAGAAGGGACCCTAGTACCTTTGTGAAAATTCTTGGAGCAGTGGCTAGTCCGAATGGAAGTGCCACAAACTGGTAATGCTTGTCCAGAAAGGCGATTCTTAGGAACCGATGATGTTCCTTGTGGATAGGAATATGTAGATACGCATCCTTTAAATCCACCGTGGTCATGAACTGACCTTCCTGGATGGTAGGAAGAATTGTCCGAATGGTTTCCATCTTGAACGATGGGACCTTGAGAAATTTGTTTAGGATCTTGAGATCCAAAATTGGCCTGAATGTTCCCTCTTTTTTGGGAACTATGAACAGATTGGAGTAAAACCCCATCCCTTGTTCTCCTAATGGAACAGGATGAATCACTCCCATTTTTAACAGGTCTTCTACACAATGTAAGAATGCCTGTCTTTTTATTTGGTCTGAAGACAATTGAGACCTGTGGAACCTTCCCCTTGGGGGTAGTTCCTTGAATTCCAGGAGATAACCTTGAGAAACTATTTCTAGCGCCCAAGGATCCTGAACATATCTTGCCCAAGCCTGAGCGAAGAGAGAGAGTCTGCCCCCCACCAGATCCGGTCCCGGATCGGGAGCCAGCATCTCATGCTGTCTTGGTAGCGGTAGCGGGCTTCTTGGCCTGCTTACCTTTGTTCCAGCCTTGCATCGGTCTCCAGGCTGGCTTGGTTTGAGAAGAATTACCCTCTTGCTTAGAGGATGTAGAATTTGAGGCTGGTCCGTTTCTGCGAAAGGGACGAAAATTTGTTTTATTTTTAGCCTTAAAAGACCTATCCTGAGGAAGGGCGTGGCCCTTTCCCCCAGTGATGTGTGAAATAATCTCTTTCAAGTCAGGGCCAAACAGCGTTTTCCCCTTGAAAGGGATGTTAAGCAATCTGTTCTTGGAGGACACATCCGCTGACCAAGACTTCAGCCAAAGCGCTCTGCACGCCACAATAGCAAAACCTGAATTTTTCGCCGCTAATCTAGCTAATTGCAAAGTGGCGTCTAAGGTAAAAGAGTTAGCCAACTTAAGTGCTTGAACTCTGTCCATAACCTCCTCATAAGAGGATGCTTGATTGAGCGACTTTTCTAGTTCCTCGAACCAGAAACACGCTGCTGTAGTGACAGGAACAATGCATGAAATTGGTTGTAGAAGGTAACCTTGCTGAACAAACATCTTTTTAAGCAAACCCTCTAATTTTTTATCCATAGGATCTTTAAAAGCACAACTATCTTCTATAGGGATAGTGGTGCGTTTGTTTAGAGTAGAAACCGCCCCCTCGACCTTGGGGACTGTCTGCCATAAGTCCTTCCTGGGGTCGACCATAGGAAATAATTTCTTAAATATAGGGGGAGGGACAAAAGGTATGCCGGGCCTTTCCCATTCTTTATTTACAATGTCCGCCACCCGCTTGGGTATAGGAAAAGCTTCGGGGGGCACCGGGACCTCTAGGAACCTGTCCATCTTACATAATTTCTCTGGAATGACCAAATTGTCACAATCATCCAGAGTAGATAACACCTCCTTAAGCAGAGCGCGGAGATGTTCCAATTTAAATTTAAATGTAATAACGTCAGGTTCAGCTTGTTGAGAAATTTTTCCTGAATCTGAAATTTCTCCCTCAGACAAAACCTCCCTAGCCCCTTCAGACTGGTGTAAGGGCATGTCAGAACCATTATCATCAGCGTCCTCATGCTCTTCAGTATCTAAAACAGAGCAGTCGCGCTTTCGCTGATAAGTGGGCATTTTGGCTAAAATGTTTTTAATAGAATTATCCATTACAGCCGTTAATTGTTGCATAGTAAGGAGGATTGGCGCACTAGATTCACTAGGGACCTCCTGAGTGGGCAAGACTGGTGTAGACATAGAAGGAGATGATGCAGTACCATGCTTACTCCCCTCACTTAAGGAATCATTTTGGGCAACATTATTATCAGTGGCATCATTGTCCCTACTTTGTTTGTCACATTCATCACATATATTTAAATGGAGAGGAACCTTGGCTTCCGAACATACAGAACATCGTCTATCTGATAGTTCAGACATGTTAATAGGCATAAACTTGATAACAAAGCACAAAAAAAACGTTTTAAAATAAAACCGTTACTGTCTCTTTAAATTTTAAACTGAACACACTTTTTTACTGAATATACGCAAAAGTATGAAGGAAATGTTCAAAATTCACCAAAATTTCACCACAGTCATAAAGTCTTAAAAGTATTGCACACCAAATTTGAAAGCTTTAACTCTTAAAATAACGGAACCGGAGCCGTTTTTACATTTAACCCCTATACAGTCCCTGGTATCTGCTTTGCTGAGACCCAACCAAGCCCAGAGGGGGAATACGATACCAAATGACGCCTTCAATAAGCTTTTTCAGTGGATCTGAGCTCCTCACACATGCATCTGCATGCCTTGCTTCTCAAAAACAACTGCGCATTAGTGGCGCGAAAATGAGGCTCTGCCTATGACTAGAAAAGGCCCCCAGTGAAAAAGGTGTCCAATACAGTGCCTGCCGTTTTTTTAATAAAATTCCCAAGATTAAAATAACTCTCCAAAGTTATAAACCATTAAATATGCTTATAAAGTAATCGTTTTGGCCCAGAAAAATGTCTACCAGTCTTTAAAGCCCTTGTGAAGCCCTTTTATTCTTATATTGAAAATTAAGAAAATGGCTTACCGGATCCCATAGGGAAAATGACAGTATCCAGCATTACCAAGTCTTGTTAGAAATGTGTCATACCTCAAGCAGCCAAAGTCTGCTCACTGTTTCCCCCAACTGAAGTTAATTCCTCTCAACAGTCCTGTGTGGAAACAGCCATCGATTTTAGTAACGGTTGCTAAAATCATTTTCCTCTTACAAACAGAAATCTTCATCTCTTTTCTGTTTCAGAGTAAATAGTACATACCAGCACTATTTTAAAATAACAAACTCTTGATAGAAGAATAAAAACTACATTTAAACACCAAAAAACTCTGAGCAATCTCCGTGGAGATGTTGCCTGTGCAACGGCAAAGAGAATGACTGGGGAAGGCGGAGCCTAGGAGGGATCATGTGACCAGCTTTGCTGGGCTCTTTGCCATTTCCTGTTGGGGAAGAGAATATCCCACAAGTAAGGATGACGCCGTGGACCGGACACACCTATGTTGGAGAAATAATTACCTTTTTGTTAGGGTAAACAGACCGCCGATCCCCTGTGCTCTTCTGCTTCTGTATTTTGCAGATCAATGACGAACCCGGTGTCCTCCAATCGTTGCGTGTCCCCATTGGCTCGTGCCAGCTCATGGGGCACGCAACAATTGGAGGAAGCCGGATTCGTCATTGATCTGCAAAATACAATCGGAAAAGCGGGCGGAGGATCGGCGGTCTGTTTACCCTAACAAAAATGTTACGTTTAAAAATAAAAAAATAAAAAGTGTGTTTGTAAAGTTTAATGAATTAAAGTACCACTGTTTTTAAAGAGTATTTTTAGATACTGGGCTTTAATTCTTTAAACTTTACAATCAATTTAAAATGATTGTAATCTTTGGCTATTGAATCCACACTATCTATAATTATTCATAAAAAGAGGAGCGCCGTCGTTTGATGATGAATCCAGCTTCAGCCAATCATTGCGTGCCCCCTTTGGCATCCAGCTCGTGGGGCACACAACGATTGGCTTAAGCTAGATTTGTTATTGAACACAAAAAAAAACGTATGCGATGCGGGCGGAGGAATGGCACATTGATTACGATCACTAAATGGTAATTATTTTAAGAATCAAGTGTCTTTAATTATTTTTACAAATGAAAGTGCCCCTCTTTTTTATGAATAATTATAGATATTGTGGATTTAATAGCCAAAGTTTACAATCCCTTTAAAATTGCATGCTCCATCTGAATCATGAAAGAAAAAATTTGGATTTCGTATCCCTTTAACCTAAAGTTCCCTTATATTAAAATAAATTCATGTTTTACTTAACAGAACTGACGCACCAAATCTGAGGTTGCTCAAGTAAAATATTACATTATTCAGACACAATACAATTTTGAAGCAAAAAGCGAAGAAAAAAAATGAAACAACACGGTGAACAATAATAAGATCCATTTACTAATCTTCAATTCATACAACCAACACAATAGACATCCTTATTTATATAGTTACTCCATTATCAGTCAGTTATTCTCAGATACAAACATCAAGTAAAAACCTCAGTCTAAGGCCAGGAACATTATTTCTACATTGACCCAACCTTAAACAAATATCTAGATTTCATCTCCATGACAAAAACAAAACATAATATTCGGATTCATCTCTGCTGCACATCGGTATTGTAACATTAGTAATGTGACTAGATTGTATTTGTAATGTAATTTTTTCTTTTTTTTAACAATTATTCGTCAACATCTGATTTGCATGCTGAAGTTTAGGAAACCACAGTTTTGTGTACACTTATTACGTAGTGCTAAAATACTATAGTCAGTCTATATTTGACGAGAATTTAATGGCAGGTAATCCATTAATGAAACATATAAATAAGTATGATTTGAGATGTAATCAAACATACACCAAGACTGAAAGCTTTAAAGGGGTACTAAACCCACATTTTTTTCTTTCATGGAGTTTTAAGCAACTTTCTAATTTACTCCTATTATCAATTTTTCTTCATTCTCTTGCTATTTTTATTTGAGAAGGCAGGAATCTAGGCTAAGGAGTTTGCTCTATCTGAATCATGAAAGAAAAAAATTGGGTTTAGTATCCCTTTAAGGACATGGGAGCAATGCTTTAAATGTAACCCATTGTTTTTGGCCTATCAAGTAAATCTGTATTTAAAAATAATAATAACAATCAGAATTATTATTTTTTGCACGAAAGGAAACTTGCTTACCTGATAAATTTATTTCTTTTACGATATGAAGAGTCCACGGATTTCATCTTTACTTGTGGGATTTATCCTCCTGCTAACAGGAAGTGGCAAAGAGCACCACAGCAGAGCTGTATATATAGCTCCTCCCTTCCCTCCTAATCCAGTCATTCAACCGAAGTTAGGAAGAGAAAGGAAAAGCCAAAGGTGCAGAGGTGACTAAAGTTTAATAAAAAATAAAAATATACCCGTCTTAAAAATGACAGGGTGGGCCGTGGACTCGTCATATCGTAAAAGAAATAAATTTATCAGGTAAGCATAAATTTCCTTTTCTTTTACAAAGATATGACGAGTCCACGGATTTCATCCTTACTTGTGGGATACCAATACCAAAGCTATAGGACACGGATGAAAGGGAGGGACAAGACAGGAACCTAAACAGAAGGCACCACTGCTTGAAGAACCTTTCTCCCAAAAACAGCCTCAGATGAAGCAAAAGTATCAAATTTGTAAAATTTGGAAAAGGTATGAAGAGACAACCAAGTCGCAGCCTTGCAAATCTGTTCAACAGAAGCATCGTTTTTAAATGCCCATGAGGAAGCCACAGCCCTAGTAGAATGAGCCGTAATTCTTTCAGGAGGCTGCTGTCCAGCAGTCTCATATGCCAGGCGGATGATACTCTTCAGCCAAAAAGAAAGAGAGGTAGCCGTAGCTT
This sequence comes from Bombina bombina, assembly GCF_027579735.1. Taxonomy (NCBI): domain Eukaryota; kingdom Metazoa; phylum Chordata; class Amphibia; order Anura; family Bombinatoridae; genus Bombina; species Bombina bombina. The sequence goes on along the minus strand of NC_069501.1, from coordinate 1,072,970,886 downwards.
TCTGACCCCTACGTTTTCCAGAAAAAACAATGAATAATGAAGATTATTGACGGAAATCCTTAGTCGCCTGCAAGTAAAACTTCAAGGCACGGATCACGTCCAAGTTATGCAACAGATGCTCCTTATTAGAAGAAGGATTAGGACATAAAGAAGGAACAACAATTTCCTGATTAATATTCTTATTCGAAACAACCTTAGGAAGGAACCCAGGTTTGGTACGCAAAACCACCTCATCAGAATGAAAGATAAGATAAGGCGAGTCACATTGTAGTGCTGAAAGCTCAGAAACTCTACAAGCAGAAGAAATAGCAACCAAAAACAAAACTTTCCAAGATAACAACTTAATATCTATGGAATGCATGGGTTCAAACGGAACCCCTTGAAGAACACTAAGAACTAAATTCAAACTCCAGGGTGGAGCAATTGGTCTAAACACAGGCTTAATTCTAGTTAGAGCCTGACAAAAAGACTGAACGTCTGGAACATCTGCCAAATGTTTGTGTAGCAAAATTGACAAAGCAGAAATTTGTACCTTTAAGGAACTCGCTGATAACCCTTTCTCCAATCCTTCTTGGAGAAAAGACAGAATCCTGGGAATCCTAACCTTACTCCATGAGTAGCTTTTGGATTCACACCAAAAAAGATATTTACACCATATCTTATGATAGATCCTTCTAGTGACAGGCTTATGAGCCTGAATCAACGTATCAATGACCGCATCAGAGGATCCCCGCTTAGATAAAATCAAGCGTTCAATCTCCAAGCAGTCAGCTGCAGAGTAATTAGATTTGGATGTTGGAAAGGACCTTGAATAAGAAGGTCCTGTCTCACTGGGAGTTTCCACGGAGGCAGAGAGGACATGTCCACTAGATCTGCATACCAAGTCCTGCGTGGCCACGCAGGCGCGATTAGAATTACTGAAGCTCTCTCCTGTTTGATCCGAGCAATCACCCGAGGAAGGAGAGAAAACGGTGGAAACACATAAGCCAGGTTGAACGACCAAGGCACTGCCAAGGCATCTACTAGTTCGGCCTGAGGATCCCTCGACCTGGATCCGTATCTTGGGAGCTTGGCATTATGTCGAGATGCCATCAGATCCAATTCCGGTTTGCCCCATCTGAGAATCAGTGAGGCAAATACCTCTTGATGGAGTTCCCACTCCCCCGGATGAAAAGCCTGTCGGCTTAAATAGTCCGCTTCCCAGTTGTCTATTCCTGGGATGTAGATTGCTGACAGATAACAAGAGTGGGTCTCTGCCCATTGAATTATCTTGGATATTTCTGTCATCGCTAAGGAACTCCTCGTTCCTCCCTGATGATTGATGTAAGCCACAGTCGTGATGTTGTCCGACTGGAACCTGATGAATTTGGCCGAAGCCAACTGAGGACACGCCTGAAGCGCATTGAATATTGCTCTCAATTCCAGAATATTGATTGGAAGTAGAGCCTCCAACTGAGTCCATACACCCTGAGCTTTCAGGGAATTCCAGACTGCACCCCAGCCTAGGAGACTGGCGTTCGTTGTCACTATCACCCATGAGGGTCTGCGGAAACACGTACCCTGGGACAGATGATCCGGCGACAACCACCAAAGAAGAGAGTTTCTCGTCTCTCGATCCAGATTTATCAGAGGAGACAAATTTGTATAGTCCCCATTGCACTGTCCGAGCATGCACAGTTGCAGTGGTCTGAGATGAAACCGAGCAAATGGAATGATGTCCATTGCTGCCACCATCAATCCAATTACCTCCATACACTGAGCCACTGATGGCCGAGGATTGGACTGCAGGGCTCGACAAGTATTTAGAATTTTTGACTTTCTGACCTCCGTCAGAAAAAATTTCATTGCTATAGAATCTATCAGAGTTCCCAGGAAGGGAACCCTTGTCTGAGGGATTAGTGAACTCTTTTTTAGATTAACTTTCCAACCGTGAGTTCTCAGAAAGGACAACACTGTGTCTGTGTGAGACTTTGTTAGATGATAAGTCGACGCCTGAATCAAGATATCATCCAGATAAGGTGCCACTGCTATGCCCCGCGGCCTGAGAACCACCAGAAGGGACCCAAGAACCTTTGTGAAGATCCTGGGTGCTGTGGCCAACCCGAAGGGAAGAGCCACAAACTGAAAATGTTTGTCCAGGAAGGCAAACCTTAGGTATTGATGATGATCCTTGTGAATAGGAAAATGAAGGTATGCATCCTTCAAGTCCCTGGTAGTCATAAATTGACCCTCCTGGATCATTGGTAAAATTGTTCGGATAGTTTCCATCTTGAACGATGGGACTCTGAGAAACTTGTTTAGACTCTTGAGATCTAAAATGGGTCTGAAAGTTCCCTCTTTTTTGGTAACCACAAAGAGATTTGAGTAAAATCCCTGCCCCTGTTCCAGTCTTGGAACGAGACGAATTACTCCAATAGTAGAGAGGTCTTTTACACAACGTAAGAACGCCTCTCTTTTTATCTGGTCTACAGACCATCTTGAAAGAAGAAATCTCCCCCTTGGGAGAAATTCTTTGAATTCAAGTTGATACCCGTGAGTCACAATTTCCAGTGCCCAGGGGTCCTGAACATCTCTTGCCCAAGCCTGGGCAAAGAGAGAAAGTCTTCCCCTACTAGATCCGGACCCGGATCGGGGACGCCCCTTCATGCTGTCTTGGTAGCAGCAGTGGGCTTCTTGGGTTGTTTACCCTTGTTCCAAGCCTGGTTGGGTCTCCAGACGGACTTGGTCTGAGCAAAATTCCCTTCCTGCTTTGTGGAGGAAGGGGAAGAAGAGGGTACTCCTTTAAAATTCCGAAAGGAACAAAAATTATTTTGTTTACCTCTATTCTTAACAGACCTATCCTGAGGTAGAGCATGACCTTTACCTCCAGTAATATCAGAAATGATTTCCTTCAACTCAGCCCCGAATAGGGTCTTACCCTTGAAAGAAATAGCCAAGAGCTTTAATTTAGATGACACATCAGCAGACCACGATTTTAAACATAACGCTCTACACGCTAAAATGGCAAATCCTGCATTTTTAGCCGCCAATTTTGCAATTTGAAAGGCGGCATCTGAGATAAAAGAATTAGCTAACTTGAGAGCCTTAATTCTATCTAAAATATCCTCTAAGGGGGTCTCAACTTTAAGAGACTCTTCCAAAGCACCAAACCAGAAAGCCGCTGCAGTAGTCACTGGAACAATGCAGGCTGTCGGTTGTAAAAGGAAACCCTGATGAATAAATAACTTCTTTAGAAGACCCTCTAATTTTTTATCCATAGGGTCTTTGAAAGCACAACTGTCCTCAATAGGAATAGTTGTACGTTTAGCCAGGGTAGTTATAGCTCCATCCACCTTAGGGACAGTCTGCCAAGAGTCCCGAACGGTGTCTGATATGGGATACATTTTCTTAAAATTAGGAGGGGGAGAAAACGGTATACCCGGTCTGTCACACTCCTTCTTAATAATCTCCGAAATTCTCTTAGGAACCGGAAAAACATCAGTGTAAGCGGATACTTCTAGATATTTGTCCATTTTACACAATTTCTCTGGTGGTACCATAATAGGGTCACAGTCATCCAGAGTCGCTAATACCTCCCAAAGTAACAGGCGGAGGTGTTCTAGCTTAAATTTAAAGGACATAACGTCCGAATCTGTCTGAGGTAACATACTTCCTGGATCCGAAAGTTCTCCCTCAGACAAAATTTCCCTGACCCCCAACTCAGATCCCTGTGAGGGCACAGCCAACAAAGCATCAGAGGACTCAGTATTCACATTAATTCCTGTCCTACTGCGTTTACCCTGTAACACTGGTAACTTAGATAATACCTTTGTAAGGGTAGTTGACATAACTGCAGCCATATCCTGCAGAGTAAAAGAATTAGACGCATTTGAGGAACTCTGCGTCGCTTGTGTGGGCGTTAATGGTTGTGACACTTGGGGAGAATTAGACGGCACATCCTGATTCTCTTCAGACTAAGAATCATCCTCAGGCACACTTTCTTTACATAAAATATGCTTTTTACATTGTAAAGCCCTTTCAGTACAAGAGGTACACAAAGTAAGAGGGGGTTCCACAATGGCTTCTAAACACATAGAACAAGGAGTTTCTACAAGTTCAGACATGTTAAACAGACTAACAATAGCCAATATAGTCGTAAATCACCTCATATAATGATTCAAAAAACTTTTAGAAAAAAACGTACTGCGCCTTTAAGAAGTAAAAGCGCAACAATTTTTCCCAAATTGCACTAAGAACGTTAAAAACGCTAAACGATTATATAGAACACTTTAGTTTGTCCAAAAATTATTGCACCCCATAAGCAAAGGAGAAATTACCCTTTAAGAGACATTTAAATGCAAAAATATACTTTTTAACAATGAAAATGACCCCTGCACTTCGCCACAGCTCTGCTGTGGCGCCTACCTGCCCTCAGGGCACTGAAAACTGACTCGACAACGATCCGGTGACTGTAAACCAACTTTAGGCCCCACCGGAGCTAATGCCTGCTGCCTTCTTAGTGAGAGAAAACTGCGCGTCTGAGCGCGCGAAATAGGCCCCGCCCATCAGGGACGTTGAATCAACAATCAGCTTAACCGCATGGGAAGCGGTTTGAAAAAGAAAAGCCATGTGGTCCCCTGAATATATAATATTCTAACAAATAACTGCAGCCCTACTGACCTTAATATAAAACATATACATGTCAAGCTGCCTCTCCCAGTGTCAAGCCCAATATAGATATGCAAACCGTAGTAGCAATATGTATAAACACAGGACTTTCAGTAACACCCTCAGTCACACAGGTCTACTGCTTACCCTTTCCCTTGCAGGGAAAGAATGTCAGCCAGTTCTGATATAACAAGTCTCCTCAGAAATAAAAGACTGAACATACCTCAATGCTGCTTGTAGCATGACACTGTTCTCCACACTGAAGATTTCTCTTGCACTACCTTCAGAAGCTCTGTGGGAATCATAATGGATCTAAGTAACGTCTGCTAAGATCATCAACCTCAGGGCAGAAAAACAGAATTTATGTTTACCTGATAAATTACTTTCTCCAACGGTGTGTCCGGTCCACGGCGTCATCCTTACTTGTGGGATATTCTCTTCCCCAACAGGAAATGGCAAAGAGCCCAGCAAAGCTGGTCACATGATCCCTCCTAGGCTCCGCCTACCCCAGTCATTCGACCGACGTTAAGGAGGAATATTTGCATAGGAGAAACCATATGGTACCGTGGTGACTGTAGTTAAAGAAAATAAATTATCAGACCTGATTAAAAAACCAGGGCGGGCCGTGGACCGGACACACCGTTGGAGAAAGTAATTTATCAGGTAAACATAAATTCTGTTTTCTCCAACATAGGTGTGTCCGGTCCACGGCGTCATCCTTACTTGTGGGAACCAATACCAAAGCTTTAGGACACGGATGAAGGGAGGGAGCAAATCAGGTCACCTAAATGGAAGGCACCACGGCTTGCAAAACCTTTCTCCCAAAAATAGCCTCAGAAGAAGCAAAAGTATCAAACTTGTAAAATTTGGTAAAAGTGTGCAGTGAAGACCAAGTCGCTGCCCTACATATCTGATCAACAGAAGCCTCGTTCTTGAAGGCCCATGTGGAGGCCACAGCCCTAGTGGAATGAGCTGTGATTCTTTCGGGAGGCTGCCGCCCGGCAGTCTCGTAAGCCAATCTGATGATGCTTTTAATCCAAAAAGAGAGAGAGGTAGAAGTTGCTTTTTGACCTCTCCTTTTACCGGAATAAACAACAAACAAGGAAGATGTTTGTCTAAAATCCTTTGTAGCATCTAAATAGAATTTTAGAGCGCGAACAACATCCAAATTGTGCAACAAACGTTCCTTCTTTGAAACTGGTTTCGGACACAGAGAAGGTACGATAATCTCCTGGTTAATGTTTTTGTTAGAAACAACTTTTGGAAGAAAACCAGGTTTAGTACGTAAAACCACCTTATCTGCATGGAACACCAGATAAGGAGGAGAACACTGCAGAGCAGATAATTCTGAAACTCTTCTAGCAGAAGAAATTGCAACTAAAAACAAAACTTTCCAAGATAATAACTTAATATCAACGGAATGTAAGGGTTCAAACGGAACCCCCTGAAGAACTGAAAGAACTAAATTGAGACTCCAAGGAGGAGTCAAAGGTTTGTAAACAGGCTTAATTCTAACCAGAGCCTGAACAAAGGCTTGAACATCTGGCACAGCGGCCAGCTTTTTGTGAAGTAACACAGACAAGGCAGAAATCTGTCCCTTCAGGGAACTTGCAGATAATCCTTTTTCCAATCCTTCTTGAAGGAAGGATAGAATCCTAGGAATCTTAACCTTGTCCCAAGGGAATCCTTTAGATTCACACCAACAGATATATTTTTTCCAAATTTTGTGGTAAATCTTTCTAGTTACAGGCTTTCTGGCCTGAACAAGAGTATCGATAACAGAATCTGAGAACTCTCGCTTCGATAAGATCAAGCGTTCAATCTCCAAGCAGTCAGCTGGAGTGAAACCAGATTCGGATGTTCGAACGGACCCTGAACAAGAAGGTCTCGTCTCAAAGGTAGCTTCCAAGGTGGAGCCGATGACATATTCACCAGATCTGCATACCAAGTCCTGCGTGGCCACGCAGGAGCTATCAAGATCACCGACGCCCTCTCCTGATTGATCCTGGCTACCAGCCTGGGGATGAGAGGAAACGGCGGGAACACATAAGCTAGTTTGAAGGTCCAAGGTGCTACTAGTGCATCCACTAGAGCCGCCTTGGGATCCCTGGATCTGGACCCGTAGCAAGGAACTTTGCAGTTCTGACGAGAGGCCATCAGATCCATGTCTGGAATGCCCCACAGCTGAGTGACTTGGGCAAAGATTTCCGGATGGAGTTCCCACTCCCCCGGATGCAATGTCTGACGACTCAGAAAATCCGCTTCCCAATTTTCCACTCCTGGGATGTGGATAGCAGACAGGTGGCAGGAGTGAGACTCCGCCCATAGAATGATTTTGGTCACTTCTTCCATCGCCAGGGAACTCCTTGTTCCCCCCTGATGGTTGATGTACGCAACAGTTGTCATGTTGTCTGATTGAAACCGTATGAACTTGGCCCTCGCTAGCTGAGGCCAAGCCTTGAGAGCATTGAATATCGCCCTCAGTTCCAGAATATTTATCGGTAACAGAGATTCTTCCCGAGACCAAAGACCCTGAGCTTTCAGGGATCCCCAGACCGCGCCCCAGCCCATCAGACTGGCGTCGGTCGTGACAATGACCCACTCTGGTCTGCGGAATGTCATCCCTCGTGACAGGTTGTCCAGGGACAGCCACCAACGGAGTGAGTCTCTGGTCCTCTGATTTACTTGTATCTTCGGAGACAAGTCTGTATAGTCCCCATTCCACTGACTGAGCATGCACAGTTGTAATGGTCTTAGATGAATGCGCGCAAAAGGAACTATGTCCATTGCCGCTACCATCAACCCGATCACTTCCATGCACTGAGCTATGGAAGGAAGAGGAACGGAATGAAGTATCCGACAAGAGTCTAGAAGTTTTGTTTTTCTGGCCTCTGTCAGAAAAATCCTCATTTCTAAGGAGTCTATTATTGTTCCCAAGAAGGGAACCCTTGTTGACGGAGATAGAGAACTCTTTTCCACGTTCACTTTCCATCCGTGAGATCTGAGAAAGGCCAGGACAATGTCCGTGTGAGCCTTTGCTTGAGGAAGGGACGACGCTTGAATTAGAATGTCGTCCAAGTAAGGTACTACAGCAATGCCCCTTGGTCTTAGCACAGCTAGAAGGGACCCTAGTACCTTTGTGAAAATCCTTGGAGCAGTGGCTAATCCGAAAGGAAGCGCCACGAACTGGTAATGTTTGTCCAGGAATGCGAACCTCAGGAACCGATGATGTTCCTTGTGGATAGGAATATGTAGATACGCATCCTTTAAATCCACCGTGGTCATGAATTGACCTTCCTGGATGGAAGGAAGAATAGTTCGAATGGTTTCCATCTTGAACGATGGAACCTTGAGAAACTTGTTTAAGATCTTGAGATCTAAGATTGGTCTGAACGTTCCCTCTTTTTTGGGAACTATGAACAGATTGGAGTAGAATCCCATCCCTTGTTCTCTTAATGGAACAGGATGAATCACTCCCATTTTTAACAGGTCTTCTACACAATGTAAGAATGCCTGTCTTTTTATGTGGTCTGAAGACAACTGAGACCTGTGGAACCTCCCCCTTGGGGGAAGTCCCTTGAATTCCAGAAGATAACCTTGGTAGACTATTTCTAGCGCCCAAGGATCCAGAACATCTCTTGCCCAAGCCTGAGCGAAGAGAGAGAGTCTGCCCCCCACCAGATCCGGTCCCGGATCGGGGGCCAACATTTCATGCTGTCTTGGTAGCAGTGGCAGGTTTCTTGGCCTGCTTACCCTTGTTCCAGCCTTGCATTGGTCTCCAAGCTGGCTTGGCTTGAGAAGTATTACCCTCTTGCTTAGAGGACGTAGCACTTTGGGCTGGTCCGTTTCTACGAAAGGGACGAAAATTAGGTTTATTTTTTGCCTTGAAAGGCCGATCCTGAGGAAGGGCGTGGCCCTTACCCCCAGTGATATCAGAGATAATCTCTTTCAAGTCAGGGCCAAACAGCGTTTTCCCCTTGAAAGGAATGTTAAGTAGCTTGTTCTTGGAAGACGCATCAGCCGACCAAGATTTCAACCAAAGCGCTCTGCGCGCCACAATAGCAAACCCAGAATTCTTAGCCGCTAACCTAGCCAATTGCAAAGTGGCGTCTAGGGTGAAAGAATTAGCCAATTTAAGAGCATTGATTCTGTCCATAATCTCCTCATAAGGAGAAGAATCCCTATCGACCGCCTTTATCAGCTCATCGAACCAGAAACATGCGGCTGTAGCGACAGGGACAATGCATGAAATTGGTTGTAGAAGGTAACCCTGCTGAACAAACATCTTTTTAAGCAAACCTTCTAATTTTTTATCCATAGGATCTTTGAAAGCACAACTATCCTCTATGGGTATAGTGGTGCGTTTGTTTAAAGTGGAAACCGCTCCCTCGACCTTGGGGACTGTCTGCCATAAGTCCTTTCTGGGGTCGACCATAGGAAACAATTTTTTAAATATGGGGGGAGGGACGAAAGGAATACCGGGCCTTTCCCATTCTTTATTAACAATGTCCGCCACCCGCTTGGGTATAGGAAAAGCTTCTGGGAGCCCCGGCACCTCTAGGAACTTGTCCATTTTACATAGTTTCTCTGGGATGACCAACTTGTCACAATCATCCAGAGTGGATAATACCTCCTTAAGCAGAATGCGGAGATGTTCCAACTTAAATTTAAATGCAATCACATCAGGTTCAGCTTGTTGAGAAATGTTCCCTGAATCAGTAATTTCTCCCTCAGACAAAACCTCCCTGGCCCCATCAGACTGGGTTAGGGGCCCTTCAGAAATATTATTATCAGCGTCGTCATGCTCTTCAGTATCTAAAACAGAGCAGTCGCGCTTACGCTGATAAGGGTTCATTTTGGCTAAAATGTTTTTGACAGAATTATCCATTACAGCCGTTAATTGTTGCATAGTAAGGAGTATTGGCGCGCTAGATGTACTAGGGGCCTCCTGAGTGGGCAAGACTCGTGTAGACGAAGGAGGGAATGATGCAGTACCATGCTTACTCCCCTCACTTGAGGAATCATCTTGGGCATCATTGTCATTGTCACATAAATCACATTTATTTAAATGAATAGGAATTCTGGCTTCCCCACATTCAGAACACAGTCTATCTGGTAGTTCAGACATGTTAAACAGGCATAAACTTGATAACAAAGTACAAAAAACGTTTTAAAATAAAACCGTTACTGTCACTTTAAATTTTAAACTGAACACACTTTATTACTGCAATTGCGAAAAAACATGAAGGAATTGTTCAAAATTCACCAAATTTTCACCACAGTGTCTTAAAGCCTTAAAAGTATTGCACACCAAATTTGGAAGCTTTAACTCTTAAAATAACGGAACCGGAGCCGTTTTTAACTTTAACCCCTTTACAGTCCCTGGTATCTGCTTTGCTGAGACCCAACCAAGCCCCAAGGGGAATACGATACCAAATGACGCCTTCAGAAAGTCTTTTCTAAGTATCAGAGCTCCTCTCACATGCGACTGCATGCCATGCCTCTCAAAAACAAGTGCGCAACACCGGCGCGAAAATGAGGCTCTGCCTATGCTTTGGGAAAGCCCCTAAAGAATAAGGTGTCTAAAACAGTGCCTGCCGATATTATATATCAAAATACCCAGATAAAATGATTCCTCAAGGCTAAATATGTGTTAATAATGAATCGATTTAGCCCAGAAAGAGTCTACAGTCTTAATAAGCCCTTTTTGAAGCCCTTATTTACGATCGTAATAAACATGGCTTACCGGATCCCATAGGGAAAATGACAGCTTCCAGCATTACATCGTCTTGTTAGAATGTGTCATACCTCAAGCAGCAAGAGACTGCTCCCTGTTCCCCCAACTGAAGTTAATTGCTCTCAACAGTCCTGTGTGGAACAGCCATGGATTTTAGTGACGGTTGCTAAAATCATTTTCCTCATACAAACAGAAATCTTCATCTCTTTTCTGTTTCTGAGTAAATAGTACATACCAGCACTATTTTAAAATAACAAACTCTTGATTGAATAATAAAAACTACAGTTAAACACTAAAAAACTCTAAGCCATCTCCGTGGAGATGTTGCCTGTACAACGGCAAAGAGAATGACTGGGGTAGGCGGAGCCTAGGAGGGATCATGTGACCAGCTTTGCTGGGCTCTTTGCCATTTCCTGTTGGGGAAGAGAATATCCCACAAGTAAGGATGACGCCGTGGACCGGACACACCTATGTTGGAGAAAACTTCTTCATAACCATTTCTCCCTGAGGAAAATAGTACACACCGGTACCATTTTAAAATAAAAAACTTCTTGATTGAAGAATCTAAAACTAACACCTCAATTTACCTCTTCCAATTACTAACACAGTCAAAGAGAATGACTGGGTTGGGAGGGAAGGGAGGAGCTATATATACAGCTCTGCTGTGGTGCTCTTTGCCACTTCCTGTTAGCAGGAGGATAAATCCCACAAGTAAGGATGAAATCCGTGGACTCGTCCTATCTTTGTAAAAGAAAATTAGTTATTTTATTTTTTATCTAAGTTTCTGCCTTGTAAGCAAGTCTGATACAGCAAATCTGAAACCCTATGTCTAAAGTCATTATAGTCTAAATGCCATAGGGTAAGACAGAGTCTGGTGTATTTCTATTCACATTGCACAGTAATGATTCATTATCTTACTCACTATGGCAATGAGCACCAGAACTAAGTTACAACAGACAATGGGGAATATTTATCAAGCTCCGTATGAAGCTTGATGACCCTTGTTTCAGGCTCGACGGAAACAGAAGTTATGAAGCAGCAGTCTAAAGACCGCTGGTCCATAACTTGTACGCCTGTTTTGAGGCCGCAGACAGAAATCAACCCGATCGAATACGATTGGGTTGATTGACACCCCCTGCTAGCGGCGGATTGGCTGCGAATTTGCAGGGGGCGGCATTGCACAAGCAGTTCACAAGAACTGCTGGTGCAATGATAAATGCCTACAGCTTATGATGTCAGCATTTATTGATGTGCGGCAGACATGATACGCTACGTTGTATCATGTCCGCTCGCACATTGATAGATATGCCCCAATAACTCACGTGATATAGCAGATGATTGGCTACATTATAATTGTCTCAACAAAAAAAATAACAGAGCAAGGTTATAGGCAAAAAAATTATAATCTAGTTTACTACTTTTTAAAGATAATTCATATTTTTTAATACAAATGTTTGCTGTACAGACTGAACCAGTTCATTGTCCATTTATAAAAGCACTTTACACCTGCTGCATCTTATAGACCTTGGAACTATAAAAGGAAAAATAAAACATAAAATTGAACATTAACTATAGGTTTAAACATTAACAAAATAAAAGTCCATTATTATTATTATCGGTTATTTGTAGAGCGCCAACAGATTCCACAGCGCTGTAAACAGAGGGTAGTACAACAAAACAATTAAAGGGATCAAATGGGTAGATGGCCCTGCCAAGAGTTGCACTGTTGTAATCAGCTCTTAAGAAGGTGATCTACAAACAGCTGGACTTAAGGGGGTTCAGGGGATAGCAATGGAGGAGTGGAACTGGTATAAAGTAAGGTTAGCATAGGTTGTATGCATCCCTGAACAGTAGAGTCTTTAGGGAGCGCTTGAAGCTTTCAAAACTAGGGGAGGATCTTGTGGGGCGAGGCAGAGAGTTCCACAAGATGGGAGCCAGTCTGGAGACGTCCTGTAAACGGGAGTGCGATGAGGTAACCGGAGAGGAGGAGAGTAGGAGGCCATGAGCAGAGCGAAGGGGACGGGAGGGAGAGTATCTGAAGACAAGGTCTGAGATATAGGGGGGAGCAGTGCAGTTGAGGGCTTTGTATGTCAGAATGAGAATTTTGTGTTTGATCCTAGAGGCAAGAGGAAGCCATTGAAGGGATTGGCAGAGAGGAGCAGCAGATGAAGAGCGACGTGTAAGGAAGATGAGTCTCGCAGAGGCATTCATTATGGATTGTAAAGGAGCTAGACGGCAGGTGGGGAGACCAGACAGGACAGAGTTGCAGTAATCAAGGCGGGAAAGAATGAGAGAGTGGATTAAAATCTTAGTTGTGTCTTGTGTAAGGAAGTGTCTAATTTTGGAGATGTTTTTAAGGTGGAAGCGACAGGCTGTGAGGAGTAAAGGAAAGATCTGAGTCAAATGTGACCCCGAGACATCGGGCATGCGGGGTAGGGGTAATGATGGAGTTGTCGACAGTTATAGAGATATTGGGGGTGGATATTTTGGAAGAAGGGGGGAAAATGAGGAGCTCAGTTTTGGAGAGATTTAGCTTGAGGTAGTGAGAGGACATCCAGGAAGAGATGTGAGAAAGACAGTTAGTGACACGGGTTAGCAAGGAAGGAGATAGGTCTGGTGCAGAGAAGTAGATTTGGGTGTCATCGGCATACAAATGATATTGGAAACCGTGGGACTTAATTAGGGAGCCTAGTGATGACGTATAGATTGAGAAGAGAAGGGGACCAAGGACAGAGCCTTGTGGTACTCCGACAGAAAGTGGTGACGGGGCAGAGGAGGCCCCAGAGAAGGCTACACTAAAGGTACAGTTTGACAGGTAGGAAGAGAGCCATGAAAGGGCTGTGTCACAGATGCCGAAGGATTGGAGGATTTGGAGCAAAAGACTGTGGTCGACAGTGTTAAAGGCTGCAGACAGATCAAGGAGGATAAGCAGAGAGAAGTGGCCTTTTGATTTTGCTGTAAGTAGGTTGTTGGTGACCTTAACAATAGCTGTCTCTGTGGAGTGATAGGGACGAAATCCAGATTGCAGCGGGTCAAGAAGGGAGTTTAACGTAAGGAAATGGGATAGGCGTGCATATACTAGTTTTTCGAGAAGCTTTGAGGCAAGAGGGAGGAGGGAAATAGGGCGGTAGTTGGATGGGGAGGTAGGATCAAGGGAAGGTTTTTTGAGGATAGGTGTGACCAGTGCATGTTTCATCGATGAAGGAAATGTACCAGTGCTGAGGGAGAGGTTGAAAATGTGTGTTAGTATAGGGGTAAGGGTAGCAGAGAGGGAGGGGAGTAGCTGTGAGGGGACAGGGTCAAGGGGACAGGTAGTGAGGTGAGAGCGCAGTATAAGTGCCGAAACTTCTTCCTCAGTAACAGGGGAGAATGAACTAAGTTTCAGGTTATCAGGGTTGTGGTTGAGTGAGAGCATTTGAGGGGGGGAGAGAATGGAATTATGTTGAGAGCTGATTTCATTTCTGATGGACTCAATATTGTTAATGAAGTGACTGGCAAAGTCTTGAGCTGACAGAGAAGTTGTATTAGGAAGTGGGGGAGGGCGGAGGAGAGTATTGAAAGTGGAGAATAGACGTTTTGGATTTGAAGAAAGATTAGAGATAAGAGTAGAGATTTAGTGTTGCTTGTGGAGATTAAGGGCAGAATAGTAGGACTTCAAGATGAATTTGTAATGAAGAAAATCAGATGAACTCCGTGATTTTCTCCAGTGCCGTTCAGCAGTACGGGAACATCTGCGTAGGTACCAAGTCAGAGGAGTATGCCAGGGCTGAGGATGAGTGTGTGATTTCCGAGCAATGGTAAGAGGGGCGAGATTGTCAAGGACGGATATAAGGGTGGAATTATAGTGGCAGATAGATTGTTCAGGGCAGGAAAAGGAGGAGAAGGATGAGAGGAGCGGTTTAAGGGAATAAGCAAGTTGTTGCTGATCTAAAGACATAATGCTTCTGTGAAGTTTGGTGTGAGGAGTAGAAGGAGGGAGAGTTGTAGGAAGGGATAATATGTTGCAAGTAAGGAGATGGTGGACAGAAAGAGGAAAAGGGGAGTTTGAGAAGTTTGAGAGAGTGCATCGATAGCTAAAGATCAGGTCAAGAGAGTGACCGTCTTTGTGAGAGGGAGAATCAGTCCATTGTGACAGACCGAAAGAGGAAGTGAGTTGCAGAAGTTGTTTAGCAGATGAGGCAGTGGGATTGTTAAGGGGGATGTTGAAGTCGCCACGAATGAGGGCAGGGGTGTCTGAGGAAAGGAAATAAGGTAGCCAGGCAGCCAAGTGATCTAGAAATTGAGTTGAGGAGCCAGGGGTCGGTATATGACTGCAACACGTACAGAGAGAGGGGAGAATAAGCAAATCATGTGGGTTTCGAATGAGGGAAAAGTGAGGGAAGAGATGGGATGTATTTGTCGAAAGGTGCAATGAGAGGAAAGTAAAATACCTACACTACCTCCTTGTCTATTACCAGACCTAGGAGTGTGGCTGAAGTGGAGACCCCCATGTGACAGAGCAGCAGTGGATGCTGTGTCTAGGGGAGAGAGCCAGGTTTCTGTTAGGGCCAGAAGGTTGAGGGAGCGGGAGATGAAGAGGTCATGTATAGAAGTGAGCTTGTTGCAAACAGAGCGAGAGTTCCAGAGTGCACAAGTGAAAGGGGTAGTGGCTTTTGATGCAAGAGGAATGTGAGTAAGTTGTGCAGAGTTTTGTTTTCTGAGTCTATGGGATGGTACACATGAATGTGCACGGCTTGTCAGTGGTTGGGGACCAGGATTAGGGGAGATGTCACCAGCAGTAAGTAGAAGCAAGAGGGAGAGTGACATGAGATGAGATACAGATTTGCAGTAGTGAGACTGCTTTTGAGATGAGCTGCAGGGGGGAGAGAGAGTGTTTAGGAATAGGTAAAGTTCATGAGTACAAAAGTAAGGTGAGTTTAAGAGAGATGGGCTAATGAACAGTGCAGGTGGAGAGGGAGAAGGAGTAATTGAATAATGTAGTTTGTTATAGAGACAAAAGGTAGCAAAAAGGAATATGAATATATTGAGCATTTTTACAAAATTGGGAACCAGTTAAAAACATAAGACACAGAATTACTGTAACAATTGGATAAGGGAACAAAAGGTATATGAAACATAATATTACAAAAGTACTGTGTATTCTATAGGGTTAAGGGAATGGAAGGATGTGTTGATCAGTGTTTGCACTTGTCATTTCAGGAGAGTGAAAGTTGTGTGGGAGACTATCTATAAATGAGGAAATGAGCTTGGGGTGGGTGGGGTGAGGGGTAGGGTGGGAGGGAAGCTGTTTTCCAGAAGGCTATCTGTTGTAAGTTAGCAGAGGGCAGTTGAAACAGCTGAGTGTAAAAATCTTTGTATTTTCTGTGAGTTCTGGGAGAGGATATATTTCAAATCAAGCTAAAGGAGAGAGATATATTAGGTTAATGATGGGCCAGCAAAAGTGTTTTAAAGGAGTGGGAGGGTGCATTTATGGACATTTGAGCTAAGGGTCATTCATGCAGAAACAAAACATCAAAATATTACAGAGATAAGACTGAGACTGAGGTATACAAGGGGTGAAATAAAACCATTAAACAAATAGACAGATATATGGGCAAGAGCTGCTTAAACTAACTTAACATAATTGCAGACATAAAGTTGATAAAATATGCAATGAGCATATGCAATGAGCTAGAGGTATGCAAATTATGACTAGCACAGCCTGTAATTACAAAGTCATGGTGTCATGACTTTGTAGGTAAAATATAATGAAGAAACTGTTTTCCAGAAGGCTACCTGTTGTAAGTTAGGAGAGGGCAGTTGAAACAGACATGCGGCAGACATGATACGCTATGTTGTATCATGTCCGCTCGCACATTGATAAATATGTCCCAATAACTCACGTGATACATTATAATTGTCTCAAAACAAAAAAAATAACAGAGCAAGGTTATAGGCAAAAAAAATTATAATCTAGTTTACTACTTTTTAAAGATAATTCATATTTTTTAATATGATGCCCCTTGTTTCAGGCTCGCCGGAAACAGAAGTTATGAAGCAGCAGTCTAAAGACCGCTGCTCCATAACTTGTACGCCTGTTTTGAGGCCGCGGACAGAAATCAACCCGATCGAATACGATTGGGTTGATTGACACCCCCTGCTAGCGGCGGATTGGCTGCGAATTTGCAGGGGGCGGCATTGCACAAGCAGTTCACAAGAACTGCTGGTGCAATGATAAATGCCTACAGCTTATGATGTCAGCATTTATCGATGTGCGGCAGACATGATACGCTACGTTGTATCATGTCCGCTCGCACATTGATAGATATGCCCCAATAACTCACGTGATATAGCAGATGATTGGCTACATTATAATTGTCTCAAAAAAAAAAATAACAGAGCAAGGTTATAGGCAAAAAAAAATATCATCTAGTTTACTACTTTTTAAAGATAATTCATATTTTTTAATACAAATGTTTGCTGTACAGACTGAACCAGTTCATTGTCCATTTAAAAAAGCACTTAAAACCTGCTGCATCTTATAGACCTTGGAACTATAAAAGGAAAAATAAAACATAAAATTGAACATTAACTATAGGTTTAAACATTAACAAAATAAAAGTCCATTACTAACATCATTAAGAAAAACCCAAACAAATACTAAGCTAAAGTCAACCAGCAGAGATGTTTCAACAAAAACAAGTTTGCTTTCATGCTGATATCTTATTTTACAACAGACAAAGCATATCCTCAGTAATGACAATGAATATGCTGCAGTCACTGGCCATCCGTTAACAAAAGCGTGGCATGTGGCTAGCCATGCATGACTTTTATCTTGTGCGTTTAAAAGGGAACATCTTAAAGGGCCACTAAACCCAAAATATTTCTTTCATGATTCAGATAGAGAATACAAATTTAAACCACATTATAATTTACTTCTATTATTTATTTTGCTTTATTTTTTAGATATCCTTAGTTAATGAAAAAGCAATGCACATGGGTGAGCCAATCACACGAGGCTTCTATGTGCAGCAACTAATCAGCAGCTAATAAGCATATCTAGATATGCTTTTCAGCAAAGAATATCAAGAGAATAAAACAAATGAGATAATAGAAGTAAATTAGAAAGATGTTTAAAATTACATTCTCTTTCTAAATCATGAAAGAAAAAATGTGGGTTTCATGTCCCTTTAAGTTCAAAGTGCTATGGCCTGTATAGATACATAGAAGTGGTTGCAAAAGAAGATAAATCACTTTCTATACTGTTTGGGTAAATGTAGAAATGTGAATGAATGGCTGAAAAAAATCACTTCAAACCAGGGGCTTATTGTTGTGTAGGCCAGTTAGGCATGTGCACGATTTGGGAGGTAGTTTTATCATGTGTTCCCACTTTTATCTTGTTGAAATGTTTTTATTGTCGGTAATACTGATTTGTTTAACTCAGGCTTTGTAGTTCCCTAGCAGGACAAAGCCTGTGATTGGAGGTTACATGAGTATGCTGCTCGTGATTGTCTCATAGGCCTTGTTATGTGCCAGAGTGGCAATAAATTGCAGCTCCTGAGTACAACTTTAAAGGGATATAAAACCTAAATGCCCTTTATATAATCAGATCCAGAATGTTAGTGATATTTTATACGGAGTTTAATTCTTCAGTTGTAATGAAGATGCGCTATAACTTACTTTTTAATATAGATGTGAAATTTAAATAGCCCATGCTCTGCCACCCACTTCAAATGTAAATTTTTCTGTAAGCTGTTTAAACAGTTTTTCAATCAGCGCTCTACCCTTAGGGCGCCTTTTGTTGTAGCTAGAGCGCTGATGGGACAACAATTCAAATAGCTCACAGAAAAATTGACTTTTGAAGTGGGTGGCGAATCACGGGGTATTTGAATTTCACATCTATAATAAAAAGTTATAGCGCATCTTCATTACAACTGATGAATTAAACTCCATATAAAATATCACTAACATTCTGGATCTGTTTTTATAAAGGATAGAGGTTACCATCACTTTAAGCTGTAAACTCCATTGAAGAAGTTAAACACGTTAGGAGAAATTAGTTTAGTAATAAAATGATCTAATGAATTAGAACATTTTATTTTTCATCTTCTATGTCCAATTAAAAAAAAAACAACAGTATAATGTTATGATATTGTGGTGTATAATAATGCTGGCCTACCAGTTTACCTCTACCCAATCTAAAAATGGCAGCTAAAGAGTGATAGACTATAAAAGCATAAAAAGACAGGTTCAAAATTAAACAATTAAATACAACTGCATCTTGGCTTCCAAAGAGTGCTGAAATAGTGAAAAGTGATAATTTGCGATCAACTAAAGATCATTAACAGGTTTTACTGAATTTTCTGACGAAACCCCTAGAAGTAGTAGATTGCCTTAAATAAAATCCTACCTTCAGTGCACCACATAACTCCACTGTATCAGATTCTTCTACTACAGTGATACGGAAATTTGGTGTTTGGAACAATTCCTTTAAGATTTTTCCTTGCTCTTTGTTTTTACAGCCTAAAAGTAAGCATTTAAAGGGACACTCAATCAAAATTAAACTTTCATTATTCAGATAGAACATGCCATTTTAAACAACTTTCCAATTTACTTCCAATAACAAAATGTGCACAGTCTTTTTATATTTAAACTTTTTGAGTCACCAGCTCCTACTGAGCATGTGCAAGAATAAGTGTGTATGCATTTGTGAATGGCTGATGGCTGTCACATGGTACGTGTATGCATTTGTGAATGGCTGGTGGCTGTCACATGGTACAGGGGGAGTGGAAAAACAGAATTTATGCTTACCTGATAAATTACTTTCTCTTACGGTGTATCCAGTCCACGGTTTCATCCTTACTTGTGGGATATTCTCAATCCATACAGGAAGTGGCAAAGAGAGCACACAGCAAAGCTGTCCATATAGCTCCCCTCAGGCTCCGCCCCCCCCCAGTCATTCGACCGACGGTTAGGAGAAAAAGGAGAACCATAGGGTGCAGTGGTGACTGTAGTTATTTTAAAAATTAAATTTGAACCTGACCGAATTGTCAGGGCGGGCCGTGGACTGGATACACCGTAAGAGAAAGTAATTTATCAGGTAAGTATAAATTCTGTTTTCTCTTACTTGGTGTATCCAGTCCACGGTTTCATCCTTACTTGTGGGATACCAATACCAAAGCTTTAGGACACGGATGAAGGGAGGGAACAAGTCAGGTAACCTAAACGGAAGGCACCACTGCTTGCAAAACCTTTCTCCCAAAAATAGCCTCCGAAGAAGCAAAAGTATCGAATTTGTAAAATTTGGCGAATGTATGCAGTGAAGACCAAGTCGCTGCCTTACAAGTCTGTTCAATCTCCAAGCAGTCAGTTGCAGAGAAACTAGATTTGGATGGTTGAAAGGACCTTGAATTAGAAGATCCTGCCTCGATGGCAGTTTCCATGGTGGGACCGATGACATGTCCACTAGGTCTGCATACCAAGTCCTGCGTGGCCACGCAGGTGCTATCAAAATTACCGAAGCCTTCTCCTGTTTGATTCTGGCTACTAGCCGAGGGAGAAGAGGAAACGGTGGAAAGACATAAGCTAGACTGAATTACCAAGGCGCTATTAATGCATCTATCAATGCCGCCTTGGGATCCCTGGATCTGGATCCGTAAAGGGGAAGTTTGGTGTTCTAACGGGACGCCATCAGATCCAATTCTGGAATACCCCATAGCTGGGTCAGCTGAGCAAAAACCTCTGGGTGGAGTTCCCACTCCACCGGATGGAAAGTCTGACGACTTAGAAAATCCGCCTCCCAGTTGTCTACCCCTGGGATGTGAATTGCAGATAAATGGCAGGAGTGATCCTCTGCCCATTTGATGATCTTGGATACTTCCTTCATCGCTATTGAACTCTTTGTTCCTCCCTGATGATTGATGTACGCTGTCGTGAAGTTGTCCGACTGAAATCTGATGAATTTGGCCTCCGCTAGTTGAGGCCACGCCTGGAGCGTATTGAATATCGCTCTCAGTTCCAAAATGTTTATCGGGAGAAGAGATTCTTCCCGAGACCATAGACCCTGAGCTTTCAGGGAGTCCCAGACCGCACCCCAGCCTAACAGACTGGCATCGGTCGTGACAATGATCCACTCCGATCTGCGGAAACTCATTCCCTGAGATAGGTGATCCTGAGACAACCACCAGAGAAGAGAGTCTCTGGTTTTCTGGTCCATTTGTATTTGAGGAGACAAATCTGCCTAATCCCCATTCCACTGTTTGAGCATGCACAGTTGCAGTGGTCTGAGATGAATTCGGGCAAAGGGGACTACGTCCATTGCCGCAACCATTAAACCGATTACCTCCATACACTGAGCCACAGAAGGCCGAGGAATGGAATGAAGAACTCGGCAAGTATTCAACAGTTTTGACTTCCTGACCTCTGTCAGAAAGATTTTCACTTCTACCGAGTCTATTAGTGTTCCCAGGAAGGGAACCCTTGTGAGCGGGGACAGAGAACTCTTTTCTACGTTCACCTTCCACCCGTGAGACCTTAGAAAGGCCAGGACAATGTCCGTATGTGCCTTGGCTCTGTGAAAAGACGACGCCTGTATTAAGATGTCGTCTAGGTAAGGTGCTACTGCAATGCCCCGCGGTCTTAGTACCGCCAGAAGGGACCCTAACACCTTTGTGAAAATTTTGAGAGCGGTGGCCAACCCGAAAGGAAGGGCCACAAACTGTTAATGTTTGTCCAGAAAGGCGAACCTTAGGAACTGATGGTGATCTTTGTGGATAGGAATATGTAGGTACGCATCCTTTAGATCCACGGTAGTCATATATTGACCTTCCTGGATCATCGGCAAGATTGTCCGAATGGTTTCCATCTTGAAAGACGGAACTCTGAGGAATTTGTTTAGAATTTTTAGATCCAGGACTGGCCTGAAAGTTCCTTCCTTTTTGGGAACTACAAACAGGTTTGAGTAAAAGCCCAGTCCTTGTTCTGCAATTGGAACTGGGTGTATCACTCCCATTTTTAGAAGATCTTCTACACAGCGTAAGAACGCCTGTTTCTTTGTTTGGTCTGAAGACAAACGAGAAATGTGGAACCTTCCCCTTGGGGGAGAATCCTTGAATTCTAGAAGGTACCCCTGAGCAACTATTTCTAATGTCCAGGGATCTGGAACATCTCTTGCCCAAGCCTGAGCAAAGAGAGAAAGTCTGCCCCCTACTAGATCCGATCCCGGATCGGGGGCTACCCCTTCATGCTGTCTTGGTAGCAGGAGCAGGCTTCTTGGCCTGTTTACCCTTATTCCAGCCCTGCAAGGGTTTCCAGGTTGCTTTGGGCTGTGAAGAGTTATCTTGCTTTGCGGCAGCAGAGGTTGCAGCAGGTCCGCTTCTGAAGTTGCGAAAGGAGCGAAAATTAGCCTTGTTTTTGGCCTTAAACGGCCTATCTTGTGGAAGGGCATGGCCCTTTCCCCCAGTGATATCCGAAATAATTTCTTTCAGCTCTGGGCCGAATAGAGTTTTCCCCTTGAAAGGAATATTTAACAGTTTCGTTTTGGACGACACATCCGCCGACCACGATTTGAGCCAAAGCGCTCTTCGCGCCATGATGGCAAAACCTGAGTTTTTTAACTTAGCTAATTGGAAAGCGGCATCAGTGATAAAAGAATTAGCCAGCTTTAAAGCATGAATTCTATCCATGACCTCGTCGTATGAAGTCTCCATCTGGAGCGACTCCTCCAGAGCCTCAAACCAAAATGCCGCTGCAGTAGTTACCGGAATAATGCAGGCAATTGGTTGAAGCAGAAAACCTTGCTGAACAAAAATTTCTTCAGCAATCCTTCCAATTTTTTATCCATAGGATCTTTGAAAGCACAACTGTCCTCTATTGGTATAGTTGTACACTTAGCAAGTGTTGAGACAGCTCCCTCTACCTTAGGGACCGTCTGCCACGCGTCCCGCCTGGGGTCGTTTATGGGGAACATTTTCTTAAAGATAGAGGCGGGAACAAAGGGTACACCTGGTCTCTCCCACTCCTTAGTCACAATATCCGCCACCCTCTTTGGGATCGGAAGTGCCTCAGTGTATACAGGGACCTCTAAAAACCTGTCCATTTTACACAATTTTTCTGGGACCACCATGGGGTCACAATCATCCAGTGTAGATAAAACCTCCTTAAGCAGGACGCGGAGGTGTTCCAGATTGAATTTAAACGCTAAGGAATCTGACTCTGCCCGCTGAGAAACTTTTCCTGTGTCAGAAATTTCTCCTTCAGACAGACCGTCCCTCACTGCTAACTCTGAGTGTTGTGAGGGTACTACAGATAACTCATCCAAAGCTTCTGATTGCTCATCCTCTGTATTTAAAACTGAGCTATCACGCTTTTTTGGAAAAACTGGCAGTTTGGATTACTGCTGCTAATTGTTGTAAGGTAATAGGGGCCAATGCGCTAGAGGTACTAGGCATCGCTTGCGCGGGCGTAACTGGTGTCGACACATGGGTAGAGGAAGAAGGACTATCCTCATTACCTTCCGTTAAAGAATCATCTTGGGCTACATTTTTAAGTGTCACTGCATAGTCTTTAAAATGCTTAGATGTTTTAGCACACTTTAAACACAAATGCAATGGGGGTACCGCCATGGCTTTTAAACATAAAGAACAAGGTCTACCTGAAGACTCAGACATGTTTGACAGACTTAGACAGCACTACAATACAGTAAAATTCACTTTTTGAAAAAACGTTACTGTGCCTTTAAATAATAAAAAGCACACACTTTTTTACCAAATCACCAAAAAACATCCGATCTTTATGAAATTTTCACCACATGATCCCAATGCTTTGAAATGATTGCACACACATGTTCAAATTAATTAACCCCTTATTGCCCAAACCGGAGCCAATTGAAGTAAACTACCGGTTTAACACACTACAGCACGGTGCCACAGTCTTTGCTGTGGCCCTACCTTCCTTTTGGGTTATTTGTAGAAGAATATAAGCCTCCCTGAAGTCCTCGTGCACTCTCAGGACTCTACACGTGAAGCTGCATGAAGCTGCCTTGCAAAACAACTGCGCAACTGAGGCGCGAAAATGAGGTCGCCTCCCTCTTCATTCCGGAGTTATGGGGCCTTCCTGAGTCAGATTAGGTGTCTTACAATATGCCAGGCGTAATAAAAACCCCAAAAGTGTTTCCCAACGTCTAAAACACTTGAACAAATATAAGATTACCCTAATAAAGTAATCGATTTAGCCCATCACAGTGTCTACCAGTATTTAAGCCCTTAACTGAAGCCATCCTTCTATACTGCGTCTCAGAAAATGGCTTACCTTCCCACATGGGGATTTCTATCAGTCTTCTAGCATTACCAGGTCTTGTTAGAAAAAATGACTGAACATACCTTAAGCAGTTAAGCCTGCAAACTGTTCCCCCCAACTGAAGTTCTCCGGTACTCAACAGTCCTGTGTGGGAACAGCAGTAGATTTTAGTTACAACATGCTAAAATCTTTTTCCTCTCAGCAGAAATCTTCATCACTTTCTGCCTCAGAGTAAATAGTACAAACCGGCACTATTTTAAAATAACAAACTCTTGATTGAAGATATAAAAACTACAAATCTAACACCACATACTCTTTACCCTCCCGTGGAGATGCTACTTGTTAGAGCGGCAAAGAGAAGGACTGGGGGGGCGGAGCCTGAGGGGAGTTATATGGACAGCTTTGCTGTGTGCTCTCTTTGCCACTTCCTGTAGGGATTGAGAATATCCCACAAGTAAGGATGAAACCGTGGACTGGATACACCAAGTAAGAGAAAAGACATAACTTTTAAAATTGTCAGAAAAAAACATCTACTACTCATTTGAAGTTCAGACTAAGGGCTTTTGCATTGTCTTGCTATCTTGCATTTGTTGATTATGTAAATCTACTGTCTTGACTGGTCCTTTAAATTACAGTTACTGAGATGTCAGTATGTAATACAGCACCAAATATGGCTATGTTGAATTGACCACTCACCAATTGTGGTCTCACAGAATTTCCCATCAGCCACTTCATTGGCAATGTTTGCACCCATTAGTACACTCATTTCAATGCCAAGCTTCTCCCGAATGATGTCTGAAATCAAACGTAGCCCATCAGGTCCTTCATCTACTCCCTGAAAATGGTATATTAATACATTACTCGACCCTTCACAAATTGTGCACTCCTAACTTATAACGTACAAAAAGACATAAGTTAGATTTTATTTGGTTACTTGAAGTGAAAAGTGAATACAGCTTAATATATTTACAATGCTATTCCTTTTTTACGGCTTACACATAACAAAAAAGATAAAGGGCAGAAATGCAAAACGCTTGTTTCGTTGCATGTAACACCTGGGGATTTGCTGTTTCTGTTGATTTGGCGGGGTCACTTTAATATGCTAGAGGACATGCCCTTTTTGGTATATATAACAAATATTATTGTAGTATGCCAACTGTTCTAACAACAGTATATTAGGGATACAACAATTAAAAACCAGACAGGAAAGACAGACTGGGAAAAGATTACAGGGTCCTCCTCCATAGATTATAAAATATTATAAATATAACTGCATTTGTAATTGTATTTTTGTTTTTAGCTATTTCAAAGTTCATCCTTTAAAAGGGTCATCAAACACTAAATACATTTTATGCACCGCCCTCTAATCATGGGTGCTGCCATTTTGGAACCTAGCTTACACTGCAGGTATCTGAAGGAGAGTTATGGCACATGCGCAAATAGGTCAGCAGTGGGAATACAGTGAAAGATAACATTTCAACATTACGGCACTCAAGACTAGAGGGAGGTGGGGAATAACCTCAATACTATGTTTATAAAATGTATCTAATGTTTAATGCCCATTGGATGCTATATTTGAAACCATTTTCCAGCATCCAACTTAAAGGGACAGTCTAATCAAAATTAAACTTTCATGATTCCAATAGGGCATGCAATTTTAAACAACTTTCCAATTTACTTTTATCGTCAAATTTGCTTTGTTCTCCTGGTATTCTTTGTTGAAAACATAATTTATGCTTACCTGATAAATTTATTTCTCTTGTAGTGTATCCAGTCCACGGATCATCCATTACTTGTGGGATATTCTCCTTCCCAACAGGAAGTTGCAAGAGGATCACCCACAGCAGAGCTGCTATATAGCTCCTCCCCTAACTGTCATATCCAGTCATTCGACCGAAAACAAACAGAGAAAGGAGAAACCATAGGGTGCAGTGGTGACTGTAGTTTAATTAAAATTTAGACCTGCCTTAAAAGGACAGGGCGGGCCGTGGACTGGATACACTACAAGAGAAATAAATTTATCAGGTAAGCATAAATTATGTTTTCTCTTGTTAAGTGTATCCAGTCCACGGATCATCCATTACTTGTGGGATACCAATACCAAAGCTAAAGTACACGGATGATGGGAGGGACAAGGCAGGATTAAGCGGAAGAAACCACTGCTTGAAGAACCTTTCTCCCAAACACAGCCTCCGAAAAAGCAAAAGTATCAAATTTGTAAAATTTTGAAAAAGTGTGAAGCAAAGACCAAGTCGCAGCCTTGCAAATCTGTTCAACAGAGGCCTCATTTTTGAAGGCCCAGGTGGAAGCCACAGCTCTAGTAGAATGAGCTGTAATCCTTTCAGGGGGCTGCTGTCCAGCAGTCTCATAGGCTAGACTTATTACGCTCCGAAGCCAAAAGGAAAGAGAGGTTGCCGAAGCTTTTTGACCTCTCCTCTGTCCAGAGTAAACGACAAACAGGAAAGATGTTTGACGAAAATCCTTAGTAGCTTGTAAGTAAAACTTCAAGGCATGGACTACGTCCAGATTATGTAAAAGACGTTCCTTCTTTGAAGAAGGATTAGGGCACAACGATGGAACAACAATCTCTTGATTGATATTCTTGTTAGAAACCACCTTAGGTAAAAACCCAGGTTTGGTAAGCAGAACTACCTTATCTGCATGAAAAAATCAGATAGGGAGAATCACATTGTAAGGCAGATAGCTCAGAGACTCTCCGAGCCGAGGAAATAGATATCAAAAACAGAACTTTCCAAGATAAAAGTTTAATATCAATGGAATGAAGGGGTTCGAACGGAACTCCTTGAAGAACCTTAAGAACCAAGTTTAAGCTCCATGGGGGAGCAACAGGTTTAAACAAAGCCTGGCAAAATGCCTGGACGTCTGGAACCTCTGCTAGACGCTTGTGCAAAAGAATAGACAGAGCAGAAATCTGTCCCTTTAAGGAACTAGCTGATAATCCTTTGTCCAAGCCCTCTTGGAGAAAAGACAATATTCTAGGAATCCTAACTTTACTCCATGAGTAAGTCTTGGATTCACACCAATAAAGATATTTACTCCATATCTTGTGGTAGATTTTCCTGGTAACAGGCTTTCGTGCCTGTATTAAAGTATCAATGACTGACTCGGAGAAGCCACGCTTTGATAGAATCAAGCGTTCAATCTCCATGCAGTCAGTCTCAGAGAAATTAGATTTGGATGATTGAAAGGACCTTGTATCAGAAGGTCCTGTCTTAGAGGCAGAGTCCATGGTGGAAAGGATGACATGTCCACTAGGTCTGCATACCAAGTCCTGCGTGGCCACGCAAGTGCTATCAGAATCACCGATGCTCTCTCCTGTTTGATTTTGGCAATCAGTCGAGGGAGCAGAGGAAACGGTGGAAACACATAAGCCAGGTTGAAGAACCAAGGCGCTGCTAGCGCATCTATCAGCGTCGCTTCTGGGTCCCTGGACCTGGATCCGTAACAAGGAAGCTTGGTGTTCTGGCGAGACGCCATGAGATCCAACTCTGGTTTGCCCCAACGATGAATCAACTGAGCAAACACCTCCGGATGGAGTTCCCACTCCCCCGGATGGAAAGTCTGACGACTTAGAAAATCCGCCTCCCAGTTCTCCACGCCTGGGATATGGATTGCTGACAGGTGGCAAGAGTGGTACTCTGCCCAGCAAATTATTTTTGAGACTTATAACATCGCTAGGGAACTCCTGGTTCCCTCTTGATGGTTGATGTAAGCCACAGTCGTGATGTTGTCCGACTGAAATCTGATGAACCTCAGTGTTGCTAACTGAGGCCAAGCCAGAAGAGCATTGAATATCGCTCTTAACTCCAGAATATTTATTGGAAGGAGTTTCTCCTCCTGAGTCCACGATCCCTGTGCCTTCAGGGAATTCCAGACTGCACCCCAACCTAGAAGGCTGGCATCTGTTGTTACAATTGTCCAATCTGGCCTGCGAAAGGTCATACCCTTGGACAGGTGTACCCGAGACAACCACCAGAGAAGAGAATCTCTGGTCTCTTGATCCAGATTTAGCAGAGGGGACAAATCTGTGTAATCCCCATTCCACTGACTCAGCATGCATAATTGCAGCGGTCTGAGATGAAGGCGCGCAAATGGCACTATGTCCACTGCCGCTACCATTAAGCCGATTACCTCCATACACTGAGCTATCGAAGGGCGCGGAATGGAGTGAAGAACACGGCAAGCATTTAGAAGTTTTGATAACCTGGACTCCGTCAGGTAAGTTTTCATTTCTACAGAATCTATAAGAGTCCCTAAGAAGGAGACTCTTGTGAGTGGGGATAGAGAACTCTTTTCCTCGTTCATTTTCCCCCCGTGCGACCTCAGAAATGCCAGAACTATCTCTGTATGAGACTCGGCAACTTGAAAGCTTGACGCCTGTATCAGGATGTCGTCTAGATACGGAGCCACCGCTATGCCTCGCGGTCTTAGAACCGCCAGAAGTGAGCCCAGAACCTTTGTAAAGATTCTCGGGGCTGTAGCCAACCCGAAGGGAAGAGCTACAAATTGGTAATGCCTGTCTAGAAAGGCAAACCTTAGAAACCGATGATGATCTTTGTGAATCGGTATGTGAAGGTAGGCATCCTTTAAGTCCACTGTGGTCATGTACTGACCTTCTTGGATCATGGGTAGGATGGTCCGAATAGTTTCCATTTTGAAAGATGGAACTCTGAGGAATTTGTTTAAGATCTTTAGATCCAAAATTGGTCTGAAGGTTCCCTCTTTTTTGGATCACTCCCATAACTAGGAGGTCTTGCACACAGCGTAGGAATGCCTCTTTCTTTCTTTCTGGCCTGCTTGCCTTTGTTCCAGGACTGGTTAGGTTTCCAGGCCTGCTTAGATTGAGCAAAAGTTCCCTCTTGTTTTGAAGCGGAGGAAGTTGATGCGGCATCTGCCTTGAAATTTCGAAAGGCACAAAAATTAGACTGTTTGGCCTTTGCTTTGGCCCTGTCCTGAGGAAGGGTGTGACCCTTACCTCCAGTAATGTCAGCAATAATTTCCTTCAAACCAGGCCCGAATAAGGTCTGCCCCTTGAAAGGAATGTTGAGTAATTTAGACTTCGAAGTCACGTCAGCTGACCAGGATTTAAGCCATAGCGCCCTACGCGATTGGATGGCGAATCCGGAATTCTTAGCCGTTAGTTTAGTCAAATGAACAATGGCATCAGAAACAAATGAGTTAGCTAGCTTAAGTGTTCTAAGCTTGTCAATAATTTCAGTCAATGGAGCTGTATGGATGGCCTCTTCCAGGGCCTCAAACCAGAATGCCGCCGCGGCCGTGACAGGCGCAATGCATGCAAGGGGCTGTAAAATAAAACCTTGTTGAATAAACATTTTCTTAAGGTAACCCTCCAATTTTTTTATCCATTGGATCTGAAAAAGCACAACTGTCCTCAACCGGGATAGTAGTACGCTTTGCTAAAGTAGAAACTGCTCCCTCCACCTTAGGGACCGTCTGCCATAAGTCCAGTGTAGTGGTGTCTATTGGAAACATTTTTCTAAATATAGGAGGTGGGGAAAAAGTCACCCCCGGTCTATCCCACTCCTTGCTAATAATTTCTGTAAGCCTTTTAGGTATAGGAAAAACATCAGTACACACCGGTACCGCATAGTATTTATCCAGCCTACACAATTTCTCTGGTACTGCAACTGTGTTACAGTCATTCAGAGCAGCTAATACCTCCCCAAGCAACACACGGAGGTTCTCAAGCTTAAATTTAAAATTAGAAATCTCTGAATCAGGTTTCCCCGAATCAGAGATGTCACCCACAGACTGAAGCTCTCTCCTCATGATCTGCATATTGTGACGCAGTTTCAGACATGGCCCTTACAGCATCTGCGCGCTCTGTATTTCTCCTAACCCCAGAGCAATCGCGCTTGCCTCTTAATTCAGGCAACCTGGATAATACCTCTGACAGGGTATTATTCATGATTGCAGCCATGTCCTGCAAGGTAATCGCTATGGGCGTCCCTGATGTAATTGGCGCCATATTAGCGTGCATCCCCTGAGCGGGAGGCAAAGGGTCTGACACGTGGGGAGAGTTAGTCGGCATAACTTCCCCCTCGTCAGAATCTTCTGGTGATATTTCTTTTATAGTTAAAGACTGATCTTTACTGTTTAAGGTGAAATCAATACATTTAGTACACATTCTCCTATGGGGCTAGTAGTTTCCTCTGTGTCAGACATGTTTAAACAGACTAGCAATGAGACTAACAAGCTTGGAAAACACTTTAAACAAGTTTACAAGCAATATAAAAAACGTTACTGCACCTTTAAGAAACACAAATTTTGTCAAAATTTGAAATAATAGTGAAAAAAGGCAGTTACACTAACAAAATTTTTACAGTGTATGTAACAAGTTAGCAGAGCATTGCACCCACTTGCAAATGGATGATTAACCCCTTAATACCCAAAACTGAATAATAAAAGACAAAAAAGTTTTTTTTTTTTTTTTGTTTTTTTTCAAACAGTCACAACAACTGCCACAGCTCTACTGTGGCTTTTTACCTCCCTCAAAAACGACTTTGAAGCCTTTTGAGCCCTCCAGAGATGTCCTGGATCATGCAGAGGGAAGCTGAATGTCTCTGTCAGTATTTTTATCTGCACAGAAAAGCACTAAAAAAGGCCCCTCCCACTCATATTACAACAGTGGAAAGCCTAAGGAAACTGTTACTAGGCAAAATTCAAGCCAGCCATGTGGAAAAAAACTAGGCCCCAATAAGTTTTATCACCAAATACATATAAAAACGATTAAACATGCCAGCAAACGTTTTATATTACATTTTTATAAGAGTATGTATCTCTATTAATAAGCCTGATACCAGTCGCTATAACTGCATTTAAGGCTTTACTTACATTAGTTCGGTATCAGCAGCATTTTCTAGCAAATTCCATCCCTAGAAAAATATTAACTGCACATACCTTATTGCAGGAAAACCTGCACGCCATTCCCTCTCTGAAGTTACCTCACTCCTCAGAATATGTGAGAACAGCCATGGATCTTAGTTACTTCTGCTAAGATCATAGAAAACACAGGCAGATTCTTCTTCTAAATACTGCCTGAGATAAACAGTACACTCATGCACCATTTAAAAATAACAAACTTTTGATTGAAGAATAAACTAAGTATAAAACACCACACTCCTCTTACGACCTCCATCTTGGTTGAGGCTTGCAAGAGAATGACTGGATATGACAGTTAGGGGAGGAGCTATATAGCAGCTCTGCTGTGGGTGATCCTCTTGCAACTTCCTGTTGGGAAGGAGAATATCCCACAAGTAATGGATGATCCGTGGACTGGATACACTTAACAAGAGAAAGCTAAACCTAGGTAAGCTCATATGCTAATTTCTAAGCCCTTGAAGGCCGCCTCTTATCTCAGGGCATTTTGACAGTTTTTTCCAGCTAGACAGCACTAGTTCATGCTTGCCATATAGATAACATTGTGCTCATTCCCGTGGATAAAATGCAAGTTTTGTCAAAAGAACTGAAACAAGGGGTCTGCAGAGGCTGAGCTACACGGTAATCACAGAGGTAAAAATGTAATTAATATAATTGAGTTGGTTTTGCAAAACTGGGGAATGGGTGATAAAGAGATTATCTATCTTTTTTAAAAAATACTTTATAAAGCATAAGGCCTAGATTTGGAGTTTGGCGTTAGCCGTGAAAACCAGCGTTAGAGGCTCCTAACGCTGGTTTTAGGCTACCTCCGGTATTTGGAGTCACTCAAAATAGGGTCTAACGCTCACTTTTCAGCCGCGACTTTTCCATACCGCAGATCCCCTTACGTCAATTGCGTATCCTATCTTTTCAATGGGATCTTTCTAACTCCGGTATTTAGAGTCGTGTCTGAAGTGAGCGTTAGACATCTAACGACAAAACTCCAGCCGCAGGAAAAAAGTCAGTAGTTAAGAGCTTTCTGGGCTAACGCCGGTTTATAAAGCTCTTAACTACTGTGCTCTAAAGTACACTAACACCCATAAACTACCTATGTACCCCTAAACCGAGGTCCCCCCACATCGCCGCCACTCGATTAAATTTTTTTTAACCCCTAATCTGCCAACCGCCACCTACGTTATCCTTATGTACCCCTAATCTGCTGCCCCTAAGACCGCCGACCCCTATATTATATTTATTAACCCCTAATCTGCCCCCCACAACGTCGCAGCCAGCTACCTACAATAATTAACCCCTAATCTGCCGACCGCAAAGCGCCGCCTCCTACGTTATCCTTATGTACCCCTAATCTGCTGCCCTTAACACCGCCGACCCCTATATTATATTTATTAACCCCTAATCTGCCCCCCACAACGTCGCCTCCACCTGCCTACACTTATTAACCCCTAATCTGCCGACCGGACCTGAGCGCTACTATAATAAAGTTATTAACCCCTAATCCGCCTCACTAACCCTATAATAAATAGTATTAACCCTTAACCTAAGTTACAATTAAACCTAACACTACACTATCAATAAATTAATTAAATAAACTACCTACAATTACCTACAATTACCCTAACACTACACTATCAATAAATTAATTAAATACAATTCCTACAAATAAATACAATTAAATAAACTAGCTAAAGTACAAAAAATAAAAAAGAACTAAGTTACAAAAAATAAAAAAATATTTACAAACATAAGAAAAATATTACAACAATTTTAAACTAATTACACCTACTCTAAGCCCCCTAATAAAATAACAAAGACCCCCCAAAATAAAAAAATGCCCTACCCTATTCTAAATTACTAAAGTTCAAAGCTCTTTTACCTTACCAGCCCTGAACAGGGCCCTTTGCGGGGCATGCCCCAAAGAATTCAGCTCTTTTGCCTGTAAAAAAAAAACATACAATACCCCCCCCCCCAACATTACAACCCACCACCCACATACCCCTAATCTAACCCAAACCCCCCTTAAATAAACCTAACACTAAGCCCCTGAAGATCTTCCTACCTTATCTTCACCATACCAGGTTCACCGATCCGTCCTGAAGAGCTCCTCCGATGTCCTGATCCAAGCCCAAGCGGGGGGCTGAAGAGGTCCATGATCCGGCTGAAGTCTTCATCCAAGCGGGAGCTGAAGAGGTCCATGATCCGGATGAAGTCTTCATCCAAGCGGGAGCTGAAGAGGTCCATGATCCGGATGAAGTCTTCTATCAACGGCATCTTCAATCTTCTTTCTTCGGGAGCCATCATCTTCCATCCGACGCGGAACATCCTCTTCTCCCGACGCCTACTAGCCGAATGACGGTTCCTTTAAGGGACGTCATCCAAGATGGCGTCCCTCGAATTCAGATTGGCTGATAGGATTCTATCAGCCAATCGGAATTAAGGTAGGAATATTCTGATTGGCTGAAGGAATCAGCCAATCAGAATCAAGTTCAATCCGATTGGCTGATCCAATCAGCCAATCAGATTGAGCTCGCATTCTATTGGCTGATCCTACCTTAATTCCGATTGGCTGATAGAATCCTATCAGCCAATCGGAATTCGAGGGACGCCATCTTGGATGACGTCCCTTAAAGGAACCGTCATTCGGCTAGTAGGCGTCGGGAGAAGAGGATGTTCCGCGTCGGATGGAAGATGATGGCTCCCGAAGAAAGAAGATTGAAGATGCCGTTGATAGAAGACTTCATCCGGATCATGGACCTCTTCAGCTCCCGCTTGGATGAAGACTTCATCCGGATCATGGACCTCTTCAGCTCCCGCTTGGATGAAGACTTCATCCGGATCATGGACCTCTTCAGCTCCCGCTTGGATGAAGACTTCAGCCGGATCATGGACCTCTTCAGCCCCCCGCTTGGGCTTGGATCAGGACATCGGAGGAGCTCTTCAGGACGGATCGGTGAACCTGGTATGGTGAAGATAAGGTAGGAATATCTTCAGGGGCTTAGTGTTAGGTTTATTTAAGGGGGGTTTGGGTTAGATTAGGGGTATGTGGGTGGTGGGTTGTAATGTTGGGGGGGGGTATTGTATGTTTTTTTTTACAGGCAAAAGAGCTGAATTCTTTGGGGCATGCCCCGCAAAGGGCCCTGTTCAGGGCTGGTAAGGTAAAAGAGCTTTGAACTTTAGTAATTTAGAATAGGGTAGGGCATTTTTTTATTTTGGGGGGCTTTGTTATTTTATTAGGGGGCTTAGAGTAGGTGTAATTAGTTTAAAATTGTTGTAATATTTTTCTTATGTTTGTAAATATTTTTTTATTTTTTGTAACTTAGTTCTTTTTTATTTTTTGTACTTTAGCTAGTATATTTAATTGTATTTATTTGTAGGAATTGTATTTAATTAATTTAGTGATAGTGTAGTGTTAGGTTAATTGTAGGTAATTGTAGGTAGTTTATTTAATTAATTTATTGATAGTGTAGTGTTAGGTTTAATTGTAACTTAGGTTAGGATTTATTTTACAGGTAATTTTGTAATTATTTTAACTATTTTAGCTATTAAATAGTTCTTAACTATTTAATAGCTATTGTACCTGGTTAAAATAAATACAAAGTTACCTGTAAAATAAATATAAATCCTAAAATAGCTATAATATAATTATAATTTATATTGTAGCTATATTAGGATTTATTTTACAGGTAAGTATTTAGCTTTAAATAGGAATAATTTATTTAATAAGAGTTAATTTCGTTAGATTTAAATTATATTTAACTTAGGGGGGTGTTAGTGTTAGACTTAGCTTTAGGGGTTAATACATTTATTAGAATAGCGGTGAGCTCCAGTCGGCAGATTAGGGGTTAATGTTTGAAGTTAGGTGTCGGCGATGTTAGGGAGGGCAGATTAGGGGTTAATACTATTTATTATAGGGTTAGTGAGGCGGATTAGGGGTTAATAACTTTATTATAGTAGCGCTCAGGTCCGGTCGGCAGATTAGGGGTTAATAAGTGTAGGCAGGTGGAGGCGACGTTGTGGGGGGCAGATTAGGGGTTAATAAATATAATATAGGGGTCGGCGGGGTTAGGGGAAGCAGATTAGGGGTACATAAGGATAATGTAAGTAGCAGCGGTTTACGGAGCGGCAGATTTGGGGTTAAAAATAAAATGCAGGTGTCAGCGATAGCGGGGGCGGCAGATTAGGGGTTAATAAGTGTAAGGTTAGGGGTGTTTAGACTCGGGGTACATGTTAGGGTGTTAGGTGCAGACTTAGGAGGTGTTTCCGCATAGCAAACAATGGGGCTGCGTTAAGAGCTGAACGCAGCTTTTTTGCAGGTGTTAGGTTTTTTTTCAGCTCAAACAGCCCCATTGTTTTCTATGGGGGAATCGTGCACGAGCACGTTTTTTAGGCTGGCCGCTTGCGTATGCAACTCTGGTATTGAGAGTTGAAGCTGCGTTAAAAATGCTCTACGCTCCTTTTTTGGAGCCTAACGCAGCCTTTATGTGGACTCTCAATACCAGAGTTATTTTTATGGTGCGGCCAGAAAAAAGCCGGCGTTAGATTTTCGGGTCGTTACCGACAAAACTCCAAATCTAGCCGTTATATTGTGCAGCCAATATATCTTCTGCGCTACCCTAAGTGGAACAGATAGTGAATGAAATAGTCACTGATGAAGGTTCTACATAGTAACATTCCATACCTTTATTAGTGACAAACCAAATGCCCCTTTCTTCACAGTTGACTTTAGCTGCTCACACAGTTTCCCAATAAATTGATGGGGAACAACAAAGATCAAAATGTCTGCTCCAGTGGAAGCATCTACCAAGTCAGGCACAGCCACCTAATAGGACAGAGAATTAGGAATTAGTCAGAACACTTCTGGCTGCTGAAATTCCGCTGGAAGTGCTCAATTAGTCAGCTGATTTGGGCATATGGTTTGATAGCCTTTTCTTATGAATATTATGTGTTTACACACTATATTAAAGCTTTCAGGGGTGCTTAATCCCTTGACTACCAAGACGGGTACAACATATTATAATACATTGAGGGTTGGTGATCCGCATTCAAGAGGTTAAATAAATAACATGATAAAAACATAATTTATGCTTACCTGATAAATTCCTTTCTTCTGTAGTGTGATCAGTCCACGGGTCATCATTACTTCTGGGATATTACTCCTCCCCAACAGGAAGTGCAAGAGGATTCACCCAGCAGAGCTGCATATAGCTCCTCCCCCCTACGTCACTCCCAGTCATTCGACCAAGGACCAACGAGAAAGGAAAAGCCAAGGGTGAAGTGGTGACTGGAGTATAAATTAAAAAATATTTACCTGCCTTAAAAACAGGGCGGGCCGTGGACTGATCACACTACAGAAGAAAGGAATTTATCAGGTAAGCATAAATTATGTTTTCTTCTGTTAAGTGTGATCAGTCCACGGGTCATCATTACTTCTGGGATACCAATACCAAAGCAAAAGTACACGGATGACGGGAGGGATAGGCAGGCTCTTTATACAGAAGGAACCACTGCCTGAAGAACCTTTCTCCCAAAAATAGCCTCCGATGAAGCAAAAGTGTCAAATTTGTAAAATTTGGAAAAAGTATGAAGCGAAGACCAAGTTGCAGCCTTGCAAATCTGTTCAACAGAGGCCTCATTCTTGAAGGCCCAAGTGGAAGCCACAGCTCTAGTAGAATGAGCTGTAATTCTTTCAGGAGGCTGCTGTCCAGCAGTCTCATAAGCTAAACGAATTATGCTACGAAGCCAAAAAGAAAGAGAGGTAGCGGAAGCTTTTTGACCTCTCCTCTGCCCAGAGTAAATGACAAACAGAGAAGACGTTTGTCGAAATTCCTTAGTTGCCTGTAAGTAAAAT
Source organism: Bombina bombina (assembly GCF_027579735.1). Classification (NCBI taxonomy): domain Eukaryota; kingdom Metazoa; phylum Chordata; class Amphibia; order Anura; family Bombinatoridae; genus Bombina; species Bombina bombina. Next base: position 1,072,934,461 of record NC_069501.1, on the reverse strand, counting down.
TTTAGAGCACGGACTACATCCAGGTTGTGCAGTAGACGTTCCTTCTTTGAAGAAGGATTTGGGCATAAAGAAGGAACAACAATCTCTTGATTGATATTCCTGTTAGTAACTACCTTAGGTAAGAACCCAGGTTTAGTACGCAGGACTACCTTATCCGAATGAAAAATCAAATAAGGAGAATCACAATGTAAGGCTGATAATTCAGAGACTCTTCGAGCCGAGGAAATAGCCATTAAAAATAGAACTTTCCAAGATAACAACTTTATATCAATGGAATGAAGGGGTTCAAACGGAACGCCCTGAAAAACATTAAGAACAAGGTTTAAACTCCATGGTGGAGCAACAGTTTTAAACACAGGCTTAATCCTGGTCAAAGCCTGACAAAAAGCCTGGACGTCAGGAACTTCTGACAGACGTTTGTGTAACAGAATGGACAGAGCTGAGATCTGTCCCTTTAATGAACTAGCAGATAAACCCTTTTCTAAACCTTCTTGTAGAAAAGACAATATCCTAGGAATCCTAACCTTACTCCAAGAGTAACCTTTGGATTCACACCAATATAGGTATTTACGCCATATCTTATGGTAAATCTTTCTGGTAACAGGTTTCCTAGCCTGTATTAAGGTATCAATAACTGACTCAGAAAACCCACGTCTTGATAAAATCAAGCGTTCAATTTCCAAGCAGTCAGCTTCAGAGAAGTTAGATTTTGATGTTTGAAGGGACCCTGTATCAGAAGGTCCTGTTTCAGAGGTAGAGACCAAGGTGGACAGGATGACATGTCCACCAGGTCTGCATACCAAGTCCTGCGTGGCCACGCAGGTGCTATTAGAATCACTGATGCTCTCTCTTGTTTGATTCTGGCAATCAATCGCGGAAGCAACGGGAAGGGTGGAAACACGTAAGCCATCCTGAAGTCCCAAGGTGCTGTCAGGGCATCTATCAGGACTGCTCCTGGATCCCTGGATCTGGACCCGTAACGAGGAAGCTTGGCGTTCTGTCGAGACGCCATGAGATCTATCTCTGGTTTGCCCCAACGTCGAAGTATTTGGGCAAAGACCTCCGGATGAAGTTCCCACTCCCCCGGATGAAAAGTCTGACGACTTAAGAAATCCGCCTCCCAGTTCTCCACTCCCGGGATGTGGATTGCTGACAGGTGGCAAGAGTGAGACTCTGCCCAGAGAATTATCTTTGATACTTCTATCATAGCTAGGGAGCTTCTTGTCCCTCCCTGATGGTTGATGTAAGCTACAGTCGTGATGTTGTCCGACTGAAACCTGATGAACCCCCGAGTTGTCAACTGGGGCCAAGCCAGGAGGGCATTGAGAACTGCTCTCAATTCCAGAATGTTTATTGGCAGGAGACTCTCCTCCTGACTCCATTGTCCCTGAGCCTTCAGAGAATTCCAGACGGCACCCCAACCTAGAAGGCTGGCGTCTGTTGTTACAATTGTCCAGTCTGGTCTGCTGAATGGCATCCCCCTGGACAGATGTGGCCGAGAAAGCCACCATAGAAGAGAATTTCTGGTCTCTTGATCCAGATTCAGAGAAGGGGATAAGTCTGAGTAATCCCCATTCCACTAACTTAGCATGCACAGTTGCAGTGGTCTGAGGTGTAAGCGTGCAAAGGGTACTATGTCCATTGCCGCTACCATTAAGCCGATTCCCTCCATGCATTGAGCCACTGACGGGTGTTGAATGGAATGAAGGGTGCGGCAAGCACTTTGAAGTCTTGTTAGCCTGTCCTCTGTCAGGTAAATCTTCATTTCTACAGAATCTATAAGAGTCCCCAGGAAGGGAACTCTTGTGAGTGGAACGAGTGAACTTTTCTTTTCGTTCACCTTCCATCCATGTGAACTTAGAAATGCCAGCACTAACTCTGTATGAGACTTGGCAGTTTGAAAGCTTGAAGCTTGTATCAGAATGTCGTCTAGGTATGGAGCTACCGAGATTCCCCGCGGTCTTAGTACCGCCAGAAGAGCACCCAGAACCTTTGTGAAGATTCTTGGAGCTGTAGCCAATCCGAATGGAAGAGCCACAAACTGGTAATGCCTGTCTAGGAAGGCAAACCTTAGGTACCGATAATGATCTTTGTGAATCGGTATGTGAAGGTAAGTATCTTTTAAATCTACAGTGGTCATGTACTGACCCTCTTGGATCATAGGTAAAATTGTCCGAATAGTCTCCATCTTGAACGATGGAACTCTTAGGAATTTGTTTAGGATCTTTAAGTCCAGGATTGGTCTGAAAGTTCCCTCTTTTTTGGGAACCACAAACAGATTTGAGTAAAACCCCTGTCCCTGTTCCGATCGTGGAACTGGATGGATTACTCCCATTAACAAGAGCTCTTGTACGCAGCGTAGAAACGCCTCTTTCTTTGTCTGGATTGTTGACAATCTTGACAGATGAAATCTCTCTCTTGGACGAGAGTATTTGAAGTCCAGAAGGTATCCCTGAGATATTATCTCTAGCGCCCAGGGATCCTGAACATCTCTTGCCCAAGCCTGGGCGAAGAGAGAAAGTCTGCCCCCCACTAGATCCGATCCCGGATCGGGGGCCCTCAATTCATGCTGTCTTAGGGGCAGCAGCAGGTTTCCTAGTCTGCTTGCCCTTGTTCCAGGACTGGTTAGGTTTCCAGCCTTGTCTGTAGCGAGCAACAGCTCCTTCCTGTTTTGGTGCAGAGGAAGTTGATACTGCTCCAGCTTTGAAATTACGAAAGGAACGAAAATTAGACTGTCTAGTCTTGGCTTTGGCTTTGTCCTGAGGCAGGGCATGGCCTTTACCTCCTGTAATGTCAGCGATAATCTCTTTCAACCCGGGCCCGAATAAGGTCTGCCCTTTGAAAGGTATATTAAGCAATTTAGACTTAGAAGTAACATCAGCTGACCAGGATTTTAGCCACAGCGCCCTGCGTGCCTGAATGGCGAATCCTGAATTCTTCGCCGTAAGTTTAGTAAGATGTACTACGGCCTCCGAAATGAATGAATTAGCTAGTTTAAGGACTCTAAGCCTGTCCGTAATGTCGTCCAGAGTAGCTGAACCAATGTTCTCTTCCAGAGACTCAATCCAGAATGCCGCTGCAGCCGTGATCGGCGCAATGCATGCAAGGGGTTGCAATATAAAACCTTGTTGAACAAACATTTTCTTAAGGTAACCCTCTAACTTTTTATCCATTGGATCTGAAAAAGCACAGCTATCCTCCACCGGGATAGTGGTACGCTTAGCTAAGGTAGAAACTGCTCCCTCCACCTTAGGCACCGTTTGCCATAAGTCCCTTGTGGTGGCGTCTATTGGAAACATTTTTCTAAATATCGGAGGGGGTGAGAACGGCACACCGGGTCTATCCCACTCCTTAGTAACAATTTCAGTAAGTCTCTTAGGTATAGGAAAAACCTCAGTACTCGTCGGTACCGCAAAATATTTATCCAACCTACACATTTTCTCTGGTATTGCAACTGTGTTACAATCATTCAGAGCCGCTAACACCTCCCCTAGTAATACACGGAGGTTTTCCAGTTTAAATTTAAAATTTGAAATATCTGAATCCAGTCTGTTTGGATCAGAACCGTCACCCACAGAATGAAGTTCTCCGTCCTCATGTTCTGCCACCTGTGACGCAGTGTCTGACATGGCCCTAATATTATCAGCGCACTCTGTTCTCACCCCAGAGTGATCACGCTTACCTCTTAGTTCTGGTAATTTAGCCAAAACCTCAGTCATAACAGTAGCCATATCCTGTAATGTGATTTGTAATGGCCGCCCAGATGTACTCGGCGCTACAATATCACGCACCTCCCTCTGAGCGGGAGATGTAGGTACTGACACGTGAGGCGAGTTAGTCGGCATAACTCTCCCCTCGTTGTTTGGTGAAATTTGTTCAATTTGTACAGATTGACTTTTATTTAAAGTAGCATCAATACAGTTAGTACATAAATTTCTATTGGGCTCCACTTTGGCATTGCAACAAATGACACAGGTATCATCCTCTGAATCAGACATGTTTAACACACTATCAAATAAACTTGCAACTTGGAAATACAATTCAATTAGAATAATATTAAAACGTACTGTGCCTTTAAGAAGCACAGAAGATCTATGACAGTTGAAAATTAATAAATTGAAACAGTTATAGCCTCAATCCTTGTAAACAACACAACTTTAGCAAAGGTTTAATCCCATTAGCAAAGATAACAAATTCTGAAAGCAGGAAACAAATTACAGAATAAACGTTTTTTATCTCAGTCAAACTATAATTCTCACAGCTCTGCTGAGAGAAATTACCTCCCTCAAAAACAGAATTTATGTTTACCTGATAAATTTCTTTCTCCAACGGTGTGTCCGGTCCACGGCGTCATCCTTACTTGTGGGATATTCTCTTCCCCAACAGGAAATGGCAAAGAGCCCAGCAAAGCTGGTCACATGATCCCTCCTAGGCTCCGCCTACCCCAGTCATTCGACCGACGTTAAGGAGGAATATTTGCATAGGAGAAACCATATGGTACCGTGGTGACTGTAGTTAAAGAAAATAAAATATCAGACCTGATTAAAACAACCAGGGCGGGCCGTGGACCGGACACACCGTTGGAGAAAGAAATTTATCAGGTAAACATAAATTCTGTTTTCTCCAACATAGGTGTGTCCGGTCCACGGCGTCATCCTTACTTGTGGGAACCAATACCAAAGCTTTAGGACACGGATGAAGGGAGGGAGCAAATCAGGTCACCTAAATGGAAGGCACCACGGCTTGCAAAACCTTTCTCCCAAAAATAGCCTCAGAAGAAGCAAAAGTATCAAACTTGTAAAATTTGGTAAAAGTGTGCAGTGAAGACCAAGTCGCTGCCCTACATATCTGATCAACAGAAGCCTCGTTCTTGAAGGCCCATGTGGAAGCCACAGCCCTAGTGGAATGAGCTGTGATTCTTTCGGGAGGCTGCCGTCCGGCAGTCTCGTAAGCCAATCTGATGATGCTTTTAATCCAAAAAGAGAGAGAGGTAGAAGTTGCTTTTTGACCTCTCCTTTTACCTGAATAAACAACAAACAAGGAAGATGTTTGTCTAAAATCCTTTGTAGCATCTAAATAGAATTTTAGAGCGCGAACAACATCCAAATTGTGCAACAAACGTTCCTTCTTTGAAACTGGTTTTGGACACAGAGAAGGTACGATAATCTCCTGGTTAATGTTTTTGTTAGAAACAACTTTTGGAAGAAAACCAGGTTTAGTACGTAAAACCACCTTATCTGCATGGAACACCAGATAAGGAGGAGAACACTGCAGAGCAGATAATTCTGAGACTCTTCTAGCAGAAGAAATCGCAACTAAAAACAAAACTTTCCAAGATAATAACTTAATATCAACGGAATGTAAGGGTTCAAACGGAACCCCCTGAAGAACTGAAAGAACTAAATTGAGACTCCAAGGAGGAGTCAAAGGTTTGTAAACAGGCTTGATTCTAACCAGAGCCTGAACAAAGGCTTGAACATCTGGCACAGCTGCCAGCTTTTTGTGAAGTAATACCGACAAGGCAGAAATCTGTCCCTTCAGGGAACTTGCAGATAATCCTTTTTCCAATCCTTCTTGAAGGAAGGATAGAATCCTAGGAATCTTAACCTTGTCCCAAGGGAATCCTTTAGATTCACACCAACAGATATATTTTTTCCAAATTTTATGGTAAATCTTTCTAGTCACAGGCTTTCTGGCCTGAACAAGAGTATCGATAACAGAATCTGAGAATCCTCGCTTCGATAAAATCAAGCGTTCAATCTCCAAGCAGTCAGCTGGAGTGAAACCAGATTCGGATGTTCGAACGGACCCTGAACAAGAAGGTCTCGTCTCAAAGGTAGCTTCCAAGGTGGAGCCGATGACATATTCACCAGATCTGCATACCAAGTCCTGCGTGGCCACGCAGGAGCTATCAAGATCACCGACGCCCTCTCCTGCTTGATCCTGGCTATCAGCCTGGGGATGAGAGGAAATGGCGGGAACACATAAGCTAGTTTGAAGGTCCAAGGTGCTACTAGTGCATCCACTAGAGCCGCCTTGGGATCCCTGGATCTGGCCCCGTAGCAAGGAACTTTGAAGTTCTGACGAGAGGCCATCAGATCCATGTCTGGAATGCCCCACAGGTGAGTGACTTGGGCAAAGATTTCCGGATGGAGTTCCCACTCCCCCGGATGCAATGTCTGCCGACTCAGAAAATCCGCTTCCCAATTTTCCACTCCTGGGATGTGGATAGCAGACAGGTGGCAGGAGTGAGACTCCGCCCAAAGAATAATTTTGGTTACTTCTTCCATCGCTAGGGAACTCCTTGTTCCCCCCTGATGGTTGATGTACGCAACAGTCGTCATGTTGTCTGATTGAAACCGTATGAACCTGGTCCTCGCAAGCTGGGGCCAGGCCTGGAGAGCATTGAATATCGCTCTCAGTTCCAGAATATTTATCGGTAGAAGAGATTCTTCCCGAGACCAAAGACCCTGAGCTTTCAGGGATCCCCAGACCGCGCCCCAGCCTATCAGACTGGCGTCGGTCGTGACAATGACCCACTCTGGTCTGTGGAACATCATCCCTTGAGACAGATTGTCCAGGGACAGCCACCAACGGAGTGAGTCTCTGGTTCTCTGATTTACTTGTATCTTCGGAGACAAGTCTGTATAGTCCCCATTCCACTGACTGAGCATGCACAGTTGTAATGGTCTTAGATGAATGCGCGCAAAAGGAACTATGTCCATCGCCGCCACCATCAACCCGATCACTTCCATGCACTGAGCTATGGAAGGAAGAGGAACGGAATGAAGTATCCGACAAGAGTCCAGAAGCTTTGTTTTTCTGGCCTCTGTTAGAAAGATCCTCATTTCTAAGGAGTCTATAATTGTTCCCAAGAAGGGAACCCTTGTTGACGGGGATAGAGAACTCTTTTCCACGTTCACTTTCCAGCCGTGAGATCTGAGAAAGGCCAGGACAATGTCCGTGTGAGCCTTTGCTTGAGGAAGGGACGACGCTTGAATCAGAATGTCGTCCAGGTAAGGTACTACTGCAATGCCCCTTGGTCTTAGCACCGCTAGAAGGGACCCTAGTACCTTTGTGAAAATCCTTGGAGCAGTGGCTAATCCGAAAGGAAGCGCCACGAACTGGTAATGTTTGTCCAGGAATGCAAACCTTAGGAACCGATGATGTTCCTTGTGGATAGGAATATGTAGATACGCATCCTTTAAATCCACCGTGGTCATGAATTGACCTTCCTGGATGGAAGGAAGGATAGTTCGAATGGTTTCCATCTTGAACGATGGG